>NC_045442.1:105015791-105153037 GCF_002776525.5 Piliocolobus tephrosceles | reverse complement strand
ATTTCACTGAGCAGTGGTTTGTAGTTCTCCTTGAAGAGGTCCTTTACATCCCTTGTAAGTTGGATTCCTAGGTATTTTATTCTCTTTGAAGCAATTGTGAATGGAAGTTCATTCCTGATTTGGCTCTCTGCTTGTCTGTTACTGGTGTATAAGAATGCTTGTGATTTTTGCACATTAATTTTGTATCCTGAGACTTTGCTGAAGTTGCTTATCAGCTTAAGAAGGTTTTGGGCTGAGACAATGGGGTTTTCTAAGTATACAATCATGTCATCTGCAAACAGGGACAATTTGACTTCTTCTTTTCCTAACTGAATACCCTTGATTTCTTTCTCTTGCCTGATTGCCCTAGCCAGAACTTCCAACACTATGTTGAATAGGAGTGGTGAGAGAGGGCATCCCTGTCTTGTGCCAGTTTTCAAAGGGAATTTTTCCAGTTTCTGCCCATTCAGTATGATATTAGCTGTGGGTTTGTCATAAATAGCTCTTATTATTTTGAGGTACATTCCATCAATACCGAATTTATTGAGCGTTCATTGATGGACTCTTAAGTTGATTCCATATCTTGGCTCTTGTGAATAATGTTGCAATGAACAGCTGAGTGCAGATCTTCTTTTTTTTTTTTTTTTTTTTTGAGTGCGTCTCGCTCTGTCATCCAGGCTGGAGTATAGTGGTGCAATCTCGGTTCACTGCAACCTCTGCCTCCCAGGTTCAAGCAATTCTTCTGCCTCAGCCTCCCGAGTAGCTGGGATTACAGGCACATGCCACCATGCCCGGCTAATTTTTATATTTTTGGTAGAGACACAGTTTCACCATGTTGGCCAGGCTGGTCTCGAACTCCTGACATCAATTGATCCACCCGCCTTGGCCTCCCACAGTGCTAAGATTACAGGCGTGAGCCACAGCGCCCAGCCCATATCTCTTTTTAACATACTGATTTCATTTCCTTTGGATATATACCCAGAAGTAGGATCATATTTTTATTTTATTTTATTATTTACTTATTTATTTATTTATTTTGAGACACAGTCTCGCTCTGTCACCCAGGCTGAAGTTCAATGGCATGATCTCAGCTCACTGCAACCTCCACCTCCCAGGTTCAAGTGATTCTCCTGCCTCAGCCTCCCAAGTACCTGGGATTACAGGTGCCTGCCACCACAGCCATCTAGTTTTTGTATTTTTAGTAGAGATGGGGTTTCGCCATGTTGGCCAGGCTGGTCTCAAACTCCTGATCTCGGGTGATCTGCCCACCTTGGCCTCCCAAAGTGCTGAGATTACAGGTGTGAGCCACCACGCCCAGCCTGTTTTTAATTTTTTGAGGAACTGCCATACTCTTTTCCATAATGGCTGTACTAATTGACATTCCCACCAATGATGTGCAAGAGTTTCCCTTTTCTCCCCACCTTTGCCGACATTTGTAACCTTTCATCTTTTTTATAGTAACCATCCTAACAGGTATGAGATGATATCTCATTGTGTTTGTAATTTGCGTTTCCCCTATGATTAGTGATATTGAGCATTTTTTCATATACATGTTGACCATTTCTCAGTCTTCTTTTCAGAAATGTTTATTTTAGTTTGATATAATCCCATTTGTCTATTTTTTGCTTTTGTTGCCAGTGCTTTTGAGATCACAATCATTGTCCAGACGAATGTCATGGAGCTTTTCCCTTATAATTTGTTTCTTTTCTTTTCTCTTTTTAGGCAGCATCACATGAGCTAGCCCCTATATTTTCTTCTAGTAGTTTTGCAGTTTCATGTCTTATGTTTAAGTCTTTAATCCATTTGGAATTGATTTTTGTGTGTGAGATTGCTTTTTGTAAGTGAGATAACAATCTAATTTCATTCATCTGCATGTGGACATGCAGTTTTTCCAACACCATTTATTGAAGAGACTGTCCTTTCCCCATTGTGTGTTTCTGGCATCTTTGTTGAAAATCAAATGACTGTAAATGTTGGATTTATTTCTGGGCTCTCTATTCTGTTCCATTGGTCTATGCATCTGTTCTTATGCCAGTACCATGCTGTTTTACTTACTATAGCTTTTTAATACAGTTTGAAATCAGGTAGTGTGATATCTCCCAGATTTCTTCTTTTTGCTCAAGATAGCTTTGACTATTTGGGGTCTTCTGTGGTTCTATATAAATTTTAGGATTGATTTTCCTATATTTGTGAAGACTGTCATTGGAATTTTGATAGAGATTCCATTGAATCTGTAGATTGCTTTGGGTAGTATGAGCATTTTACCAATATTAATTATTCTGATCTATGAACAGGGAATATCTTTCCACTTATTTGTGTCATCTGCAGTTTCATTCATCAGTGTTTTATACTTTTCAGTGTATAGGTCTTTTACCTCCTTGGTTAAATTTATTCCTAAGTATTTTTTGTAGCTACTGTAAGTGAGATTGTTTTCTTGATTTTTTGTTGTTGTTGTTGTTGATAGTTCATTGTTCTCATGGACTAAATGAATGAAAGCTGATGGCAGGCAATCAGTGATTAGAGAATGACACTAGAGAAAAAGAGGACAACAAGAGGCTGACATCTGCTTGTCTCCTCTGAAGATGGGACCTAGTGGGGTCTCTGTTGGGCAATGGTGAGAGATGTGGGTTGTTTAGGGCATAAGCAGGTTTTAATTATGGCAAAAAGACCAATGGAGGATGAAAAGGGGAAAATAAGATGGAACACAAGTGCCTCATCTAAGAAACAGGAGAATTGTGAAAGAAGCATGAACAAAAAAAGAGGCAAAAAGATACAAGGAGGAAAGCATAAGATTTGAGACCTATAGACGCGGGTTTGAATCTGCACTCCATTTCTGACTAGCCATAGCAACTAGGATCAGTCTGTTTTCTCATCTGCAAATTGAGAATAACAAGAATCTAAGGCCTTGCAGAGTTTTCCTTAGAATTAGAAATAATGTGTGTGATATACCTGGCAGATAGTTGACATTTAATATTCTTACAACAGAAATAAGCTGAATAGGTATGAAAATTCAAGTCAGTAACTCAAAAGAGGATGATCTGCTCCTTCAATACCCATCATGATGCTACTTGACCTTCCCTGTCAAGTATCCACTGGGCTCAGGGTGTCCTGAAAGACCTTGCCAAAGGTCTTTTTCTTTTTCTTTGCCTTTTAATTCCCTATTCAGAATGGACCAGAATAAAAGCATATTCCATCTGCAGGCCACGTTCTAGACCTCTCCTTTCATCATTATTTTCATTCATTTGCATATACTTCCAATGGCCTTGCCCTCTCTCCTTCAATTATATTCAACTGGTAAACTCCAATGCTGAGTAAAATCAGAACAATTTAATCCCACTTAAAATTATGACCACACCTTAGGCAGGCCCTTAGTTACTTTGCAATATTACATTTCCCTAAAAATCCTTTATGCCACTTTCCCGGTCCACTCTTTCAAACTTCCTCCTCTCTCCTCAAACCCTCCAAACTTCCTAGCTCTCTGCTGACAACCTTATCTTATAACAGTAGCAGATAACAGACACATGCTGAATCTATCCTACCACTTACCCATCTATTTCCCTCAGGATATTATGGATGACCTTTCCACCCTCCTAGCTAAAGTGAAACCTTCCCTTTGTGCACTGAATTCAAGTCCTATCACTGACTCAAGGGCATTGTCCTGCAATTGTCCCCTCTGTCTTCTGCACCTTGAATGTTTGTTCTCTGTACCAAATCATTTCTGGCAATTAGTGAACATGATGCATTCAGATCCATCATAAAATACACCCTTGACCCAATCCCCCTTTTACAACCACCCACTTTTTCTGCTCTTCAGTATAGTAAATAAATAAAACGTGAAAGAGTAATGATACTACCTCCTGCACATTCTTTCTTCCTATTCTTTTGAGCCGCTTCACTCAGGTTTCCTCTCCCAGCACAACACTGAAATTGCCTCTGACAAGGTCAACAGTGACCTCCGTTTTGCCATGCTCGGTGATTTTACACCTATGTTACTCATTTTTTCTTTAAGTACTTCATTCATTGGCCTTCAGGACAGCACTTCTCTTGGTTTGCCTCTTGCCTTACTGGCTGCTATTTCTCATTCTTCCTGCTGACTTTTCTCATTTCACTGATCTCTCAATAATGGAGTGTCCCAGTCCTTTGCTTTATCAACATGCACTCTCATGACCTTAAATATTGTCTGTGTACTTAAAATTCCTGGCCTGGCACTGTGGGTCATGCTTGTCATCCCAGCACTTTGGAATGCTAAGACAGGAGGATCACTTGAGCCCAGAAGTTCAAGACCAGCCTGGGTAACATTAGTGGGATCCTGTCTTTACAAAAACATAAAAATACTTTTTTAAGTATCCAGGCGTAGTGGCTCACGCCTGTAGTACCAGCTACTCAGGAAGCTGAGGCTGGAGGATCAATTGAGCTTTGGAGGTTGAGACTGCAGTGAGGCTGTTATTGTACCATTTCACTTTAGCCTGGGTGACAGAGTGAGAAAGAGAGAGAGAGAAGGGAGGAAGGGAAGGGAAGGGAGGGAGGAAGGAAGGAAGGAAGGAAGGAAGGAAGGAAGGAAGGAAGGAAGGAAGGAAGGAAGGAAATTGTCTTTGTACTTAAAATTTGTGAATTGAAATATCTACCCTTGCCATGACTCATATATTTGAAATCCTCTTGAATTATCTAATAAATATCTCTAACTTAGCATAACCAAACCTAAAATCTTTATCCCACTGCAAAAATTATGTTTCTCTGCAGTATTCCCCATCTTATTAAATGACAGTATCCTTCCAGTTGTTTAAGCCAAAAGCCTTGGGGACATTCTTGGTTCTTCTCTTTCACACCCCAGTTTAATCCATCAGTGAGCCAACCCTTTCAGTTCTGCTTCCAAGTATGACTAGAATCTGGCCAGTTCTCACCTCCTCCTCCACAAGCCTAGTGTAAGCCACTATCAGTCTTGCTTGGATTACTACAGAATCTCTTAACAGGCCTTCCTGCTTTCATCCTGGTAGACAGATCCTGTTATGCATGATTCCTCTGCACAGAACCCTTCAATGTTTATCTCACTGTAAGTAGAAGTCAAGTCCTTGAGGTGGTCCCAAATTATCTGAACACTAAATTATCTGAACACTCTATCCTCATTCCTCCTTCTCTCATCTCTTGCTATTTCCCTCTCTTGCTTACTCTTTTCAAGCCACAGTGGCCTCCTTGCTGTTCCTTGAACACAATGTGTATACCCTAGTCTTGCGGCCTTTACGTTGCTTGATCTATCCTCCTGGAAGTACTGCCCTTCCCCACGAGATCCGCATGGCTTACTCACTCTCTTCCTTCAGGTCTCTCTTCATATATCACCTTATCAGAGAGGCCTTTCCAGCCACCCTGTATGGAATTGCCTGTACACACACACATGCACACACACACACCACTCTTTCCCCATTACCCAGCTTTACTTTTCTGTGCAGCACCTCTCACCACCTGGTGTTTTCAAGTTGTCTGTGGGTCTCTCCTGCACTAGACTATAAACTCCATGACAGCAAGGACTCCTGCTCACCCGTCACTTACACTGGTGGATGGTGCTTAGCAGGTGCTCAGTGAATGAATGAATGAGTGAGGAGTGAATGAATCTATGTAGTTGCATATTTAGGGAATACCCCACTTCCCAGACAAGCTGCAAAATCTAAAGGTAAACACTGGCAGGGGTTCCCAGCAACGGATTCAGAAAGTTAGCCCAGCAACCTCATTCAAAACACTGAAACACTGAAAAAGCCAACAGGGCCCATAGCTCTTGGTGCCACTACCAGAGCAGTTGGTCAGATTTTGAGCGAGCATTTTTTAAAGAAACATCTGAGCAGTTTTAAAATTGAAAATATTGAGTGTCTATTTGGGCAATTTGAGTTTTTTGTGTTTGACCAAAGTGTGTTAAAATTAAGGTATTAAAATAAATATTTGTTTTTTGGTTGTGAATTATTGCAATCCAAACTCACCTTTCCAAACTGCACCTTCTGAAGCTTTACTTAGCACGTATCTAAACACCATCACCAGGCTCCACCAGCCCCTCTTCTCCTCAGCTTAAAGGAGTTTTGAAAACTTGCTGAGAATTATCGCAGATACGTTTGGCCATTATCCAGTCATTTCAATTGTGCCTTTCCTAAACGTCCGCGGTAGGCGGAACGTGAGAGGAAGAGGACCCGCCTAACTCGGGGTAGGTGGGGACGCGCTGCTCAATGTGGTGCGGTTGACACTCGGGCCCTGGGTTTCGCTTGCAGGTGCTGGGCGGCGGAGAGCCCCGAGGAGAAGGAGGAGAAGGAGGAGGAGAGAGGGGCAGCAGCCAACCCCTACGACTTCAGGAGGCTCCTGCGCAAAACCTCCCAGCGCCGGCGCCTAGTCCAGCAGTCCTAGCCGCGCAACAAGGCCGACACCGCCGTCGGAAGGCCCTCGAGCCTGCAGGGCAGCAGAGGCCGAGCAGGCACTCTGGGGTTGGCACCAGCAGACACTGAAGCTGCGGCCCTGATCTCCGCAGAGGCTGCCTGCTGCGCTCGGCTCTCAAGTGCCCGGGCCGGCCTTCTGTGCCCCGAAAGAAGAGACCTGGGAGCCCTGGGGAAACCTCCCCCGACGCCTTCTCTCCGAACTCCCACACCTTCCTTTTTCACCAGCCCGCCAGTTGGGGCATCCCTGAATCGATCTCTTTGTTCTTTTTTTTTTTTTTTTTTTTTTTCTACTCCTGTGGCCTCCACTGCGTCTGGGATCTCGCCAACCCCTCTCTCATTTGGGGTGACTTCACAGATTTTTTTCTTGGAAACGGCTTTTCTTAGCCAACAGAACACATGCTAGCGGTTGAATCTTAAGAGAAAAAAGCCCGGGAGGGGCGGGGAGAATTTCGAAGATGTACTTCATCTCAAACTTGCTCTTTCTCTTCCTTTGGTTATTAAGGTTGCTAAATAAAGGAAGTGCCTTGGAAAACCAGTGGTTTGCGTGACTGATCCCTCATTTTCCCCTCTGGGGCTTCTGCTATAAGGCTGTGATGGTGACAATGCCCAAGGAGGGGAGTTGAGGTGCCTTCATCAGCAAACTCCCAGCACCACCCAGCCACTTCAGACAAACACAATCTAAGCTAAAACCCCTTGCCACACAAACGCAGAGGCCTCCAATCTCTAAATCCCCAACACACCACACATGCTTGCCTGCACGATGCCTTCCCAATCTGTGTGGCTGTCTTTGGCCCCATCTATAAATCTGACAGTTCCACCCCACTACTGTCAGATTTCAGGTTCTCCCAGTCTGCAGATTTGGGGCCATCTTTGCTACTCCAACTCTGTGTGTATTTAAAATGGGGGAGGCTAGTGGGTGGACAGTTTGCATTACTGGGTTGACCGCACCTTATTCTAAAACCCAGCTTAAACTGTTTTATGAAACTGACATTCTCATCTAAGCAACCTGGAGAGGGTGAGGACAGGTGATGAGGTTGTTGCATGGAATAGGAAGAAGGGTTCTGACCAGGATGGGGCTTTCTTGTGTAGGTGCCCTTGGCTCCTGCACCCACAGGCCGGAGTCAAAAGACTCTGGGGAAATATTCAAGGAGTGAGTGAGGGCACGTGCAGGGGGCTCAGAAGGTTTGTTGTACCGCTGGTCCACAGGGCATCTCTCCAACTCAAAGAGTTGGCACCAAAAGGTCCCCAGAGACAACTCTTCATTTTACAGATGCAATGTGGCCAAGGGGAAACCTGCAGCTATGGCAGGGCAGAGTCCAAGTGCACTCCAGGCCTTCTTTTTCCCTGGATTAGCGGCACAGCCTCACTGGGTTTGCGACTGAAAAGTAAGGAGTGACTCTCAGCTGTGTGAATGCACTGAGCAGCCTTGGAAACCCAGGAAACCAGCACAGCAGATCACCAGAGAAGGGATGGGAGGGGCAGGGGTGTCTAAAACCCAAAGTGGCCTGGCCCCCTTCCACCTCTAGCCAGCTGTCCACTTGCCTCCAGAAGGCCTGGGTTTGTGGTGAGGGTGGAGCAGGGGCCAGGGGTAAGGAGCAGTAAGCTGAGCTCAGCTTTTCTGCCTGGCTTCCTTCTTGGCTTCCTTCTGGGGTGGCCCCTGAAGACAAGAGCCCTGGCACTCAGCCCCTTCTATTACTTCTATTGGTGTAGGGAGAATTTAGGGAGGGAGGCAACAGACTCCCTCCCTGAATTTTCCCTGCACCAATGTTTTAAGTGAGAATAGAGAAGAGAATGGCAAAGGCTTGGTGAATGCTTGGTTGCAGTGTTTTTGTGCTCTTCCATGGTTCTTTGTTTCCTCTCCTTTTCTTTCCATCTTCCCTTCTTTCTCTGTCCTTTGATACTTAAGCATGGGAAGGACAGAGGAAAATGTGTGCCAGACACTCTTCTTTGGGTGAGCCTGAGATGCATCTTAGTAAACCACAGACACCTAAGGAAACTGTCCCTACAAGCTGGAGGATTGGGTCTGTCTCCCTCATCTGAGGAAGGGCTTTCCAAATCTTTCCCCCAGCACTGGCCGCCTTCCCTTCCCATTCACTGGCTGCCTCCTTTGTGAACTAATGACTGTAATTATTACCTCCCAGAGCTCTTTTGTTATCTCCAACCCCAAGTCCTGGAGAGGGGGAATGGGCTCTTCAGTGAAATGAAAGTCATTACAAAGCAAATTACGGTCTAGGGAGGGACAGCCTTCAGCAAAGACAAATCAGATCCCCGTCTGCATCTGAAGTAGGGTGCGTTTAAATAAAAAATGTAAATACCACCATTAGATCGAAAGTGCTCCAGAGCTGTGGGATTTAATGTAAACGGTAGCACTTGAAGCCATGGCTTTACCAAAAAGAAAAAAAAAATCAGTTAAATTCGGGTGTTTTCATCTGTTTCTTCTTCAGGGGTTTTGTGTGTTTTAAACGCTTGTTTTTAAGAACCTTTATGTTTTCAACCACTCATCCATAGTAGAAAGTTCTGCAACCTTAGACTGCTGGCTTGAAGCAAAACCTCTGCAGGACTTGATATGGATTTCAACAAAGAACCAGCCTCTGCGAGGCTGGAGAGAGCTGCAGAGCTGCCATGCCTGAAGTGCAGATGGCTGAACCGCAAGTCTTTAGGTTTCCGGAGTTGTTATCGTGGTGACCTGGAGTGTCAGAGCCAGGAGAGCGAAAAGGAGGAGCCAAATTGAGCTCTGAGTTTTCGACCACCCAGGCTCCCACAGCCTGGTCCAGACTTCTCCACCTAGCGCGCTCAGCGCTAGCCTTCGGCAGGACCCTATCAAGGCCCCACTGGTTCCCTGCTCTCATCCTGGTGCCTGGACCCAGCTGCCCTAGTGTGGATCCCATGACTCCTCAGGGAACCCCTGGACTCAGGCACGCCAGAAGAAGACAGCGCTTTGTGGAAAGAACTGACCAGGGACAGTTGTGCTCCAGGATAGAGGACTTGGGCCTGTATGCGTCCAACATGTGCCCCAGGATGTCCCTTCTAAGCGAGGGTCGAGAGGTGCTCGCCCAGACGGGATCCCCGGGTCTCTGTTTTGGTAGCAGCTTTGGTAGCTGGTTCAGGAGGTCAGAAAAAGAAAACGGCTTGTGAACACAATGGAAATGACAGGCGCTCTGGCCAGGCGCGGGGAAGGCAGCCGCCTCGGGAAGCCGACCTCAGTCAGCCCTTTCCTCCCTTCTCTCACTCCCTCCCTCTCCCCCAGAGCCCCGGAGATGCGAGGTGCACTTGAAGTTCATCTCCACTGCCAGGAGAATGCAGCGTAAACCGTCAAAGGGCTCCCAATCCTCAGGGCGTCCTCCCTGTCTGTAACAGCTTTTTGTAGAAAGGAAATCATCAAAAAGATTCTGACTTTCTCCTCCTTTCTTTACCAGAAAAAGAGAAAACCCTTACTAATAAGCCTCAGAGAGGGCCAATCTCGCGCTCCCGGGCGCTGCCGCGAAGATTCTCTGGGGGCGAGTGGGGGCAATGGTTTGAAGTCCCTTGAAACGAGAGCCCTGCAGGGGATGCCTTCTTTCCTACTCGGATTTGGAAAGCCGAGATTGCTTAGTTGGAAACCCTGTTCTCTCCTCCCAGGCACACACAGATTCCCCTTCCACGCCAGCCGCGGGCCCTTCCACGCCTCCGCGGGCCAAGGTCACCAAATACCCTGATTCCATCCCCCACCCGCCATCAATCCTGCCCACTCTGGCCGCTCTGTCTCGTTCCCTTCCAAGAAGTTTCCATTCGTTTTATTTTTTTCCCCAGCCCGAGGTCCTCTAGACTCCAGCGTGGATTTTAATTGCCTCAATCAGCAGTCATTCTTCCCAGCCGTCACTCAGAGGCTGGACGGTGGGTCCCGCGATCTAGCCCTTGGCTGCGCAGGAACAGTGCGCCCCCGGGGACGGCGCGCTTCAGCGGGCAGGCGTCAGGCTCTACTAAGGCGCTGAAATGAGCCCATCAGCGGGTAGGAGCCCTTCCCCCGCCGTCCCCTCCCCAGGCTCGTGAACGGCGCCTGATGCCGGCCCGGGGCGAGAGCTCCCGAGGTCGCAGCGACCTCAGCACCCGCTCGGAGGAGGGCGGCGCGGGAACCCCGCTTCCTTCCCCTCAACAGGAGCCAGACCTCAAACAACACCCCAATCGATGCACACAGAAAACCCCTCTGGGCCACGCTTCCCCGCCTCGCCGAGGTCTCCCCAGTCTGCCCCTCGCTGACGCTGGGGCGCAGCGGCTGTGGCAGCACCCGGGACAGCGGCCGCCCGCACTTCCCGCCTCTGGCTCGCCCGAGGACGCGCTGGCACACCTTCCACCCCCTCACTCTGACTCCAGCTGGCGTGCACGGTCTGCCTCGGATCCTCACGACTCAGCCCCCTCCCTCTCCCGTGTTTTTTTCCTCCGCCGCCCCCTCATTCATCCCCACTGGACTCCCTTTCCTTCAAATGCTCTGGGGCTCTCCGCGCTTTCCTGAGTCCAGGCTCTGAGAACCCTCAGGTAGTACCCGTCCCTTTTAAGGCTTCCCGGCTTCCAAAGCATTGCCACGTCCCTAAACCCTGCCTCCAGCTCTCATACACACACGCACACTCAGACACGCGCGTTTTCTGTTCCTGCGTGACACCCACGCTCGCCGCTCAGCTCCGCGGGTCCTCGGGCTGTGCCCTCCTCCCGCCACACGGGCACGCACGCGCGCACAGGGCCAAGCCCAAGGCTGCTCGCCCGCAGCTCGCACTCGCAGGCGAACTGCTCCAGTCTCCAAAGCCGATGGCATCTCCGGGCTCTGGCTTTTGGTCCTTCGGGTCGGAAAATGGCTCCGGGGATTCCGAGAATCCCGGCACAGGTAGGAAGGAGAACGGGGACGTGCGGCGGGAGAGTTTTGCGGTGGTCTGGGGTTTGCGGGGCTACGGAGAAGACGAAGGAGGTTTTTCCACCCGCAACAGGAAACTTCTTCGGGCGCTTCTCCCTGCTTTTGGGCTAAGTCCTTGACGGCCCAAGAGCTCAAGACCTCTACAGCCTCTTGTTCCCTGGGAAGACGCCCAAATAGTCTCGGGTCCCTTCCACAGAAGGTTCGAAGAGCCCCCCAAAGACCGCGGTGTCTCGGGGACATGGAATTCCATGGGCCTGGGACGCTGCTAAAATCCAGGTGTCTGGACCCTGGGGAGGGACGGAGTGACCGTGAAGATAGAAAAAAAAATGGGAAAGGTGAGAGATTTCTTGGTCTAGAAAGACAGTCTGCGAAAAAATGGATAGCTTCAGTATTTAGGAAAACTCGTCCAAGCTTGGCAGGGAGAGGAGTTTGCCTGAGCCGACTGGCACCTGGAAGGGCAGCGGTGTGGGCTTCTCCTTGGGAAACAGATCAAGTAAATGAGGGCTGGCCCGGCCCGCCAGGCTCCCTCTTGCCTCCCGCACCTGCCGGCCTCACCGAGTCCTGAGTGGCCCCCAGGAGGAATGCAGCCCCTTCCCGGACCCAGGACTGATTGATGTTCACACAGAACGAAATTTCACACGTCCGTCTGCTGTTCTCTTTCCGCCTCGCTGTCCGCCTGCCTGTCCTTCCTTGCAGCGCGAGCCTGGTGCCAAGTGGCTCAGAAGTTCACGGGCGGCATCGGAAACAAACTGTGCGGTGAGTGCCCAGGGACAGGGGCGGGCAAGGTCGTGCGCTCGCTGCCCGACCAAGAAGTGCGGGGTCCAAGCCGTCTTCTCACCTCCGCATCCGGGTCAGCGGAGTCGGGGTTTCCTGGCTGCGGGTGGGCGGGAGCGAGGAAGCCGGGCCCGGCGGAGGATTGACGAGGCCCGCGCTCGGTGTCCTTACCCAGCCCTGCTCTACGGAGACGCCGAGAAGCCGGCGGAGAGCGGCGGGAGCCAACCCCCGCGGGTCGCCGCCCGAAAGGCCGCCTGCGCCTGCGACCAGAAGCCCTGCAGCTGCCCCAAAGCGGATGTCAACTACGGGTTTCTCTACGCAACAGGTAAAGGCTCCTCGCGGAGCCCCGGGGCCCCCCTGCCCCTCTCTCTGCCCCGCCCACCTCAGCCGGTGGGGACCCGGCGCTGAGAACCCGACACGGGCGTCCAGGTGGCGGCGGAGGCTGGACCTGCCAGAATCTTTAGATGAAAGCAAGAAATGCGGGACCTGCCGGCTGGGTCCAAGCCCCCGAACCTGGCCTCTGAGTTCCAAGAGGGCTCTGAGGCCATGGCGCTCTTCCCCCAGCGCGGCCCTTGGGGTGGCGGGTGGCGGATGACCCAGGCGCTCGTGCGCGCACTGAATCGATGACGGCTGCCTTCCCTAGGCCGCTGGGGCCTCTGGTGGGACTCGGTTTCCACATGTGCCCGAGAATGAAGAATTGCATGATTTTTTTAGGTCTTTAGATCACGAGAGTGATTTGTAGCTGCGATCGCACAAGAGAACGATTCCATTCACATGAAACCCGCGCGCCAAGTTTTACCCCCGTGCGCTTACACACCGTCTCCCAAATGTACGCCCGCGCACACACATGCAGACACACACACGCACACGCTCTCTCTTTCTCACACACACACACACACACACACACACACACACACACACACACACTTTAGAAACAGCGGGCCTTCCTAGCCGACCAGAGATACTAGTGCTCCACTTGGTTTGCCCGAAGGCATCCAAACACTTCTGACGTGAAATATTTCCGTAAACATGTAAGATGGCTTACTGAGAAACAACGTTTAGGACGAACTCCTGTGAAGCAGATAAACGGAGACACACCCTCTTCAAAAAAAGAAAGTAAACAATATAAGTTATGAATTGAAATGCAGTAATTAATTTGGGGAAGAGGAAAAGTCGTAATTTCTCTCATTCATTCCCTTCACCTTTGAAAAATGTCTCCTTTTTAAGAAAAATGTTCTGCGTTTCCAAAAGCTTTGTTTAACATGAAATCTCTCAATTCAAAGAAATGTTATTGCCTCATCAAGATCTTGCCTTGAACATTTTCACAGTAAAATTAAAATGTGGCATTTTAATTCCATTCTTTAGACCTGCTGCCGGCGTGTGATGGAGAAAGGCCAACTTTGGCGTTTCTGCAAGATGTTGTGAACATTTTACTTCAGTATGTGGTGAAAAGTTTCGATAGATCAACCAAAGTGATTGATTTCCATTATCCTAATGAGCTTCTCCAAGAATATAATTGGGAATTGGCAGACCAACCACAAAATTTGGAGGAAATTTTGATGCATTGCCAAACAACTCTAAAATACGCAATTAAAACAGGTATTGTCTCATCGAAAATAATAAAGCTCTTTTTTCTTTTACAATTTTTATTTTACTTTTTTTCTATAAAATGTTTTGTTTGATGGAGTTACTGATATTTTCAAAATTGCAAAGTTATTTTCATCACGTAAAAAAGTCAGTATTAGAATGATTCTAATCCAAAACACCTTCCACTGTTATTGTTCATGCTTCTGAAGTTGATAATGTCAGAAACATGATTTAAGTGTAAATCATCAGATTTTACGTTGCATGTATTTGGACACGGAGATTAACCACTGGTGTAGAAGTAAACATTCATCAGCAGGGACCAGCAGAAAGAACTCAAATGGAGAAAGAGAATATGGAAATAAAAGCTCCAAAAATGTATGACCCAAACAAAAGCCCGAATACCAGTGCTGTGCTGGTATTTTCTTTGGCATAAAACTGGTCAGAAACAGGACTCACCACCCTATTAATCATTGAGCAGGAGGGATGTTTTCACATTGTGTCAAATGGCCAACCTTTCAGATTTGAATTCAGATTTTCACTTATTTTTAAGGAGATGTGCACAACACACAAGCAGACATGATACAGGCTAGCTTAGCAATTCAGCCATGTTATATAAGGATGTGTGTTCCTCCCAGCCACTGTGGATGTGAGATAAAGGAAAAACGGGGGAGGGGCAAATCAGATATCCTTAGGGGGAAATTTTTTTAAATCTACTTTTGTGGTCTCTTGGCTTTTCACAGGATTCTTTATATTCCATCCATGTTACAGCTTCGTTTATAACATTTATTTGGGTACATTCCGAGCTTTCATGTTATCTACACAAAGTCAGCTATTCATCTGCCCAGGTCTTGATTAACCTCGCTTTTTACATTGTCTCTAATCATCCTGATACAAGATGGCATGGCATTTCATTAAGGCAATAAAAATAAGTATGAATGAATTTCCGGGGGCGGGGAGGACTTTATGGATCGAAATTGATGTGTAGCCTTTAAAAGATTTGCTAGCAAATAAAAAATGTGAAATATGACATGAACATCACCATAGAAACGTCATCTTTTTAGATTGCAAATATTTTGCTGATGAATTAACAGTATTATGCTAATCAATAACAAACATTCTTAAAATGTTTGCTGTGAGAAGTTCAGTTCTTTTTTTCTTTTTGTTCACATTATTTATACCAACAGAGAAGAAAGGTAGGCATACAAAAAGCCTTGGGACATAGATTTCTATCAAAGTCAGGCTGTGGAATAGGAGTTTTGAAGGTGTATCAGACATCATCCTCAGCATTCATAAGGAACCCACGTGATGTTTATACCAGGCATTAAAAATTTTCCTACCCCTCCTCAGCTTTTCCTGCATTCATAGTGCAATCCTAAGTGATGCTTTTAATTCATTTTTTTGACCCATTCCCTATACCTTATATTTAGATATGTTAATAGTAAATTGCTGCCTATTGTTTGTATTGCTACCAAACCAAAAAGAACCTTAGGAAATGTTTTGTGTCTTCATCCTTGAAAGCTAGTGGTGCCTGAAGCAGTCTAAAGAGTTAAGATAATGGGAACTGCAAGTCAGTGAAAGTAATAGTTCTGTCTATCAGTGTTGCATTTAAGGCCAGGAAAAGATGGGCTAATTCAACACTCAGATTTTGCCAAAACGCTTATGAAACTCTTAGGTATCATTGTAATGCATTTTATTTAAAGTTCAGATAAAAATGTGATGGATTAAGTTGGATTTCTAAGCAAGGCATATCAATTCAATCTCTCAGTAGTTTTCATAACATATTTAGTCTGCTGGCCTTTTCCTTCAAATAGCATTTCAAAACATTAATGGCAGTCATTTTCTCTGTTCAGCAGGCAACTTTATAGATCTCTGTGCTACAACTGTCATACTTGTCATCTAGTACTATTTAGGGTATTTCAAATTAGTTGCCATCCCTGCTACTACCAGCACTTTAATGCTCCACAAGAGATGATTTTGTAAAATGCATATTATCATCTTGTTTCTACTGAGAGACCTTAACCTAATTTCCACTTGGGCTCCAAGCTTAGAGAGGAGTGAAGGGCAGTGGGAAAATGAAGTCTTCATGGATTGTTAAAATTACCTCTGTAAAAAGAAATGTTGGAACACAGAAAACTGAACAGAGAATGATAGAATTCCAGAATAATTTTCATTTGCAGAGATCATTAGATTTGATGCTGGTGGTGGTGGTGCTGGCTGGGGAAGAGTAGGACTTAAATGTGGTCCTGAATCTTTTACCAAACCATCAGACAAAGGGAATTAAGCAATGAGGCTGCCCTAGTGTGAATGTTGCCAGGACATAAAGAGCAGTTTGGACCGACTTTTGGCCTCTTCCCAACTGATCGTGAGCACCAGGGTCAGAGTTGCCTGAGGCTGGTTGTTCCCAGAGTCTGCGCATCCTTCCGGGCTCATTTGCTAGTCTGCAGGGAGCATCCCTGAGTCTAAGCAGCCGTTCTCACATCTCAAGCTCACCATCTTCCTGGCCGCACAGGCTGTGTGTGGCCACCCGATGCCTGACGCAGTGTGCTCTGCTCCCATCACAGGGCCTGGCAGGGTGGCGACAGCAGCAGGAAGCCAAAGGCTGCAGGGACAGCTGACCGATGGGGGCAGGTCTCACAATTCCCTGGAGAGAGCCCTGCCTGGATTTGCTGGGCAGCCCTAGGAAGCAGCCTGTAGGGGCCACAGGACGAGAGCAAATGTCATTAGGGGAATATTG
The DNA here is from genome assembly GCF_002776525.5 of Piliocolobus tephrosceles. Lineage (NCBI taxonomy): Eukaryota > Metazoa > Chordata > Mammalia > Primates > Cercopithecidae > Piliocolobus > Piliocolobus tephrosceles. The sequence goes on along the minus strand of NC_045442.1, from coordinate 105,136,671 downwards.
CTGCCAGAAATCAAGAGGGCCTGTTGATCTGACCTGTCAAACCATCTCCCTCCCTATTTTCACATCATGATCAGGGAATGAAATGTTTGAGGCAGGAGAGATTCAGGTGAAGTGGCAGAGCAAGGTCAAAAAATATAGAGGGAGGAAGGGAAACCTAGCGATGAAAGCGTCAAACTTGTTTTCACCATTTACAGAAAGTTATCATCAGGGTGGACTGGCCTTCTGATATCCAGAGGCACAACACACCCATCACAATCTCTTTCCATCTTATGCAGAGGTTTTCACTCCCAAGTTTCCCTAGAGTTAAATACTGTCTAATCATAGACACCCCATTCATCCAGAAAATGCATATGAATTAGGAGAATAGATTAATGGATACAGTTGATAATTCTTATTAATTTCCTCACTTGAAAAAAAAAAGGCTTAGGGAAAGAGAAATGGAGGAATGAAGGAGCATCGGGAGGGAGGAAGCGGCTGTGATTTCAGCTGCCAGCATAATGAAATGAGGAGTCAGTGACGCAGAGAGGAGTGAAGGGTTGCTCCAGACATCAGCGGCCACAGCAGCAAAAAGGCCTTCTCACCTTTCATGGATGGGTAAACTGAGGGGGTCAGCATCAGAGGTAGAAGGTACCCCATGAGGCCACAAGGACATAAAATAATGCTGGAGAATGCACAGTAGATGCACAAGTCCTGATCCCGCTAAAATGTGCTCCTTCCCAGCTTCTATCTTTTCCCGTGTCTAACTCTCCGGCCACATGCCTGAGGCTGATAAGAGAGCGCTCCAGTGCAGGATAAGCTAGCCATTGACTTTTGTCCCTGCTCTTCCCCATTGCCTTCCTTTATCTTGTTTCGCCTGTGCAGGAGATGAGAGACGATCACATCCCAGGCTTTAGACAGATGTCCAGGATGTGGAAGATACCTTTTTATCAGATGTTATTTCCATAATGGCCCATCTTCTAAAATTTTTGCTGCTGTGCAAATCACGGACCTATCAGTGACAGGCTTTTGTGGAGCAAGAGGAGAAAACTGAATGCTAATGACATATTTGTAATCATGTTTTAAATAATAGCCTCAGGAGAATGTGGATGTCAGTCCATTTAGAGAGTTTTAGAGGGATCTAGAAGTTAATTAGATAAGCCTTGCGATGGACTAATCAGTCCACTGAATATATCTTTATGTATCTTGTTGATAAAACAGTGATGTTGACTGTATGTGGCCTTATTTTAAAGCACAACTATGAAAGAGCTCTGTTGTTTATAATTAACAAAGAAGAATTGACAAGAATTAGCTCTGTCCATGCCATCTTTAGACAATCATCACCTTTTGAATCCAGGGCAAATCACTCAGCGGAGTGTCCTATTTTCTCATTTTTGCCCTGTCTTTTGTAATCATTAGCCATTTGTCACTGATATTATTATGAATGTTGGCATGCCTGGCAGATGTCATGGTATGACTGATTCTCAGAACGACTGCAACAAAAAAGGACTTCTGGCAGCATGAGTGTAAACGAGAAGTAACCTGTCTGAATGGCTGTGGGTTGCAGTAGCATTTTAGCTTGCAAAAATATTGAAAATAGAAAAGAAACTCGTGTGCGAATTGCAAACCACATTTGTTATTTTTTATAGGGTATGATTACAGGAAGATTTGTAGGGTATGTTTTAAGAAATATCAAAACCTAAAGTAGTCTTCATGGTTAGAGGAAACGCTTTTATGGTGTGTGTGTTTGTGCATGTGTGTGTGTGTGTTCTTGCGCATACACACGTGTGTACATGTTGGATTTCTACTTACAGATTTCCTGTTACTGACAGATCTTTCAAGGTCCTTTAGCTAGAGAAATCATGTGTTTGAGAGGAATTCATTTTCATTGGAGGCAATCCTGATTCTAGTATTCCATTTTATTCAGGGCATCCTAGATACTTCAATCAGCTTTCCACTGGATTGGATATGGTTGGATTAGCAGCAGACTGGCTGACATCAACAGCAAATACTAACATGTAAGTAGCCAAAAGTGCTTTTATGTAATTTAGGATAATTATTAGTGATATTCCATAGTCTTTACCTCTTATGTGAAAATCTGTTTTTATTAAATAGCCACTAAAATAGTGACACAAACTTCTGAAGTGTGAGTGTTCACTTTAATGTAACAGAAAGTAGTTCTGATATATCTTTCATGTAATCAAACTCGACAAAATGTTTAAAACACCAAAGAGATTTTTTTCTGACATGTTTGATTTATTTTTGTGCATAATGTCAAAGACAAATGGGACCAGATATTATATTTTAAATCATGTTACTCTGCAATATTTTTTATTTATTCAATACAATAAATTCCTCTTGTGCGTTATGTCAGTAATCGGAGCTCTTGACTGAAGGGATATAGAAAAAATAAACCTTTTGGAAGGCCTTTTTGAAATAATTTTCTCTCTGCTTAATGTTATAATCATAACACTTGTAAATGTATGTTTCGAAAGAGGAAATAGTTCTGTAGCTATTGTAATGATTGTAAATTATTTATTTGAGTTACAGAGGTAAAATGTGGCCATTACTACATTTCAGGTTCACCTATGAAATTGCTCCAGTATTTGTGCTTTTGGAATATGTCACACTAAAGAAAATGAGAGAAATCATTGGCTGGCCAGGGGGCTCTGGCGATGGGATATTTTCTCCTGGTACATGATATTTCAACTTTCTTTGTGTCTTGTCTTCTAATATGAAATGCCTTGTTGTAAACCTGGGGAAGATTAAGTATCTAGCCTGTGTCTCTGCTTAGGTTAAATAGACTGTGTGTTGATCAGAAGAATGAATGTGATTAAGTGCACATGACCATTGAACATGCCTCCAAGCTAAGTAACCCACGCTTGACCAGCAGTTATTTGTGTGCAAAGCGAGCATAATCAGAGATGGTACTTACCCAATGCTTCTACTGTGATCCTACAAGCAGGATGTACGGATAATGTGGAATAAAGGAATCAAGATTCCTAATAAGGAAATTCACTCTCTGATGCTCTTCCCAGAATTAGTGAAAGGAAATGGGTAGCCTCATTTAATAAAGCATTTGCTGTTCAAGGGTGCATAGCAAGGTAGATCTACTCCATAGAGCATATGGACCACTCTATCTTTGAAATAACAAGCAGCAAAATGGATTTACACTAATTTCAAGGAGGACAGAGCATGCCTTGGGAGAGAATTTCTTAGAGCAAAAAAAGAGGGTGATGATTTCTTCAAGAGCTTTCTCATCCCTTCTCTTCTTTATCATGCCATTCAGTCTTTTCCATCCTGCCTTTTATCACCAGCCATTGCATTCTAAGCTCCATTATTTACACCTCTTCCAGCCAAGAGAATCAACCTGAAACAAAAAGCTATGCCCTTGGTTTACGGTTGTGTGTGAGACCTTGGTTTGATGAAGAAAAGAAATAGAAGTTAGGAAGGCAATGGAAAGAAAGTCACTGACCCATGGAAAAGAAACCCGATGTGCAGACCATCAGCTAATCAGTGGCAGGAACGGGATTTATTAGTCCACTGAGAAAGGACCCACCTGAGAGAGAGGCCAGAGCAATACCTGTCGTTGTGTCAGACAGAGCAAAGGCCAAGTGGTTGTGATCTCTCTTCAGCAAATCTACAGTGACAAGCAGATGATGAGGCGGGGGTGGGGGAGAAAAGAAAAAGTGGAAAGAAGAAATAAGTAAGCAAGAGTGACCCCAAGACCAGGGCTTAAGTATGTTTGCCTGCAAGCTCTGATCTGCTATTTTATTTTTTGTGTTTAAATATATAGCACAATTTTTCAGGTGCTGAAGGAAAAGGTGTTAGTTAAATGGAAGGGAAAATTAGCCTTTTAAAAAGTCATTGAACACCAGCTGTGATGAATTTTAAGCTAGCCTTTATTTTGTAGGGCACTTAGTACTTACTTTTCCTCTGGAAAACCATGCCTGTTGAGGGAGCTTTGTCATCATTGCCTGATGCCTTGAAAACATTTTTCATGAGGAATGAGGTGGGGTACAGAGATCCACGTCATTTCTACCTTTCTTCTTCCCACCCTTGTGTGGTGGGTATAGGATTGATCTGTCCCTGAGATGAACCAAGAACATGCTGGGCTCTATTTTTTTCTTTTATTTGCATTTATTTTATGCTGAATTTATTCCCGTGCCATAAGTTTTAATGGTCCCCAGGAGGAGGGAGAGAACAACTGTACCTGTTGACCCGAAAATTTGACTAATTTGACTAAGAGCTGGGCCTAATTTACCTGGCTGGTCTGAAAAACCTACATGCCCCAGAAAACACACACCCAGAGAAAGAATTCTCTTCGACAGTCCTGCTAGGCTTAGAGCTTACCCTCCACCCTCATTGATGATGGGGGATTTTCACATGGAGAAGACTTCAGCTTGAGCATGGGAATTATAGGCTCAAGTCATAGATGTCACACTACAGTGCAATGCAGACATTGCAAAGTTGGGAAGAGACAGCAGAAAAGGTCATTGCAACCTGTTTCTGCTCTGCTTTCAACAAGACATCACAGAGGAGAAATGGCTCATCACAACCTTATTGGCTATGGATGCTATTCCCGGGAGCATCCAGCCTTGCTCCTGCAGTAAAGGGTCTTACAATTTAAGGGGTGGGGATAGAGAAAGCCACACATCTTATGTGTCTGGGATCTAAAAGTGTCATTCCCTGGGACTCAGTGTGAAGAGTTAGGTCTGTGACTTAAAACATACTGCCTCATACCTCCATCGATAATACCCAAAGGCTTCATGCTTCGTGGAAAGTCCTTTAGGACTCCTAGAAGAAATCTGCTTTTGTGATATCACCTACACTGGGAACCAGAGAAACATGGAGCACTCCCTACTGCTCAGCAGGTCACAAAGCACAAAGACTAAGGAGTGGCTAGGAAAGAAAGCTTGGCTTAGTCACAGACCTTTTCTTAGCTAACAGGGTTTTCATAATGTTTCACCTCTTGCTTTTATTCATGTATTTTATTTTTTATTTTTTTGACACAGAGTCTCACTCTGTGGCCCAGGCTGGAGGGCAGTGGCACGATCTCAGCTCACTGCAACCTCCACCTCCCGGGTTCAAGCAATTCTTGTGCCTTAGCCTCTAGAGTAGCTGGGATTACAGGTACGCACCACCGCGCCCAGCCAATTTTTGTATGTTTAGTAGAGATGGGGTTTCACCATGTTGGCCAGGCTGGTCTTGAATTCCTGACCTCAGGTGATCTGCCCACCTCAGTCACCCAAAGTAGCACTTGCTTTTACATCCTTTCTTAGAGGATTCATAGGAAATAAGAGCAGGTAGGGCTCACGCATTTGTCCTCATGCCTCTAAAACGGTCTTCTCTGCCCAGAGGCCCAGAAGCCTCTTTCTCTCACTCAGGGCTGCTGAGCCTTTAGCCAGAGGACAGCTGAGCTGCAGAGTGAGGTGTGGGAGGGCAGGGCTGGAAGCCTCAGAAGAAATGCCTGTGAAGAGCACTTTCTTTGGATACGTCTTCCCCTTTCTCTTCTCCCCTCCTTCCTTCTCCAGCCTCTTTAAGAACAACTAAATTCTCAAACAAGGTCATTTTGCTCTCCCAAAGGGACATTTGGCAATATCTATAGATATTTTTGATTGTCTGGGGGAGGGGGTGCTACCGGCATCTAGTGAGTAGAAACCAGGGATGCTGCTCAACCCTTTACAATGCCCAAGTCAGCCCTCACCACAATTATGTTGCCCAAAATGTCAGTAAGTGCCAAAACCATGAACTAGGATGGAATTTCCTTTCGAAGCAGACCCCACTTCCAGCATCTTACAGTCTGCCTTTCAGGCCGGGTGTCTGCTCAGAGCAGGCGTGACCTGGATTCTGCTTCTCCTGTGTCTCTGGAGTCCAGAAAGGAAGGAATCGCCCTTATTTTGGCTGAGGACAGAGGCATGGATCTGGGTGATGAGTGCTGTGTGCCAGGCGGCCTGCTTGAGTCAGAGCCCAGGGCTCAAGAGGCAAAGGTCATACCCCTGCCTGGGCCATTCAGCTTGACATGGAGCCCTCCTGCTCCTCAGCCACCAGGAAGGAGAGTAACTCACAACACTCATGTGACAGCAGGGCTTGGGGTGTTCCCCTTGGGCAGGAAGGAGAGGCTACCTTCACTCTGCCCCATGGCCTCATGTCTTCCATGCCAGCATATTAATTTGCATTCATAGCAATCTGTCTTTCCTGAATTGCAAACATCCTAAACTTCCCAAGAGCCCTGGGTTTTCTTTGCTTTTCAAGTGAGACTCTACTTTATAAGACACAAATCTTATGGTGTGGAATCCCTGACAACCTTTGGATGACACAGAAAAAGTAACACAATATGGACTGAAAATTCTCTTAGTTGTAAGTTTTTCTATAATTATGAAATGAGTTTTGTTAGCGAATACAATTCTATTTCAATGTCTTTGAGAGGAAAGAACTAGTTTAGAGGGAATGAAGGGATGAGTATGATAAGATAAAGTTGGAGATATATCCTTTATGACAGAGGTCCCCAACCCCTTGATGGTGGATCCGTACAGGTCTGTGGACTATTAGGAACCAGGCCACAGAGCAGGAGGTAAGCAAGGGGCGAGTGAGCATTACCGCCTGAGCTCCGCCTTCTGTCACATCAGCGGCCGCATGAGATTCTCATAGGAGCATGAATCCTACTGTGAACTGCGCATGCAAGGGATCTAGGTTGCATGCTCCTTACGAGAATCTAATTAATGCCCAATGCTCTGAGGTGGAACAGTTTCATCCCAAAACCATTCTCCACCCCACCCCCACCCGCCCCCGACCCTCCATAGGTGGAAAAATTGTCTTCCACGAAACGCATCACTGCTGCCAAAAAAGTTGGGGACTGCTGCTCACTAAAATTTGTTGATGAGGCCAGGCGTGGTAGCTGACACTTGTAATCCCAGCACTTTGGGAGGCCGAGGCGGCTGGATCATTTGAGGTCAGGAGTTTGAGACCAGCCTGGCCAACGTGGTGAAAACCCGTCTCTACTAAAAATACACAAAAAATTAGCCGAGCGTGATGGCGCATGCCTGTGGTCCCAGCTTCTTGGGAGGCTGAGGCAGGAGAATCGCTTGAACCCAGGAGATGGAGGTGGCAGTAAGTGGAGATCATGCCATTGCACTCCAGCCTGGGTGACAGAGTGAGACCCTGTCTCAAGAAAAAAAAAAAAAAAATGTTAACAGCTTACACCAGTAACAACTGATTTATCTTAATCCAAGTGCAAGGCACTGAATGAGTTGAAATGAAAAAAGGTTTCTCCATTAGGATATAAGCAGGATTTTACAGAACTCATGCGGAATGACCACGTTCACAAGCTGGGATGGAGGCAACCCTTTTGCTTTTGAATTAAAAACCCTCTTCAAAGGGCTTCCAACAAGAGTAGAATCCACTGCAGTTCCAGTTAGTGACTGAGAGGGGGTGTGGTGGTGGCCCCTGTCCTGTCCCAGTGTGCCCTCTGGGGTAGCGCCTTTGAGTCTGAGGATTCAGTTTAAAGATAGTCAATAGGGTTTTCTTCTGAGTCCAAGGAGGACTCAGGTCAATGGAAATAAGGAATGTTGCTTGCATGTGAAACGAGGTTAATAATAAATAAAATAACTGTGTGTTGCTGTGCCCTTTAGGTGGCGCCATATCTAACATGTATGCCATGATGATCGCACGCTTTAAGATGTTCCCGGAAGTCAAGGAGAAAGGAATGGCTGCTGTTCCCAGGCTCATTGCCTTCACGTCTGAGCATGTATGTGTTTCTGTTCCTTCCAAGTTTAAGGTTATATTCCATAAAGCCCTAGTTGAAGGAATGGTGGCTGGAAATGCATTATCCCCAGAAGCCCTCTTTCTGGAAGACACCTTGGGAGAGAATGGGGGAGAAAGCTGAGTGGTACTATGGGGTGTCCTCCTTGACTCTTTGAAATTCAGGAAAACCCTCAAAGGTAAAGGAGCAGCCTGGGCAATACAGTGAGATCCCATCTTCACAGACAATTTAAACAAAAATTAGCCAGGTGTGGTAGCACAAACCTATGATCCCTGGATGCTGAGGTAGGAGAGTTAATTGAGCTCGGGAAGTCGAGACTGCAGTGAGCCGTAATTGCACCACTATACTCCAGCCTGGATGAAAGAGCAAGACCCTGTCTAAAAAAAAAAAAAAAAAGGAAAGAAAGAAAAGAAAAGAAAGAAAGAAAAAAAAGATAAAGGAAAATGTTTTTAGCTCTAGTTCCTATGCTTCTCTTCTGTGGAATCAAGTTGCACGTTAAGGGAAGGGGAGGAGGAGGGAAGGCAGAGTGACTGTGAGCTCATTTGGACCATTGATGCTAGGGCCATGTAAGCAAAACTCCAGAGTAGCCTTTGACACAGATTTTTGTTTAAAAACTCAGCCCACTGATCTGATAGATATTCTGCCCTCATGGTGCCTTGAGCCTTTTTTTTTTTTTTTCTTTTTTTTGAGACAGTCTCGCTATGTCACCCAGACTGTAGTGCAGTGGTACAATCACAGCTCACTGCAGCCTCAACTTCCCAGGTTCAAGCGATCCTCCCACATCAGCCTCCTGGATAGCTGGGACTCCAGATGTGTATCACCATGGCTCACTGATTTTTCTGTCTTTCATAGAGACACGGTCTTGCAGTGTTGGCTAGGTTGGTCTCAAACTACTGGCCTCAAGTGATCCTCCCACCCCAGCCTCCTAAAATGTTTAGATTACAGGCGTGAACCACCATCATACCCAGCCTGAACCATTTAACATCCATCTTTAGCTGACTTGACCAGAGGTTTTGTTACCATAAAGAAATAGCACTGGGCCAGGCACGGTGACTCATGCCTGTAATCCCAGCACTTTGGGAGGCCAAGGCAGGCAGATCATTTGAGGTCAAGAATTGGAGACCAGCCTGACCAACAGGGTGAAACCTCATCTCCACTAAAAATACAAAACAATAGCCAGGCAAGGTGGCGGGCACCTGTAATCCCAGCTACTCGGGAGGCTGAGGTAGGAGAATCGCTTGAAACCGGGAGGCAGAGGGTTGCAGTGAGAGAACAGAGCAACACTCTATTCTCAAAAAAACAAAAACAAAAACATAAGACTGTTCCTTCATGATCTCTGCCTCACAGTAACCTGGGTTCTGGAATATGGCTGCCTCAGAGACGATCAGGAAGCCCTCTGATGGCCAGGGAACTAGGAAACAGGGAGGGAGGAAGGGGCTAGAGGAAGACTCCTGCAAGGAAATGTCACTCAAGAGGCGTAGGGAACCGTGGTGGGTCTCAGATGCAGATCCACCATGAAATTTTTCTGTCTTATTTTAAGTGAGGTGTGTGTGTCTGTGTGTGTGTCTGTCTCTGTGTGTGCCTGTATGTGTCCATGACAAGGAAACAGATTGGAAACCTGTGGATACAGTTCATTACCACAACAGTGGCCACGAAATTAAAGGAAACTAGCAATTCCGTGTTAACAGATTATCAAAGCATCTTGTTTTCAGTCATGTTTTGGGGTTTTATTATTTTGTTATATGTCCTTCTTCAACATATAGGGGTCACATCGAGCAAAGACGACAGCCTAAAGTTACTTTGTATCTTACCTTTCTATTGCTGCTGGAACCGATGATCACAAACTTTGTGGCTTACAACAATATGAATTTATTACCTTATAGTTCTGGGTGTCAGAAATCTAAAATGGGAAAAGCAGGGCTGCATTCTTCCTGGAGGCTCTCTGGGAGAATCCATGTCCTTGCCGTTTACAGTTTCTAGAGGCCACCTACATTTTTTGGTTCATCTTCAGAACCAGCAGCATAACATCTTTAGATGTCTGTCTCTCTCTCTCTCTGACCCCTTCTTCCACCACCACATCTCTTTCCATCTGTGGCTCTCCCGCCTCCCTTTCTTGGATCTACTCAGATAATCCAGGATAATCCCCCATCTCAAGATCCTTAATCTAATCACATCTGCCAATTCCCTTTTACCATGTAAAGTAACATATTCACAGTGTTGAAGATGAGGATACGATTTTGTGGCAGAGAGTATCCGTTATTCAGCCCACCCTACCTAGTGCCTCACCAGGAGATAACTTTAATTCCTCAGCTTCTCCAAGGATAGAAAAACATGATCTACTTTTCTACTCAATTACTATTTTCCTGAAATGGGTTTGGACCCCTAAATAGTTACGTGTTACTGCATTCACAGCCTCAAAAAGTCCAGATGATCTTTTATTGGGCATCTTTTTCTTTTGGCTTCCAAGCTGTTTCCACAAGTTAAAATGAGTCTGGTCTAGCAGCAAGTCACTCTGTACTCTCTGCCAGGCGTCTCTGGTTTGGGCATGAGCTTCTCAGCCTCATGCTTTACATAAATTGACTTGAGACTTGCCCAGAAAGATCTGGCCATGTGGTCTGAGGATCTAAAAATAAAAATTGCTTTCTTTCTTTCATTTTTTTTTTTTTCTTGTCGGAGTTCAGCCCTGTCATCCAGGCTGGAGTGCTGTGGCACGATCTCTGGAGTGCACTGGTGCAATTTTGCCTCACTGCAACCTACATCTCTGAGGTTCAAGTGATTCCTCCTGCTTCAGCCTCTGGAGTAGAGTAGCTGGGACTACAGGCACGTGCCACCATGCCTGGCTAATTTTTGTATTTTTAGTAGAGACAGGGTTTCATCATGTTGGTCACGCAGGTATTAAACTTCTGACGTCAGGTGATCCATCCACCTCCACCTCCCAAAGTGCTGGGATTACAGGCATGAGCCACCACGTCTAGGCTACTTCCTCATTTCTGAGAAAGAAACACAATTCGGCCGTATAACAACCACTTGACTCTCCCTTCTCCTTCTTGTGTCTCTATGCGTACAGTTATGAAGGATCATTTGAATTGTGAAGCTCTCCTAAAATACCAGTAGGTTCTAACTTTGGCCTATCATTTGGGTTATCATTGCCTCATCATTTTTGACAAATGAATTGTTTTTCTAATATATAAATACCTTATATTATCTGACTACTATTTGACAGTTTCCAAAACACTTTCAAATACATAGAACTTTGATTCTCACAGCAACCTTATGGGACAAGAGATTGTTATTAGCATTTTACAAATGAAGAGGCTGAAATTAGCTACATGGGTAGAGCCAGGATCAAACTGGGTTTACTGGGTCCAAGACCGGTGAGCTCCATGCACCAACTAGGACTGTAGAAGCCAGATTAAAAGATTCAGCAACAGAGCTTTATATACAGCAACTCATCAGTTGACTTAACATCTTATACCTTCCCTGATCAAATTTCCACCAGGAGCTATTTGCTTAATGTGAAACTGATGCTAATTTGTGATTCTCTTTCTACCGAAAAACATTCTCATCATCTCATAGGGCTGGGCTGGAGGGGGTTTTCAGAGCTCATTTAAAGCCATCCTGCATCTTCTTGAACACTTGACCCTAACCATCCTGCACAGGTAAGCTCTTAAAAGTGAGTCCTGCCTTTGAAGCTGCAGGTTAAGAGGTAACACGATTCCCATCGCGAGTTCCTTCTGGGCTCTAGACCTCAGACATTATTTTCAATTCATCATTTAGTGTAGCTTCCTTCTGGCTTCAGGCCAGGCCACATACTTTCTTGGTCTTTTCAGATTTTACAATCACACTGTCTCTACCAGCTCCAGAAATAGATCTCCAGAGGCAGAAGAAAGAAAATTACCAAGTAATTTCTCAAATGCCTTTTCTCCGGCTAGACAGCATCAATCTTGGCAAGGAGGCTTCTTTCCTCAATTGCTTGGGTGGCAGGGAGAAAGGATAATGGAGGGGCTGCTGTGTTGACTCAGTGAGGAGAGGGAGGCCATGGGTCAAGACAGACGCTGTTTCGGGTGTTCTCTCTTCACGCATTTTGAGAGGTTTCCAAGGCCCAAGACTCCTGGAAAATCAAATGAGAGCCTTATAGAACGTGTGCCTCAGTGCCTGGGACACAGAGAGCTCTGCATAAATATCAACCAACTTTAAAAAACAACAACCTTGGCCGGGTGGAGTGGCTCATGCCTGTAATCCCAGCAGTTTGGGAGGCTGAGGCAGGAGGATTACTTGAGGTCAGGAGTTTGAGACCAGCCTGGCCAACATGGTGAAAGCCTATCTCTACTGAAAATACAAAAATTAGCCAGGTGTGTTGGTGGATGCCTGTAATCGCAGCTACTTGGGAGGCTGAGGCAGGAGAATCACTGGAACCCAGAAGGCGGAGGTTGCAGTAAACTGAGATCACACCACTGCCCTCCAGTCTGGGCGACAGAATGAGTGAGGCTCCATCACAAAAAAAAAAAAAAAAAAAAGACAAAAAAGCCCCACCTTGTTTTACAGATGAAAACACCAAGCCCCAGAGGTGGGGCATACTTTGCCCAGGGTGTCACAGCCAGTCAATGGCAGAGCCAGATTCGAAGCCTCAATAATTTCTCAATAATACCAGCACTACTCTTTATAAACTTTTTTTGCATTCAGTGTATTTTATTGAATTGAAAATTAATTCCTTTGATGTGTAATCTAAGGATAGGCTCTGGATTCAGACAAACATAGGCTGAAATATTTGGTTTTATCATGTACTACCTGTGTGACCCTGGACAAGTTACTTAATCTGGCTATGCCTCAGTTTTCTGATCTGGGAAAGGAAAGTCATATTAATGCTCCTCTCATAGGACTGTTGGAAAGGTCCAATTAGACACTATCACTGAAGAGATTAGCATAGTGGCCAGCCCAACACCGCTCTTTCAACTACTGGGTTGTATGTCCTGAATGTCTCTCTCTGGCTAGCTGCTCTAAATTCACTTGTAGCATCCTTTCTCAAATCCCATTTTCCTCATGTTGGTTATTCTTTTTTAAGATGGAGTCTCTCTCTGTTACCCAGGCTGGAGTGCAGTGGTGCCATCTTGGCTCACTGCAATCTCCATCTCCCTGGTTCAAGCGATTCTTGTGCCTCAGCCTCCTGAGTAACTGGGACTACAGGTGCGTGCCGCCACCACGCCTGGCTAATTTTTTGTATTTTTAGTAGAGATGGGGTTTCACTGTTGACCAGGCTGATCTCAAACTCCTGACCTCAGGTGATCCACCCGCCTTGGCCTTCCAAAGTTCTGGGATTACAGGCGTGAGCCACCACACCTGGCCCCACGTTGGTTATTCTCGTGCTAATTTCCTGATCTACTGAACCAGGTCACCTTACTATCCCTTCTTCGAATCTGAGCGCTGAGTTTGTAACTTGGCATGTTTAGAGCCATAGGGATGGGAACGACATTGCGAGACTCTGTGGCCTTCTGCATCCAACCAGAAAGATTCACATATTCGTGAAGGGAAGAGTCATTTTGTTTTCTAAATGACCCTTCACTCTCTCTCTGTTGCACCGCACCAAAGCTACCCATCTCTTTTCTAACCACCAACACAGACTAGAGCTTTACTTAGCTGATGAGGAGGGCAACCTATTACATTTTTCTGGTTGTTTGAATCAACTGTTTTCTTGTAAAACTTGAATAAGACTAAATTAAACAACTAGTCTTTCTGTGGCAAGCGTTTAAGAGTTCCAAGATTACCTTTCTCTAAAATATAGAATCTCAAAATCTCAGAATTGAAAGTGATCTTAAAGATCCTTTGGTTCAACACATCCTTTGCTGGAATCTCACCCCCTTCCCCAAATCTTCAGTCATACAAAGGTTTGGCAAAAATTAACTTGATGAGTTTTACGTTCTCTCTTGAAAGTAGGTTTAGAAGTAAACGAAGATCCCAGCTCAATAATTCACATCTCCAGCTCTGAATCCTTTGAAAGCCTAAACCATGAGCTCAATTCCAAATTCCTCTTACTTCTTGTGTGGCACAAGCTCTTCCAGAAATAGCTTCCACGAAACAGCATAACCTCATCTAGGAAAAATATTCTTCATAATCACAACAGACAGTGGATCTTTAGGCAAATCACCATAACTAATTCACTCCACTCTTCACACACCAAGCCTGGCCCACGCCCACATCCCCCGGAACCAGTTGCCAATGTTCTGTCGAGGCCCCTTGTGACTTCGACCCACTTCTGTGGGGAGGTAATACTCAAAAATGCTTTATTTTAGTTTATTATTTTATTTTAGAGACAGGATTTCACCCTGTTACCCAGGCTGAAGTACAGTGGCACGATCGTGGCTCACTGAAGCTTCAAACTCCTGGGCTCAAACAATCCTCCTGCCTCAGCCTCCCAAGTAGCTGGGCCTACAGGGGCCTACAGGCCACCACGTCTTTAGAAAGATGGCTTTCTTTTCTTTTTTCTTTTTTTTGAGATGGAGTCTCGCTCTTGTCATCCAGGCTGGAGTGCAATGGCACAATCCCAACTCATTGCAACCTCCGCCTCCCGGGATCAAGCGATGCTCCTGCCTCAGTCTCCCAAGTAGCTGGGATTACAGGCATCCGCCACCACACCCGGCTAAGTTTTGTATTTTTAGTAAAGACGGGGTTTCACCATGTTGGCCAGACTGGGTTAGAACTTTTGACCACAGGTGATCCCCCTGCCTCGGCCTCTCAAAGTGCTGGAATTACAGGCGTGAGCCACTGCGCCAGGCCAGAAATATGACTTTCACATATCATTATTGGAGAGGCTTTTAGTTTCAAAAATAGACCTCCTTTAAAAATGTCTTTTAAACAGTGACCTGTTTGGAAACAGGGCTGTTTGGGCAATTTGGAAACAGATGACTTCCACAAAATGTATTGCTCCCCCTTAGTCAGAATTGACAGTGAGTGAAATGTGGGATAAATCCATTTACCTTCAGCACCCCTGCTCTGCTGCTGCATTCCTGCCTCCTTCTCACCGTAGTGCCCTCATCATTCCCGTGTTATTTTCTTCTCTACCCAGTCTATCCAAACCTCCTCTCAGGAAAGAACCCGAAAGCCATGCTGAGATGTAAGCGCTAGGTAAGACCTCTCCATTGCCTCTCCTGGGGATATTCCCATTGCACTCAGAGAGGCAAAGGCGTGAGATGGTGAGACACAACTCAGCCATTGTGCAGAGAGATGCTTCCTTTATTCCTTCCTTCCTTTAGTGCTGCAGGTGCCAGGCATTGCTTCTGGCAGGGGGGAGAGAGCAGTGGGCAGAACATACCCAGTGCCTACTCTCAGCAAGCGTCCTTTGTACTGGGGAAGAAAGGGATGGGAAAGGGCTTCTGAAATCTCATCCACACCAGATGACGGATTCTCCTTTGTTCCCAGTGCCAGGTCAAAAGTGACTGAACAGACTTACTGTTCTCTAGGTTAGTGATAAAGTTCATGAGCTTTGGAATTGATGAAATGGTGACAGGCCCTGCTCTGCCACCTCCCAGGGTGTGACCCTTCATCTCCTCCTCATCTGTAAAATGGGGATGATGATACCCAGCTCCTGTAGTTGTGGGGAGGATGAAGCAAGATGATACGTGGGAAGGGTAGTGTGCACCGTGCATGGCTCCGGTGAGCCCCTCACAGATGACACTGTCGTTAGAAGGATCTGAGCCCAGCCAGCAGGTGAGACGGAGGCAGCAGGGAGAGCAGAATCGGGGCCAGTGATTTCCTTAAGAGGGACGTGCCCTTCCTCCCAAAGTGCCAGAGCAACACTCAAGGATCCACAGCCTTGAGACAGTCTAGATCCTAGACTGCTACTTGTAAAATTTTGAGATTTCTCTACATACATATATTTATTTTAAGAAATAAAGTGAGTTAGCCAGGTGCAGTGGTTCATGCCTGTAATCCCAGCACTTTGGGAGGCTGAAGCGGGCAGATCACCTGAGGTCAGGAGTTTGAGATCAGCCTGGCCAACATGGTGAGACTCCATCTTACTAAAAATACAAAAATTAGCAGGGCGTGATGGTGGCGCCTGTAATCCCAGTTACTTGGGAGGCTGAGGCAGGAGAATCGCTTGAACCTGGGAAGCAAAGGTTGCAGTGAGCTGAGATCACGCCACCGCACTTCAGGGTGACAAGATGAGACTCCGTCTCAAACACACACACACACACACACACACACACACAAACACACACACAAAAGAAAAGAAAAAAAGGGATTGACTTGAATTTTGTTTGAAGATTTCAAAATGCCACTGGAGGTAAGGAGGGAGATCTGAGGAGAGTATGACATTAGGTAGGAGGATGGGAGGATAGGAAGGGCTACCCTTTTTGAGGATAGCCCAAAAAATGATATGTAAGCCACCTCACATGCCACAGCTACATTTCTGATATCAATTCTACCAAGAGAGGATTTCATCATTGCACCTGAGCAAATCATGGCTCAGGATGAGAAAGTAATTTGCATAAATAGAAGCAGGTGTCAAACCCTTGTCATTGTGCCTCAGATCACCTCTTTCCATTACATACTTTCATTCACTCTTCATGATCCACAAATCATAGAAATCACTATTGTCCACAGATTGATGAAAATGACTGAAGACATACTCAGTACTGATGGTCACATATGTCACTGAAGATCATTCTTGGATCTCTTTTCATGTTAAACTTAACCTGGTACACATCATTCCTTTTATTTGACACTTATTTAGGGTATAAGCTCACAATGGGGCCACCTTGATCTACTAGTCAAAACTGAGTGTGACTAATAAGATAGCAGCCCCATAGACATGCCTGTGTACAGATCCACATCACCTGCGAATCACACACAGTCTCTAAAAATGTGTCTGGGTGGTCACCTCCCCTCCAGATCATCATAATTAGAAGCCAATGAGGTGATCTCCCAGAGCACAAGCTTCTTTGTAAATCTGATGCTTTAGCAAGAGAATGTTCTTTTGAGCCAGTTGGCGAGCAGAAGTAAGGACAGAGGTGACCAACCTTTCTAAGGAAGCTATAGCTATCATTTCCCTCAAATCTTAGGGTGTACTGTATAGGAGCAAGCAAATGGAGGTGTCAGAAGGGTGTGAAGGAGGAGGATAAGGTCAGAACTGCAATTGCTGAGGGATTGGGTGGGGGAGTCATGAAGCATGAGGAAGGGTCAAATAGGCAGATTCCAGCTCATTAATAGGCTAGGCTTCAAGATCTACTTGTTGGGGACAATATGTAATGATCCCCATTCCCTTAGGTTCATTGTTCTGGGGCGGGTGCCAAGAAGACCCCTGGTCTTGCTTTTAGAATGGGCCTTAGATTCGAGGCATTGGGGTCCACGGAGTCCACCAGAGCCACACTTCGACATTGGGCTTCGTGGCCAGATAGTTATGGCAATCAGTAGTGACATTTCTCTGGACTTGTTCTCTGAGCATGTGGTCAACAGATTCAACAAATATTTGTCAACTATACGCTATGACAAAGTCTTTGCCCTCATGCAGCCTGCTGTGTTCTCGTAGTGGACATGCAGTGAACTAGTATTTGCAATAATGTCAAGTGGTGATGAGATTAGGGTGGTAGTCAACTACTTTACAAGATGATCATAAAAATAGCTCTGTGTGGAGGTGATATGTGAGCAGAGACCTACATTGAATGAGGGAGGAAACCATGTAAGTATTCGAAGGAAAGTTTTCCAGGAAAATGAACTGCAAGTGCAAAGACTCAGAGGCAAGAAGAAGTTTAGCAAGCTCACGGAAGACCAGGAAGGCCAGCACACCAGGTAGACAGAGCAAGGGGAACGAAGACAGATGATAAGTAGGGAAGGTCACCAGGCACTAAGGACTGTCTTAATAATCTGTGTCCTCCGAGCCCAGCAGAGGCTTGTCCCTAAAACCCTGTGATCGGTTAGGCAGTTGAATCTCAGTCTCAGTTAAATATTTGGATGAAATCAGCAACGGCTTGAAATAATTGATACAGCTTTCCAGATGTCTTGTCCCAATTCTTTCTTTCTTTCTTTCTTTCTTTATATTTAAGTTCTAGGGTACATGTGCACAACGTGCAGGTTTGTTACATATGTATACATGTGCCATGTTGGTCTGTTGCACCCATTAACTCGTCATTTACATTAGGTATATCTCCTAATGCTATCCCTCTCCCCCACCCCCTCCCAACAATAGGACCCGGTGTGTGATGTTCCCCTTCCTGTGTCCAAGTGATCTCATTGTTCAGTTCCCACCTATGAGTGAGAACACACGGTATTTGGTTTTCTGTTCTTGTGATAGTTTGCTGAGAATGATGGTTTCCAGCTGCATCCATGTCCCTACAAAGGACACGAACTCATCCTTTTTTATGGCTGCATAGTATTCCATGGTGTATATGTGCCACATTTTCTTAATCCAGTCTGTCACTGATGGACATTTGGCTTGATTCCAAGTCTTTGCTATTGTGAATAGCGCGGCACTAAACATACGTGTGCATGTGTCTTTATAGCAGCATGACTTATAATCCTTTGGGTACATACTCAGTAATGGGATGGCTGGGTCAAATGGTATTTCTAGTTCTAGATCCTTGAGGAATCGCCACACTGTTTTCCACAATGGTTGAACTAGTTTACAGTCCCACCAACAGTGTAAAAATGTTCCTATTTCTCCACATCCTCTACAGCATCTGTTGTTTCCTGATTTTTTAATGATTGCCATTCTAACTGGTGTGAGATGGTATCTCATTGTGGTTTTGATTTGCATTTCTCTGATGATGAGTGATGATGAGCATTTTTTCATGTGTCTATTGGCTGTATGAGTGTCTTCTTTTGAGAAGTGTCTGTTTGTATCCTTTGCCCACTTTTTGATGGGGTTGGTTGTTTTTTTCTTGTAAATTTGTTTGAGTTCTTTGTAGATTCTGGATATTAGCCCTTTGTCAGATGAGTAGATTGCAAAAATTTTCTCCCATTCTGTAGGTTGTCTGTTCACTCTGATGGTAGTTTCTTTTGCTGTGCAGAAGCTCTTTAGTTTAATCATATCCCATTTGTCAATTTTGGCTTTTGCTGCCGTTGCTTTTGGTGTTTTAGACATGAAGTCCTTGCCCATGCCTATGTCCTGAATGGTACCACCTAGGTTTTCTTCTAGGGTTTTTATGGTATTAGGTCTAACATTTAAGTCTCTCATCCATCTTGAATTAATTTTTGTATAAGGAGTAAGGAAAGGATCCAGTTTCAGCTTTCTACTTATGGCTAGCCAATTTTCCTAGCACCATTTACTAATTAGGGAATCCTTTCCCCATTTCTTGTTTTTGTCAGGTTTGCCAAAGATCAGATGGCTGTAGATGTGTGGTATTACTTCTGAGGGCTCTGTTCTGTTCCATTGGTCTATATCTCTGTTTTGGTACCAGTACCATGCTGTTTTGGTTACTGTAGCCTTGTAGTATAGTTTGAAGTCAGGTAGCGTGATGCCTCCAGCTTTGTTCTTTTGGCTTAGGATTGTCTTGGCAATGTGGGGTCTTTTTCAGTTCCATATGAACTTTAAAGCAGTTTTTTCCAGTTCTGTGAAGAAAGTCATTGGTAGCTTAATGGGAATGGCATTGAATCTATAAATTACCTTGGGCACTATGGCCATTTTCACAATATTGATTCTTCCTATCCATGAGCGTGGTATGTTCTTCCATTTGTTTGTGTCCTCTTCTTTTTCACTGAGCAGTGGTTTGTAGTTCTCCTTGAAGAGGTCCTTTACATCCCTTGTAAGTTGGATTCCTAGATATTTTATTCTCTTTGAAGCTATTGTGAATGGGAATTCATTCATGATTTGGCTGTCTGTCTGTTACTGGTGTATAAGAATGCTTGTGATTTTTGCACACTGATTTTGTATCCTGAAACTTTGCTGAAGTTGCTTGTCAGCTTAAGGAGATTTGGGGCTGAGACAATGGGGTTTTCTAAATATACAATCATGTCATCTGCAAACAGGGACAATTTGACTTCTTCTTTTCCTAACTGAATACCCTTTATTTCTTTCTCTTGCCTGATTGCCCTAGCCAGAACTTCCAACACTATGTTGAATAGGAGTGGTGAGAGAGGGCATCCCTATCTTGTGCCAGTTTTCAAAGGGAATGCTTCCAGTTTTTGCCCATTCAGTATGATATTGGCTGTGGGTTTGTCATAAATAGCTCTTATTATTTTGAGATACGTTCCATCAATATCGAATTTATTGAGAGTTTTTAGCATGAAGCGCTGTTGAATTTTGTCAAAGGCCTTTTCTGCATCTATTGAGATAATCATGTGGCTTTTGTGTTTGGTTCTGTTTATATGCTGGATTACGTTTATTGATTTGTGTATGTTGAACCAGCCTTGCATCCCAGGGTATGAAGCCCACTTGATCATGGTGGGTAAGCTTTTTGATGTGCTGCTGGATTCGGTTTGCCAGTATTTTATTGAGGATTTTTGATCGATGTTCATTAGGGATATTGGTCTAAAATTCTCTTTTTTTGTTGTATCTCTGTCAGGCTTTGGTATCAGGATGATGTTGGCCTCGTAAAATGAGTTAGGGAGGATTCCCTCTTTTTCTATTGATTGGAATAGTTTCAGAAGGAATGGTACCAACTCCTCCTTGTACCTCTAGTAGAATTCAGCTGTGAATCCGTCTGGTCCTGGACTTTGTTTGGTTGGTAGGCTATTAATTATTGCCTCAATTTCAGAGCCTGCTATTGGTCTATTCAGGGATTCAACTTCTTTCTGGTTTAGTCTTGGGAGAGTGTAAGTGTCCAGGAATTTATCCATTTCTTCTAGGTTTTCTAGTTTATTTGCGTAGAGGTGTTTATAGTATTCTCTAATTGTAGTTTGTATTTCTGTGGGGTCGGTGGTGATAACCCCTTCATCATTTTTTGTTGCGTCTATTTGATTCTTCTCTCTTTTCTTCTTTATTAGTCTTGCTAGTGGTCTATCGATTTGTTGATCTTTTCAAAAAACCAGCTCCTGGATTCATTGATTTTTTGGAGGGTTTTTTGTGTCTGTCCTTCAGTTCTGCTCTGATCTTAGTTATTTCTTGCCTTCTGCTAGCTTTTGAATGTGTTTGCTCTTGTTTCTCTAGTTCTTTTAATTGTGATGTTAGGGTATCAATTTTAGATCTTTCCTGCTTTCTCTTGTGGGCACTTAGTGCTATAAATTTCCCTCTACACACTGCTTTAAATGTGTCCCAGAGATTCTGGTATGTTGTGTCTTTGTTCTCATTGGTTTCAAAGAACATCTTTCTGCCTTCATTTCGTTATGTACCCAGAAGTCATTCAAAAGCAGGTTCAGTTTCTATGTAGTTGAGCAGTTTTGATTGAGTTTCTTAGTCCTGAGCACATTATCTTTTTCTCCAAGTTTCCTCTGTGTGCACATGTATGCATGTGCATGAGTGTGCACACACATGTATTTTTAGGTGGAAGTACCAAAAACTGAAGTGTATTGAGGTATTTTGGAAAACTCTATAAATAGCTTCCTTGCATTGAGGGGAAGAGGGCCTTTTGGTCCTTTGATGATAATATGTTATCTTCTGAGGTGTAGTTTGTGTCCTCACTTCTCTGGGTGGTCTGCTAGTATGTGCTGCTGACAGATGTAGTTGCCAAACTCAGCATTCTTTGCTAAAACATCTCCCCTCAATTCTTGTTGGCTTTGCAGGTAACTATTGAATCACTGGTTCAATTTTTTTTTTTTTTTCTTTTTTGAGATAGAGTCTCTCTGTGTCGCCCAGGCTGGAGTGCAGTGGCACAATCTCGGCTCACACAACCCCTGCCTCCCGAGTTCATGCTATTCTCCTGCCTCAGCCTCCCGAGTAGCTGGGACTACAGGTGCCCACCACCTGATTTTTTGTATTTTTGGTAGAGACGGGGTTTCACCATGTTAGCCAGGATGGTCTCTATCTTCTGACCTCGTGATCCACCCACCAAAGCATGAGTTGCCATCTCTCATTTATTAGGATGACTATTATCAAAAAACAGAAAATTATGATTGTTGGCCTCGGCCTCCCAAAGTGCTGGGATTACAGGCGTGAGCCATCACGCCCGGCCACTGGTTCAATTTTTATATTTGTTTCCAGAGAACCCTCAAGTGTTTACTTGCTTTCCAGCCTTCTCAGAATGCAGGTGGTTGTTCTTCAGACACTCTGGTTCATCAACAAGTAGTTGCATTCAACGTGGTGCTAAGGGATAAAAATGACTGTCCACGTGTGGTCTTGCCGGCCCAGAGAGACATGCCCTTTAAGCTATCTTCACTGTTTCTCCTTCATTAGGTGGATTGCTTTTTCCTCTCAAGTTTCTTCCTCTCCATGGGTCCCTTGCTATTTGTGAATAACATTAAGCTATTTCTCTGCTCCCTTTCCTCAAAATATAAACAGACTCGATGTTTGCTACCTAATTTTCTTTTTCATGCCTCATCTCACCTTTATTCCCTGTCTTTAAGCTTTCTATTTGGGCATGTGTTTTTCTTTAAATCTGCAGCCTTTTGTACCATGATCAATTATCCTGGGTAATTGCTCTTCATTTAAGAACCCCTATTCTTTCTCATTAAAGACTAGACAAGAATACGTCCTCCCATTGACCAGGTGCACCAGATCTCTTACTTATCCCCAATTCGCCTTTTTGCAGTTTAGTGCTTAAGAGCTCATTCACAGAGGGTAATTTGAGTGGCTTGCACTTACTTAGGGCAGCTGGTTGTTCTGTTCTGTTCCCTCCTGGCTGTAAGAAACTTAGCTTGCCTCTGAGCTCCTTCAGGGTCGCCAGGGCTCTGCCAAATGCACAAAAAAAGAACACTTTTTTGCTTTTTTTTTTTTTTTTTTTTTGGTGGGGGAGGTCATGCGTCTTTACAAACCTTGATCTAATTAAGCTTTCTCCTCTAGTTCCCAGGTATCTCAGTAATGACTGTCCACTTTGTCATTCTGAGGTTGTAAAAGGAGGCTAATGGCCCTGTCTCATTGCTTCTAGCTGCACTGGGCTTGTCAAACTCCACAGCTCCAGGTCTCCTTGATTGGTCATCATTATTTGCTGCTGTTCTAAATGTGATGTCTTCTTGGTGATTAGACATACCCCCTTAAAATATGTGTGTTAAGAGCTCCTGCGCTGTGTGTTTGAGAATTCAGATGAGTACAAAAGTGGGCATTTGAAGAGAAAGGACCCTCTTAGGATCCGTAACTTAAAATTCCAGTCAGCAGCCCTTTGGAGATGTAAATTGAGGAAGCAGCTCTCCTTTTGGACAGCTTAATGATCTGTAGTTAATAATAAGAGGCTGATGGGCAGATGCAGTACAGCTGGGCTTAGGTTAGCCTTTCTCAGCAATCCAAATGGCACAGTGATTGCAACCATTGAGACGCACAATCCGACTCGGAATCAATAACCAAAGGCACAAAGACTTTGTCAGTGGCTTGGCAGTGTGGCCTGTTCTGTACACGCAGACAAGTCATTCTGCCCCAGCCAGTAATTGATGCCTCTTTTTCAAAGCCTGACTCAGGCTTGGCAGTTGCCTGTGCAACAAATAGCCCCTCCAGCAACTCTGGAATAAAGAGTGCTAGATTTAGGGTCACTTGTTCTCTTACCTGAGTGTACTCAGTTTCACTGAACCTGGGAGAAACTGAGTGTAACTTCTTGGTAACATATAAGCCTGAGAGCCATACAATACTTAGCTGCTGGAGGTGGTTGATGTATTCTTAAGCCTTGTATGTAAAATAGGCTTAGAGTTACTGTGTATCGGGTTACCAGATCCATTTACAATTTCCAGCATCTTTCCAGCATCCCTCAAAAATCCCAACAAGAACAAAAACTAAATAAACAACCCTATTCAAAATGGGCAAAGCACTTGAATAGACATTTCTCCAGAGGAGATGTACATATGGCCACTAAGCACATGATGCTAAGCACAAGATGTTCAACATCACTGATCATTAGGGAAATGCAAATCCGAAGCATAATGAGTTGCCATCTCTCATTCATTAGGATGACTATTAGCAAAAAACAGGAAATTATGATTGTTGGTGAGGATGTGGAGAAACTGCAAACCTCATCCACTGAGAGTGGGGATGTAAAATGGTACAGCCACGATGGAGCACTATATGAATGTTCCTCGAAAAGTTAAAAATAGAAGTGTTGTATGATCTAGCAATTCCACTTGTAGGTATCTCCTCAAAGCAATTGAAAGCAGAGTCTTGAAGAGGCAGTTGTACCCCCATATGTCACAGTAGCATTATTCCACAATAGCCAAAAGGTAGAAGCAGCCTGTTTCTATAAATGGATGAATGGCTAAACAAAATGTGGTATGTACGTATAACAGAATGTCATTCAGCCTTAAAAAGGAAGGAAATTCTTACACGTGTTACAACATGGGTGAACCTTGAGGACATTATACTAAGTTAAATAAACCAGTCACAAAAAGTCAAATGCTGTATGTTCCACTCATGTGAGGTACTTAGAGTAGTTAAATTCAGAGACAGAAAACAGAATAGTGGTTTTCAGGGGTTGGGGGTGGGGAGAATGAGGAGTTGTTTAATAGGCATGGAATTTTAGTTTTGCAAGATGAAAAGAGTTCTGAAGATGGATGAAGGTGATGGTTTGCACAACACTGTGAATATACTTGAGGCCACTGAAATGTACACTTAAAAATGGTTAATAAGGCTGGGTGCGGTGGCTCATGCCTGTAACCCCAGCACTTCGGGAGGTCGAGGCAGGTGGATCACCTGAAGTCAGGAGTTTGAAACCAGCCTGGTCAACATGGTGAAACCCCGTCTCTACTAAAAATATCAAAAATTAACCAGGCATGGTGGCAGGCACCTGTAATCCCAGCTACCTGAGAGGCTGAGGCAGGAGAATCACTGGAACCTGGGAGGCAGGGGTTGCAGTGAGCTGAGATTGCACCACTGCACGCCAGCCTGAGTGACAAAAGCAAAACTCCGTCTCAAAAAAAAAGTTCATAATGCACAGTGGTGCCTGTCGGGGCTGGGGTTGGGGGTGTAGGGGGAGGGAGAGCATTAGGAAAAATAGCTAATGCATGTTGGGCTTAATGTCTAGGCGATGGGTGATAGGTGCAGCAAACCATCATGGCACACGTTTACCTATGTGACAAACCTGCACATCCTGCACATGTACCGTGGAACTTAAAATAAAAATAAAAAATAAATAAATAAAAATGGCTAAGAGGCTAAGATGGCATTTAAGTTATGTTGTTTCACCACTTTTTTTTTTTTTTTTTTTTTTTTTTGAGATGGAGTTTCACTCTTGTCTCCCAGGTTGGAGTGCAATGGCATGATCTTGGTTCACTGCAACCTCCACCTCCCAGGTTCAAGCGATTCTTCTGCCTCAGCGTCCTGAGTAGTTGGAATTACAGGCGCCTGCCACCACACTGAGCTAATTTTTTTTTCTTTTCCAATAGCGACAGGGTTTCACTATGTTGGCCAGGCTGGTCTCATACTCCTGACCTTGTGATCTGCCCGCCTTAACCTCCCGAAATGCTGGGATTACAGGCATGAGTCACCACACCCGGTTGTTTCACCACAATTTTTAAAAAAGCGCAAGTGAAGGATACCATCTTCTCTCAGCAGCCCAGGCGTTGGAGGAACAGACTAGAAATAAAAGGAGAAAAGGAAAACAGAAAACAAACAGCCAGTGGAATGGATCTTGTTTTTATATGGAACTAATTGCAAACATATATATATATTTTTTACAGAGTCATTTTTCTCTCAAGAAGGGAGCTGCAGCCTTAGGGATTGGAACAGACAGTGTGATTCTGATTAAATGTGATGAGAGGTAAGCATGTATCGGCAACTCTTGTTGGTGAGCAATTTGCAAATTTCACATAAGTAGTGCCTTTTGGTCTGAAAATAGTAAAGGACCATGGGGCAGCAAGTCCACCTCCCTCCCAGCCTCTGCCAGCCTTTGTTTCTTTTTCATATGGCTCCTGCTTCTGTTGCTCAGATGTGGTTCATTGATGCCATGGAACCTTCCACAGCCCTTGAATGAATCAAAACCTTTGTTAAATCAATCAAAATATTCTACACCAAGAAAGTGCAGAAAGACATTCATCACCTGGGCACGTTAGCAACAGCAGGCACTTTGAGCACTGATTTATGGAGGTGTCATCACTTTGGGCACCATAGATTGTGTAAGCTTGACGGGGTGATTATAGGAGGGGGCGCAGTTTAGGGAGCAGGAAGTAAATATTGCACCAGCAACTCAACAACTGGAACCAAATGACTCAGGGAAAATCCCTGTCTTAATTGACACCTGAACTTCATAGGGACTCTGGGATTCAGTGCAGTGCTTTGTGGGGGAGATTTTAGAATGTCCACGTCAAGTATCACTGGCCTATAGGCCTGAAACCTACTAAAAATTAGACTCAGTCTCTAAAGTTTCATTAAGAATTTTCATTAAATTTAAAGGAAGCCACTTAATTGGCCATTTATTTATTTATTTATTTATTTATTTGTATTTATTAGTCAGATGTGTACTGATTGCCCACCATGTCACTAGGCTCTAGAAAAGCATAATACGTGATCCTGGCTCCCTGCCAGGATGTGAGCTAGGTGGGAAGAGGCAGTGTCCTCAGAAGGAGATAGTTACAGGGTTGAACTGCATGGCACGAAGTACATGTTTGAACTTTGAGAAGGCATAGAAAGCTTCATGCAACAGGCAGGAATTGAGCTGGATTTTTTAAAATTAAGAGTGAGTTGGACAAGTGGAGGGAAAGGCAAGGGCAAGTACAGAAGATTGAATACCAGCAGCAAAGCTGTTACAGGAAAGGGGTCCTGATCCACATCCCAAGAGAGGGTTCTTAGATCTCGCGCAAGAAAGAATTCAGGGCGAGTCCATAGAGTAAAGTGAAAGCAAGTTTATTAGGAAAGTAAAGGATTAAAAGAATGGCTACTCCATAGACACAGCAGCCTGGAGGCTGCTGGTTGCCCATTTTTATGGTTATTTCTTGATGATATGCTAAACAAGGGGTGGATTATTCATGTCTCCCTTCTTTAGACCATCTAGAGTACCTTCCTGACATTACCATGACATTCATAAACTGTCATGGTGCTGGTGAGAGTGTAGCAGGGAGGAGGATGACCAGAAGTCACTCTTGGTTTTGGTGGGTTTTGGCAAGGTCTTTATGACCTGTATCTTGTGCTGACCTCCCTCCCATCTCATCCTGTGACTTAGAATGCCTTAACCGTCTGGGAATGCAGCCCAATAGGTCTCAGCCTCCTTTTCCCCCACTCCTATTCAAGATGGAGTTATTCTTGTTCACTTGCCTCTGAGAAAGCCATAGAAGGAGGAATGAGCACCTTGTGGGGTCCAGAAGCCAAGCCTTAGCAGAGGCATGGGGGAGGGGCAGCCATGGCAAATATGGTTGCTCACATGGAATTCAGAAAGCTCTAAAAATCCCGCTGGGCGTGGTGGCTCACATCTGTAATCCCAGCACTTTGGGAGGCTGAGGTGGGTGGATAACCTGAGGTCAGGAGTTCAAGACCAGCCTGGCCAACATGGTGAAACCCTGTCTCTACTAAAAATACAAAAATTTGCCAGGCGTGGTGGAGTGCACCTGTGGTCCTAGCTACTCAGGAGGCTGACACAGGAAAATCTCTTGAACCCAGAGGGTTGTTTTGAGACTCCATCTCAAAAAAAGGAAAAGAAAAAAAAGAAAAAGGAACAGAAAAAAGAAAGAAAGAAAGCTCTAAAAATAGCCATGTTTACCTCTGTTAGCGAACCAAACTGCGGTTCACTTGCCAACAGCAGTGAGACCAAACATTCACATGGAGGTTTGCAGCAGGAGAAAGGAGGACATTTATTTGCACTGACCTTTTTTTTTTTTTTTTTTAAGACGCAGTCTCGCTTTATCGCCCGGGCTGGAGTACAGTGGCGTGATTTCGGCTCACTGCAAGCTCTGCCTCCCGGGTTCATGCCATTCTGCTTCAGCCTTCCGAGTGGCTGGGACTACAGGCGCCAGCCACCATGCCCGGCAATTTTTTTTTTTTTTTTTTTTGTTTTTTTTAGTAGAGACGGGGTTTCACCGTGTTAGCCAGGATGGTCTGGATCTCCTGACCTCGTGATCTGCCGGCCTCGGCCTCTCAAAATGCTGGGATTACAGGCGGGAGCCACCGTGCCCGGCCTCATCTTTCTTTTTCTAACTAGACATGATAACATGAGTATTTTCCCACATAATTACAAACACACTTAACTGTATAAGATTTTAGATGTGACTATGTCAGAAAGCATTATGGCACATTTAGAGAGCTGGCTTTGGAGCTGAATTATTTCAATTCCAATCTCAGCTCCAACACCAGTCTGGGCAAATGCCTCTCTGTGCTTCAGTTTCTTTATCTGAAAAAACAAAAAGGTAATGACACCTGCTTCATAGGATTGTTATGAAGATTCAATGTATTGACAAATGTAAAATGCTAAAAACAATCCAACAATGGGGTAAGTCCAAAGTATCAGTCCCCTGCTATACATCTTTATATTTCTCGTGTTACTGTTACAAATAACCTTTGTATCCTTCAGTGAACGTCATTATGCATCCATGGCTTCTCCATTTATGACAATTTCTTTGTATTCTTACTAATTAAAATCATATGAATGTTTTTAAGGAAATGGATGATGCATCACATTAGCCTTGCAAAACATTTCATCAATTTGTTCTCCTAGCAGCACTGTATGAGAGTATGTTGGAAAAAAATTTTAACTGTGCTATTAAGTAGATGGCATCTTTGACTCTATATTCATAATTCACATCATCTCTGTGACATGAGTTTAAGACTGAGAGCCTGGCCCTAATGGTCTAAGTGACATTGAAGTGTTTGGGCTCAGGAGCCAACGAGAAAACCTCAGACAGTCATTTGTAGCCACCATTGGGGTCAGAATCAATTAAAACACTTTCGGCAGCCATTTTCTTTTTATTATCACATCCTTGTAAAAGTCAGATGTACAGTTCAGAACATCACGTAAGGCTGACAAGGTGAGAGCATTCATGCTTGTTTCCCGCAATGTGCTTTGTAAAGTTCATTCAGCCTTCCCAAAACACAAGCCTGGGCCTGCTCTCTATGGCTTTCATTTCTTGTAGTTACTCTTTCCTGCCACACATTAGTCTATCAGTGGCTGGGTGATGGGTTTTATTATGTTCTACAGAGAGTTGAAGGTTCACAACTGAAAAGAAATGTCCCAGTGAAAGAGAATAGTCTGGGTCTTTCTAGCAATAAGCCCAATGCTGCATGTGGAGGAAGATCCTGTGAGGTACTTTTTTTTTTCTTTCTTTTTGAGACAAGGTCTCACTCTGTCACCCAGGCTGGAGTGCAGTGGCACAATCTCAGCTCACCGCAACCTCTGCCCCCCGGTTCAAGAGAGTCTCCTGCCTCAGCCTCCCAAGTAGCTGGAATTACAGGCGTGTGCCACCACACCCAGCTAATTTTTGTATTTTTAGTAGAGACAGGGTCTCACCGTGTCACCATGTTGGCCAGGCTGGTCTTGAACTCCTGACCTCAGGTGATCCACCCGCCTTGGCCTCCCAGTGTTCTGGGATTACAGGTGTGAGCCACCATGCCCGACCTGGTTCCCCGTCTTTTTTTTGAGACGGAGTCTTGCTCTTGTTGCCCAGGCTGCTGGAGTGCAATGGTGCAACCTTGGCTCACTTCAACCTCTGTGCCCTGGGTTCAAGCGATTCTCCTGTCTCAGCCTCCTGAGTAGCTGGGATTACAGGCATGTGCCACCACGCCCGGCTAATTTTGTATTTTTAGTAGAGATGGGGTTTCTCCATGTTGGTCAGGCTGGTCTCGAACTCCCGACCTCAGGTGATCCACCCGCCTCAGCCTCCCAAAGTGCTGGGATTACAGGCTGAGCCACTGTGCCCCACCAACCCTTTCTTAATTAGCAGTTACAGGGGCTAACTTTGGGTGACAGTTCAAAGTGAAACACGGTTCTCAGTTAAAACAAAACAAAGCAAACAAACAAAAAAAGTTATAGTAAATCTTTATTTGTTTGGACTAGGGTTTTTTAGAGTTGAAAATTAAAAAGCATTTTAATTTTATTAAATATACTCTAAAAAATGGAATCAGATAAGGTAATGTAAAACTTCAGTTCTCGTGGGTTTCATTTTGATGTGAAATACTATAACTAAACAGGAATATTCTATTTTGTAAAAATTATTTGTTAAATTCGAAAGAGGAAAATGTGTTAGGCGAATACATGATTTCCTAAGTTATAGCTTGAGGTTTTCTTTCCTTGTTATCAAAAAGTTGAATATTCAGTGATGAGGTTCATGAATTTTTATTCATGTCATTCGTATTTGTAAAATTTGAATTAGTGGAATCTAGATTCGTGATGTGTAGCTGTAGCTAAGAATAGAGAAGAACAGTGTGTTAATATAGAGAGGAAGATAAACATTAGTGAAAGAAAACAGAGCAATATTTCAGAATCTGCTTGGGCCACTGAGCAAAAAGATGTTTCCCAAATATCCAGTCAAGAGAAGAGGAGAGAAAATTTCTATTGTATGGATGATAATTTGGAAGAATGGGGAGTTCCTATATGATGGAAGTGGGAGCCCTGTGAGCTCCATCTTTTGGCTGCAGGCAGTGGCCTTGATTGGAACGCAATGGCAGACATGGTAGACACAGTCCAGTCTAGCGTGAGATGAGCACAGGTGGGAAAGCACCATGATAGAGAAAGTACTGGCTGTTACTGATTCCCATCCAGTTCAGCAACTAGCAGAAGGATTATGGGAGTCATCCAGATAAAAAGGAGAGGCAAAAACATCCCAGGCAGATGTCACAGCACATTCTAAACCAGGTCCCCAACCTTTTTGGCACCAGGGACCAGTCTCATGGAAGACAATTTTTCCACAGACAGGCCTGTGAGGGGTGGGGGTGGCAGATGACTTCAAGATGAAACTGTTCCACCTCAGATCATCATCAGGCATTAGTTAGATTCTTTTTCTTTTCTTTTTCTTTTTTTTTTTTTTATTTTTTTGAGACAGAGTCTCACTCTGTCACCCAGGCTGGAGTGCACTGGCATGATCTTGGCTCACTGCAGCCTCTGCCTCCCAGATTCCAGCGATTCTCCTGCCTCAGCCTCCTGGGTAGTTGGGTTTACAGGCCCCCGCCACCGCACCTGGCTAATTTTTGAATTTTTGGTGGAGATGAGGTTTCATCATGTTGGCCAGGCTGGTCTTGAACTCCTGACCTCAAGTGATCTGCCCACCTCGACATCCCAAAACATTAATTACAATTCTCATAAGAAGCACACAACCTAGATTCCTCACATCTGCAGTTCACAGTAGGGTTCCTGCTTCTATGAGAATCTAATGTCACTACTGATCTGACAGGAGACGGGGCTGAGGCGGGAATGCTGGCTCGGGGCTCACCTTCTGCTATGTGACCGGTTCCTAACAGGTCACCATTAGTACTGGTCCATGGCCCGGGGATTGGGGACCCCTATTCTAAACCATGGATGTGAGAGACAACCTGGCTTGTTCAAGGAACTGAAAAGAAGAAAGGACTTGGTTAGAATGTCCTTGTCATGTGGGCCTTGTGAGCCATGTTAAGCTGTTTGGATTTCTCATTAAAAGACAAGGGACATCACTGAAGGGTTTTGAGCAGGGGAGCGACAGCGTATTTTTGTGTTAGATTATTTTAAATGCAGAGTGGATGGGATGAGAGACTGGAAGTTGGTAAATGCTGTAGTCATATGAATGGGAGATGGTGAATAGTGGGCCGACCAGATGCAGAGCAATGGAGAGGGAGTGCTGGAGTGAATAGGAAGTGTTGGCTGATGGGTGAGCAGGTTGAGACAGGAGGCAAGGATGAATGTCAGGCTTCTGGCTTGCCAGCTAAGTCCAGGTGGTGCTATTCTCTGAGATAAGGGACCCTGTCTGAGGTGAACAGTTCAGATTGGGAGATACTGAGTTTGAAGAGGTTATGAGACACCCAAGTGAGAGTGTCTGGTAGGCAGGTGGAAGTATGGGCCTGGAGCTCAGGAGGTACACTAGGGAGGCCGTGCAGAAGGCGGCCTGGGAAGGAACTCTCAGGATCATCTACACTTCAGGGACAGGCAGAGTAAGAGCAGCCTGCAAAGGAGATTGAGGAGGAGCGGCCAGAGTTGTCAGAGAATCAGAAACCAGGGCCACGAGGGCCATGAGAGTGTTTCCAGAGAAAGGAGTGGTCAGCAGAATCAAATGCTACAACAGGTGAAATGAGGGCCAACAACTGCCCATCAGCGTGACTTCTAAGGAGGTGGCTGATGGCAAGGGCAGTTTCAGTGGAGGGGTGAGGGCAGAAGGCAATTTGCAGTGGGTTGGGGTGAGTGGTAGATGAGAAAATGGAGAACTAATACAGACAAGGTCCAGGAGGTGGAGTAATGAAGGGGAGGAGGCAGGGCTGAAGCTGGAGGGTAGCTCTGAATCCAGGGTGGCTTGTGGCTTTGTTGTTTAAAGGAGATGGGCTTATTGCCCATTTCACTATGAAGTGGAGGACCTGCTAGAGAGGAAATGTGAATTATGGAAGGAAAAAAGAAAGAAGAAGGAAGAGAAGGAGGGAGGGAGGGAGGAAAGAAGGAAGAAAGGAAGGAAAAAATAGCAAAGGTTTAATTTTCTTTGTTAAGTTTCCTAGTCTTTTGGCTAAAATTATATACAATCTTTCCCTGAGAAGCTCACACAAACTCTGAAATTATTTCAAATCCTAAAATTGGAAGGAAACACAGAGGAGAAAGCCACAGGAGTGTGATGTGTGATGGCCGGTGCAAGAAGGACTGGGGAGGAGTGGGGAGGAAGGAGGGGAGGGGCCAGCCTGGGCTTAGCCTATGTTGACAAGCTGCTAATGACTTTCAAATCAGACACCCTTAGAGTTGGAAATGTGCTCAGACCTTAGCTCGTCCAACGTTTATTTTTTACATTGTATTATTAAAATAATTTCAAATTTAAAGGAAAATTACAAGAATAGTAAAAAGAATGCTCATATACCTTACACTCAGATTCACCAGTTATGAACAGTCTGACACATTTGCTTTCTCTTTCTCTCAATATATACTGTATATAAAACCCAATATTACACATTGAGTGTAATATTACATATATTAATTATTATATATATATATATAGAGAGAGAGAGAGAACCATTTGCAAGCTCCTTGCAGACATCAGGCTGTTTTACTTAATATCTCAATGTATGTTTCCTAAAAACAAGAATATTCACTTACACAATCACAGGCCAATTATGAAAATCAGGAAATTTGACATAGATAGAATACTATTATTAAATGTACATACCTTATTCGTTTCTTCAGTTGTCCCGGTAGTATCCATTATAGCTATTTTTTCCCAGTCTGGGATCACACATGGCATTTAGTCATCATGTCTCTTTGGTCACCTTTAATCTGCAACGTTTACTCTGCCTTCCTTTGTCACTCATGACATTGATGTTTTTGAAGAGTAGAGACCATTTAGTTTGCAGGTGATTTGGATTCGTCTGGTTGTTTTCCCATGATTAGATTCAAGTGATGCATTTGGCTCAGGACTTTCAGGAGGTGAAGCTTGGCTTGCTTGAGTGCATCTCATCTGGAGTTTCGTCCCATTATCAGTAATATCAACTTTGATTTTTTGGTGAAGGCAGTGTCTGCCAGGTCACTCCACTATGAAATGACTATTTTCTCCTTTGCAGTTAATAAGTATCTTGCAGGGGATGCTTTGTGTCTACATAAATACCCCGTTGCTTCTGAAATGTTCACCCACTAGTTTAGCATCTACTGATGATTTTTTGCTGAATTATTGTTGTGATGGTTGCAGAACAGTAATTTTCTAACTCCGTCATTTCTTCTGTATTTATTAGTCCTTTCATTCCACTGTAGAGAAGAGATTTTGTCTTTTTGTTCTCTCTCCCCACCCCCTTGCTCTCTCTCATTTATTATCAGTATGAACTCAAAAGTATTTTTAGAAATTAATAT
Source organism: Piliocolobus tephrosceles (assembly GCF_002776525.5). Taxonomy (NCBI): domain Eukaryota; kingdom Metazoa; phylum Chordata; class Mammalia; order Primates; family Cercopithecidae; genus Piliocolobus; species Piliocolobus tephrosceles. The sequence goes on along the minus strand of NC_045442.1, from coordinate 105,103,011 downwards.
GCTCGGCTGGGTGCGATGGCTCGGCTGCGTGGGAGGCTGAGGCTGAGGCAGGAGAAGAACTTGAACCTGGGAGGCGGAGCTTGCAGTGAGCTGAGATCGTGCCACTGCACTCCAGTCTGGGAGACAGAGCGAGACTCTGTCTCTTTTTTTACGTCTCTTTTTTTAATTGTAATTTTTATTTATTTATTTATTTACTTTTTGAGACGGAGTCTCACTCTTGTTGCCCAGGCTGGAGTGCAGTGGCGCGATCTCGGCTCACTGCAATTTCCACCTCCTGGGTTCAAGTAATTCTCCTGCCTCCGCCTCCCGAGTAGCTGGGATTACAGGTGCCTGTCACCATGCCCTGCTAATTTTTTTGTATTTTTTTTTTTTTTTTGGTAGAGATGGGGTTTCACCGTGTTGGCCAGGCTGGTCTCGAACTCCTGATGTCAGGTGATCCCCCCCGCCTCGGCCTCCCAAAGTTCTGGGATTACAGGCGTGTGCCACTGCGCCTGGCCGACTCTGTCTCAAGAAACGAAAAAACAAATTGATATGCTCTAGCACCTTCTTCCACTCATTCTCCCTGCTCTCTTCCATTTCTTCTTCTCTTTCTCCTCCCTTCAGGGCTCCCCTTACATTATCTAAATTACTCGTAATTTGTTTTAAAACCTTACAGAAAATAAATCTGACCAAGACGCATGATACCTAGTGGCAGAGGACTACAAGAGTCACCGGCTTTCCTAGCTCCCATGTAGCACAAGAATTCTGTTAGCCATTTTGATTAATGCTTTTATACCACAAATTAGCTACTAGTGCTTTTATATACATTTTAGCCTTTCTTTTAAATGTTATCACTCCAGCTTTATAAATTACAGTTAGACTACACTTCCCTGCGCTTTTTAGTGCCACACTTTATCATACAATTGATTTAAACAATTCGAAGTATAAATAACCTGGGGTCATTATACTCTTTTATTAAATTAGCTGGATTGTAGCCAGTGCCTGAAGGTGGTTAGGGATGCTAATTAACTCTTTCAGGTCCTTGGGGAGCTGTTCAGTGCATTGTAGTGGGCTAGACTTCACAGAGACACCTAATACATTATTCCTGAGCAGGACTGTGGCAAGCCCTCTGAGTGGCGTATTTCCTGTGGGTGTAGATGCAGAGAACTCAGGGATGCTAGTACTGTGCGTACTTCATTCTGCCCTGTCTCAGGAAGGACTGTAATAACAGCTGGCACTGATTGAGAGGCACAGTTCTAGCCACTTTACAAAATTGACCTAATTAATTCGTTTAATGAGAGACACAAAATAGTATATTCTTTCACATTTATCTGGTGCTGACATAGTTTGTGAAGTGATTCCACACACACAACAGTTTTAAAGAGTATGGCAAGTTTTCTTTCATAGCCTGTCACAGGGACTATGTCCAAGGTCACATGGCTTGTAAGTGAAGAGTCAGGGTGTGGAGTCAGAAGAGAACCCTTAGTGTTCACACGTTTAAACAGAGCTCCTTTCTTTATTGTGATAAAATACACATAACATAAAATTTCTGACCTGAGCCATTTTTAAGTGTGCATTTCAGTGGTATGAAATACACATGTTGTTGTGCAACCATCATCAATATTCATCTCCAGAACTCTTGTCACGTTGCAAAACTGAAATTCCATGCTCATTTAACACTAACTCCCCACCACACCCTCCCCACTATCCCTAGGAAACGCCCACTACACTGTCTCTACGAATTTTACTACTCCAGGTTCACTTACATGAACAGAATCATACAGGATTCAACTTTTTATAACTTGTCTATTTCACAGTGTTCTCAAGGTTCATCTGTGTTGTAGCATGTGTCAGAATTTCCTTCCTTTTTAAGGCTGAATAGTATTCCATTGTATGTGTAGATCACATTTTGTTTATCTGTTCATCCATTTATGCATACTTCCTTGGGTTGCTTCCACCTTTTTTTTTTTTTTTTGAGACGGAATCTCACTCTGTCACCGAGGCTGGAGTGCAATGGTGCAGTGTTGGCTCACTGCAACTTCTGCCTCCCAGGTTCAAGCGAATCTCCTGCCTCAGCCTCCCGAGTAGCTGGGCCTACAGGTGCACACCACCATGCCTGGCTAATTTTTATATTTTTAGTAGAGACGGGGTTTCACCATATTGGTTAGGCTGGTCTCAAACTCCCGACCTCAGGTGTTCGACCCACCTCAGCCTCCCAAAGAGCTGGGATTACAGGCATGAGCCACTACACCCAGCGTTACTTCCACCATTGACTAATAGGCATAATGCTGCAATGAATATGGGGTGAAAAATTACATCTTCAAGACACTGCTTTCAGTTGTTTTGGAGTAGATACCTAACAGTTGAATTGCTGGATCACATGGTAATTCTAGCTTTGATTTGTTGAGGAACCATCACACTTTTTTCCGCAACTGTTACATCATTTTACATTCCTGCCAGCAGTGCCCAGGATTGCAATTTCTCCACATCCTCACTGACACTTGTTATTTTTGGGACTTCTGGTTTGTTTGCTTGTTTTTCATAGCAGCCATCCTTATGGGTATGCAGTGGTATTTCACTGTGGTTTTCATTTGCATTTCCCTGATGATTAGTGGTGATGAGGATTTTTTTTTCACGTGCTTAGTGCTTAGTGGACATTTGTATGCTTTTTTTTGGAGAAATATTTACTCAGGTCTTTTGGATTCATTTTGTTATTGTTGTTGTTGAGTTTTAGGACTTCTTTATTCTGGATATTAATCCTTTATCAGATATATGATTTGCAAATATTTTCTCCCATTCTGTGAGTTTCCTTCTTACTCTGTTGATAGTATCTTTTGTTGTACAAGTTTGTAATGTTCATGAAGTCAGAGTTTTCTATTTTTTTTCTTTTGTTGCCTGAACCTTTGGTGTGATATCCGAGAAATCATTGCCAAATCCAATGTTATGAATGTTTTGTCCTATGTTTTCTTTTAAGAGTTTTATAGTTTTAGTTCTTACATTTAGATCTCTGATCTAGTTTGAGTTAATTTATATTGTGTTATATAAGAGATGGCTGCTTTTTAAAAATAATAATGACAACACAATTCTCCTATTCCAGAAGCCACACATATTCATTGTAGAAAAATAAGCAAATAAAAGTACCTATATATAATCTCTCATAATGTTTGATGCATGTAGTTTAAAATATATTTACATATGTTTTAACATAAAATAAACTATAAGTAACTACTGATTAGAAATTTGTTTTTTACATAACAAATATTATGGACAATTTGCATGCCTTAGAAATTCTTCAACACAATTCTCATTCACTAATAATCTACTGTTTAGAATTTGTATTCCTTAACAAATCTGTTGTTGAACATTAAGTTGTTTTAAACTTTTACTATTAAAAAATGCCGTTATAAACGTTATTGCAGCTAAATATTTGCACATATCCTTGTATTGTTTTCTTAAAATAACTTCCGTCTGGGTGTGGTGGCTCACCCCCGTAATCCCAGCACTTTGGAGGGCCGAGGTGGGCAGATCTGAGGTCAGGAGTTTGAGACTAGCCTGACCAACCTGGTGAAGCCCTGTCTCTACTAAAAATAAAAAATTGGCTAGGTGTGATGGCACGTGGCTGTATTCCCAGCTACTCGGGAGGCTGAGGCAGGAGAATCACTTGAACCCCAGAGGCGAAGGTTGCAGTGAGCCAAGATCGCGCCACCGCACTCCAGCGTGGGCGACAGAGCAAGATACCATCTCAAAAACAAAACCAAAAAAAAACACAAACAAAAAAACTTCCCAGATGTAGAATTTCTGAGCCCAGGATTGTGTCTATGCTGAGTTATGATACTTGCTGTCATGTTGCCTTCAGAAAAGACTCAGCCAGTTTACACTCCCACAGTACTATAAAAGGATGCCTACCCACTATGTCCTCACTCATGCTAGGAATTAAAACCTTAAGTGATGTGGGTCAATCTGATGGATGGAGCTTTCTTATTATTCATGTTTTCATTTACATTTTGATAATTAGCAAAGCTGAGTATTTGTTTTATTTTTGTGGGTCATAGTTGGTATATATATTTATGGGGTACATGAGATGTTTTGACAGACACAGGCATGCAACGTGAAATAAGCACGTCATGGAGAATAGGGTGTCCATCCCCTCAAGCATTTATCCTTGCAAAGTTGAGTACTTTATACTTATCAGTTATAGTTCAAAAAGAAAAAGAAAACAGAGCTCTTTTTTGTCCTATATGTTGCAAATGTTTTCTAAAGTGTATCATCTGCTTTTTGATTTCATTTGTTGTATTTTTTAAAATGTTTCAATTTTTGGTAGTCAGAGTGATCATCAATTACTTATTTTTTACCTTTAATGTCTTTAGAAAATGTTTTCCATTCTTAGAAAATGTTAATATTCATTTGTTTTCCCCTAGAAACTTTGTGTTATTATTTAAATAGTTGATTTAACTGAATTTTATTTTGGTCTATGGTGTTTGGTAAGTATGTAATATTTTCTTCTTCCTTCCTTCCTTCATTTCTTCCTTCCTTCCTTCCTTCCTTCATTTCTTCCTTCCTTCCTTTCTTTCTTTTTGGCCAAATGGTGTTCCAATACCCTCAAACCCTGTTAATCACCCATCTACTATTTACAAATGTATAGTCATAGTATGTGTGCTAAGTAAATGCTTTTGGAGGAAGTCAATGGAAATAATAAATATTACTAGAATTATACACAAAAAATCACCCAAAATACCCTTTTCTTATAACCTGACAATAATGCTAAGTGATTCAATTGCGCACACTGGAAAACAAATCTTAAAAGAGAAAAATATTGATCATTACAGTTAAAATTCTTTTTCCAAATCCAACTATGTATTTGGATTCATTATTTATAGCGAATAGGAAGTTCGCTATTTATAATTATGGTAATTATAATACAAATAGTAAATAGTCAATGAGTTTGACTTTTTTAGATTCTATATATATAAATGACATCATGCACTATTTGTCTTTCTGTATCTGGCTTATTTTACTTAGCTGATGTCCTCCAGTTTCATCCATGTTGTCACATGACAGAAACTGTCATGTGACAGTTCTTTTTCGTAACTGAATAATACTCCATTTATATATTTATTGTATTTTTTCTTTATCTGTTTACCTGTTGACAGACACATAGGTTGTTTCTAAATCTTGGCTATTGTGAGTAATGCTGCAGTGAACATGGAAGTGTGGTTATTTCTTTGAGACAGTGATTTTATTTCCTTTGGATACATACCCAGAACCGAGATTTCTGGATCATATGGAATTTCTGGGGTTTTTTTTTTTCTTGAGGAACTTTCATGCTGCTTTCTGTAAGGGCTACACCAATGTATAAGGGTTCTCTTTTCTCTGTGTCCTCTCCAGCACTTGTTATCTTTTGACTTTTTTTTAATAGCCATCCTAACAAATGTGAGATGATATCTCATTGTGGTTTTGATTTGCATTTCCCTGAAAATTAGTCATGATTAGTGATTAGCACCTTTTTATATACGTATGTCTTCTTTGGAAACAGGTCTATTCAGATTTTTTGTCTATTTTTAAATTAGGTTATTTGGGAGTTTTTGCTATTGAGTTGTATGAGGTCCTTCTATGTTTTGGATACTAACCTTTTATCTGATATAAGGTTGCAAATATTTACTCCCATTCCATGGGACGCCTTTTCATTTTGTTAACTGTTTCCTTTACTGTGCAGAAACTTTAGTTTTGTATAGTCATACTTGTTTATTTTTGCTTTTATTGCCTCTGCTGTTGGTATCACATCCAAAAAGTCATTGCCAAGACCAATGTCATGGAAGTTTTCCCCTATGTTGTCTTCCTAGTAACAGTTTCAGGTCTTAGGTAAATCTTCAATCCATTTTGAGTTGATTTTTGTGTATGGTGTAACATAAGGATCGAATTTTAATTTGTTGCATGTGGATATCCAATTCTCCTGGCACTATTTATCAAAAAGATTGTCCTTTCCCCATTGTGTATATATGGCACCTTTGCTGATGATTAGTTGACCACTTGTGCCTAGGTTTATTTCTGGGCTTTCTCTTTGTTCCATTGGTCTGTGTATCTGTTTTTATTCCAGTGCATACTGTTTTTATTACATAGGTTTGTAATATAATTTGAGATCAGGAAGCATGATGTCTCCAGCTTTTTTCTCCTTTTTCAAGATTACTTTAGCTATTCATGGTTGTTTGTGTTTCCATATGAATTTTTGAGATTGTTTTTTCTATTTCTGTGAAAAATGCCATTGAAATTTTGACAGGTATTTCAATGGAATCTGTAGATAGCTTTGGGTAGTATAGACATTTTGACAATATTGACTCTTCCAATTCATCAACGTAAGATATCTTTCCATTTATTTGTATGTTTCTTCAATTTCTTTCATCAATGTTTTATAGTCTCATTGTATTGATCTCTCACCTTTATGGTTAAATTTATTTCTAAGTATTTTATTCATTTTGAGGGCATGTAAGTGAAACTGTTTTCTTGATTTCTTTTCTGGATAGTTTTTTTCTAGTGTATGGTAGCACAACTGATTTTTATGTGTTAATTTTCATATCTTGGAATTTTACTGAATTCATTTATAGTTCTAACAAATTTCTGGTGAAGTTTTTGGTTTTCTCTGTATAAGATCACATCATCTAAAAACAGAGACTATTTAGCTTATTCTTTTCTGATTTGAATGTCTTTTACTTCTTTTTCATACCCAATTGCTCTGGCTAGGACTTCCAATACTAAGTTGGATAGAAGTGGCAAGAGTGAGCATCCTAATCTTGCTCCTGATCTTGGAGGTACTATCCAGTGAAGCTATTAGGTCCTGGGCTTTTCTTTGATGGGAGATTTTTGATTACTGATTCAATTCCCTTATTCATTATTGGTCAGTTAGAATTTTCTGTCTCTTAAGAAGAATGTTGTTGTCCCAAATTTAATGGAAATGTATTTAGGCTTTTGCATTTAGATATGATGTTAACTCTTGGTTTGAAGTAGATTTTTTTTTTATCGTGTTAAGAAAGTGTCTTCTAGGCCAGGCCCAGTGGCTCATGCCTGTAATCCCAGCACTTTGGGAGGCCGAGGTGGGTGGATCACCAGGTCAGGAGATTGAGACCATCCTGGCTAACACGGTGAAACGCCATCTCTACTAAAAATACAAAAAATTAGCCGGGCGTGGTGGCAGGCACCTGTAGTCCCAGCTGCTCGGGAGGCTGAGGCAAGAGAATTGTGTGAACCCAGGAAGCAGAGCTTGCAGTGAGCTAAGATGGTGCCAATGCACTCCAGCCTAAGTGACAAGGCGAGACTCTGTCTCAAAAAAAAAAAAAAAAAAAGTGTCTTCTTAATTTACCAAGAATTCTTTTGTTTCTTCTCTTCTCTTCCCACCCTCTTCTCTTTCTCCTTCTCCTCACCCACTTCCTTCTCTTGTGGAATGGATGTTCACTCTCATCAATTGAGATGACATTAACTGAGATGATTTTCTAACTTTGGTCTATTGATGAGTTGTGCTAAAAGGATTTCCTAGTAGTACACACCTTTGCATTCTTGCAACAAATCCCACTTGATCCAATGCTAATCTTGAATTTCCTTCAGGATTATATTTCCCAATATTATATTTAGGATTATTGTAGCTATATTTGTAAGACGTATCTATAGGTTTCTCTGGGCTATCTCTGACGAGTTTTGCTTTCAGAATTATCTAGCTTCAGAAAATTCATTCTGCAGCTTTCCTTTGTCTTCTCTATAAGAGTTTAAAGAGTATTATATGTTATTAGTAAACTTGTTAAAATTTACTATCCTGGCCTGGCATTTTGAGGCGGGGGCAGATTTTTGGCAACTTTTCTCCCACTTATTTCTTGGTTATTAGGTTTTTGGGTTTTTTTTTTCAAATTTCCTTATATGCTTGAATCAATTCTTGTAATTTACTTTCTGAGGGAAAAATTAGTTATTTTCTCAAAAACTTTAAGATTATTATAAAGCTTTACATAGAATGCTTTAAAATATTAAAATCTCTTTATTCATAACATCTCTCTCCTTTCAAATGTTACATTTTCTCTCTTTTATTTCTTGGACTAATCAGATATTTGTGTATCTATTGATATTTTCAATGTCCCATCTTTTGAATTTATTAAGTTTACTTTTTATTAAGTTTTCTAATTCACTAAAAAAATTATTTCTTCTTTCTGCCCACACTGTTGTTGTTTCCCCAGCTTTTTGGATTAATCAATTTAGTTATTTTTATTCTGTGTTATTTAATTTCAGAAGCACTCAGGGCTATACATTTTCCTCTGAGAATGATTTAGGATGCTTCTCATGTTTTTATAAGTTTTATTCTCATGTCACTAATTTTTAATGTTCTGTAATTGCCATCTTGATTTCCTCTTGGACTCCAAAGTTGTTTATTTAGAGTAGCCAAGCATGGTTTCTTACATGGTAACTTGAACCTTTTATCATAATCCTTTTTTCTGTCTCTCAACAGATACTTTTAGAGAAGAGAGACAGTAGTTTGGGGAGAAGGAGGAGTGATGTGAGGTGGTCAGCACACTTTCTTGCCCATACGGTTTCCCTCATCATATACCTCCCTGTCAGCTCTAATACTACCCTTCAAGGGCAGCAGTAAGGAGGTTTCATAGACAAAAGAAGATATCTCCTTACCGTATCATGACTGGAGTCTCAGTTGCACATCACTTGCATTGTTGTATAGTCATAGTATGTGTGCTAAGTAAATGCTTTTGGAGGAAGTCAATGGAAAGAATAAATATTACTAGAATTATACACAAAAAATCACCCAAAATACCCTTTTCTTATAACCTGACAATAATGCTAAGTGATTCAATTGCGCACACTGGAAAACAAATCTTAAAAGAGAAAAATATTGATCATTACAGTTAAAGTTCTTTTTCCAAATCCAACTATGTATTTGGATTCATTATTTATAGCGAATAGGAAGTTCACTATTTATAATTATGGTAAAATTCTTTGCAAAGGGCTTGGTTTTGTAATACAAGTACCTCTTAAATGGTCAGTTTTGACTTTTGTGAGTTTATTTATCTTAGGATCCTTTCCTAAGACAGGCTACCCATGTTAGTATCAGCTATGTAAAGACACGGGGAGCTCTTTTCCCCAGGAGAAATCTCTGGTAATTTTTGCTGCTTCTCTGCAATTCATCTTCAACAGTGTTTTCCCCGAGTGAATCTATGCAATTTCTCTAGTCACTACACAGTCTGTGCAATTTGAAAATTCACCTACATCCATTAACTCTCCTTGCTATCTTGATAGGATAGTTTTGCCTAGCACTGACCAGTTTAAAAAGCAAATATAAACAAACAACTAGCAGGTTTTTGTTACTGCTATTGCATTTGGATGCTACTCTAGGTAGAAAAACATCATCAAATATGTTTTAAGATGAGGTTACATGCTTTTATTATTTACTAGTCAGTGCTGATAGCAGTAATTGGGGTCACTGGACTACTCAATTCAGGAGGCTTCCAGAAAACCACATGGACATTTTGCACATGTCATTACAATCCTAGAACTCAACCTGAAAAATATTTTTGTTAAGTCAAGGTATTTGTACAGTGCCAGGGGTCTAAGTTTTGCTATCAGACAGCTCTAGATTTGAAATCTGCCTCCTGCTAGCTGTGTGACAGTCTGCAAGTCACATAATACTAATGACAACAATAACAATACTACTGCTAATAACAACATAACAACGTTAGACTGTCAAACAGGCATCTAGTGGTTACCACATGTTAGGCAGAGTTTGCTTAATATTGTTTATACCTACTATCTTATTTAACTCTCATACAAATCTGAGACAAATACTATTATCATTTTATAAATGAGTAAAAAGAAGAAAATATTTCAACTACACACAGTTAGCATATATGATCTGTGGCAGGAACCCACTATTATATCTCCAGATTTCAAGCTTTTAACCATAGTCAACTGCCTCTCTGAACCTCAGTTTCCTAATCTGCACTGTAAGTGCAAAATAACTATCTCGTAGGGTCAGGAGGAGGAGCAGGGATCTCACAGTTACTGCTTCTAAAACTAGTCATTTATCATTGCTGCTGGTAGTGTTGCTATTATATAACCTTAGTCAATTTCTAATAGGAAGGATATATGAATACTTTCTTCTTTGCACTCATGTTTTTAGGAATAGAGCTAAGATCTACTCACTTAGGAAAGGCTGGTAGTATCTCTGGTTTCAGCAGGGCCAATGAACAGGGTCAACTAGTGACTCAAGCACCCTATATGTGACCATCTGCAAGCCTGCCTAGAAATACAGGCTCTCCAGTAACTTGCTTTCTTTGATAAGATAATCAGTTCTTTCCTTTGGAGCTCTGGGGAGTTAGGCATGAATCTGGGACCATGGTCTGAGATACATTCTGTGCCTTTTTGCTTCTTCCCACAAAGAGAAGATCTTTCCTGCTGGTGGTTCTACCTGTCGTTCTTCCTGGGATTTTTGCCCAGTCAACTTAAGAGAGTTATCTGACCCTATAGCATCATATGACTTTTTTTTTTTTTTTTTTTGAAATGGAGTCTCACTCTATCACCCAGGCTGGAGTGCAGTAGCAGGATCTCAGCTCACTGCAACCTCCACCTCCCAGGTTCAAGCAATTCTCCTGCCTCAGCCACTCGAAGTAGCTGGGACTATAGGCATGCACCACCATGCCCAGCTAATTTTTCTATCTTTAGTAGAGACGAGGTTTCACCATGTTGGCCAGGATGGTCTCAATATCTTGACCTTGTGATCCGCCTGCCTCGGCCTCCCAAATTACTGGGATTACAGGCGCGAGCCACCGCGCCTGGCCAGCATCACGCAACTTCCTAAAGGCTACTGCTAACCAAGCATCTTAATGCAAAACACCTTGTCCAAAGCAGCAGTCTGTTTCAATGGCCCTGACTTTAGTAGCAGTCCCTTCTTAAACACTAACAGCTAACTGAGAGCAGTGTTATAAAGCATCAGTGGCTACTTAATTGTAAGCTTAAAGGCTGGATGTGTAATTATTAAAGATATATGCTTACGTTATAGAAATACTTTTGGACCACACAAAGAGTATGGAACAGTCGCCATCCAAAGCCTCCCAGGCACCAGGCGATGCTCGTGCAGAAAGACCAGGACTGACGAGACAGCCTCTAATCTGCAGGGGACAATCTGCTGGTTGTCACCCAGTCACCTCTGTCCCCGCAACATATGGGCAGGCAGAGGATGGACAAAGCTACACCTGGAGCTCCTTCTGCTCACTGCCCTGCAGCCATGAAGGCTCCAAACCATGGCACATATGAAAAGTGCTTAATGTATTACACAGTTATTTAAATACTCCCAGGCTAAAATGTCCCAAGCAGCTTTTCTTAACATATGGACCCAGGTCTTCCTTCATCAGAATCACCTGGGTGACTGATGAACATGCAGATTCTTGTGCCTATTTGTCTATTTATCAGTTCATTTGTCTCACTTGATAGCATGGAAGCCCTGGAGAGTAGAAGCTGTCTCGTTTACCCTGCTACCCCAGTTCCTACAACACTGCTTGGCACTCAGCAAGTGTGCAATAAATATTTGTGGGATGAATTAATTCCGGGGTCCTATGCTGACCTACTAAATCAAAATCCCTAAGAATGGGGCCATGCATTTTAAACAGGGACTTGGGTGATTATTATGCTCACTAAATTTTAAGAACCAGAATTCTAAAGTACTTCGGCCAATTCTAAAATAGAGAAAAAGATGGCAAATTTCCTCCCCCAAGGCCTCCCTATTCACTATCTGGTCAGACATTAAGGTAAACATATTACTAGCCTTAGGTTAAACTTTCCCTTCTAGTCATATTCCTCCAGCAATGTTTATCTACCACCTGCCATATGTCAGGCTCCGGATCCTAAGTAGACAAAACAAATATAGGTTTGGAAGGCAGAGTGTCCAGGAGAGACTAGAGCCACCCCCATTTCTTTCCAATCTGCCAGAGGTGCATGAGTTGATGGTTTGACAAGCCTACTCCCTCCTCCTGCCCAAATCTCGCTGATAGAGAAAAGAACAGACTATACATTCATTACTGTTTTCCCGGCAGGTTTGGATAACACCTCTGGTTCGTGAAAGTCAGATGTGATCTTGAAAGATTTATCTTATCTTAAAATAATACAACTTTTCCAGACAGGTTTCCTATATGGTTGGCACCTTTGAGTTTGTTCTGGAAGCTTAGATTATATTTCTAGTTACTCCCTGGACTTTTACCGGTATTTGATCTTGGGCAGTCACTTCTCCTCTCAGGCTGTTGCCTTATTTGAAAAATGAGAAGGTTCAACTAGAATCAGGCATGTCTTGGAGCCCCTTCTAATTCGAATGGACCGTCATCTCTGACTCCTCAGTGCCATCTTAATGCCTTACACTTAATAAAAAGTTAGGTATGATATGATTTAATGAGCAAATAATGATTGTCAAGCTAGTCTACCCATAATTCTCCCCAGCAAAGGTGTTTAACTTGTGGTAAACTTGGGTAAAATTCAAGATTTGCAAAAAACGATTTCTAAGAGTTCTCATTCTCAATTTTCTTGTTTACCTGCAAAAATACTATGGCAATTTAATGTGCTTTAAACTTTATGTGAAAGGTAAAGATAATACGCACATTTTCTCGGAAATTTGAACATTTTGTTTATATCAGAGCAGGAGCAAGGTGCTTTAGTACAGCCTGATCTGATCAGGTTGAAAATCACTGCTTTAAGGGATGCATTTACCTGCCCGGATGAGGCATGACTATCATTTCTGGCACGTTTTGCAGACTCCTGACCGTATTATGTTGTTCTCCGTAGAACGATTACCATGACCCTCTGCTGTGCACAGAACCTTCTTATTAAGTCATCCTCTTAATTCAGTTAAAACAAGCCTGATTTGGAGCAAAATGTTTGGCAATGAAAGGAGAGTTCAGAAAAACCTTTTTATTCCAAATCTTTTAATAAACCGACCTGCAATTTCACACACCATTGAAACAGCAGGAAGAGAAAATCCATTCTGAAACATCTGGATGAGCTACCTAATGACATTCCAAGTGCTAAAAGCATAAAGAAGGCCAAAAATTCATGGGCTCACGTTTCAAACATCCTTTCAACCCTAAAAATGCTTCTTTCCTAAAACAAAAACACAGATACTGCTTTGCTTACTATTGTAATGATCGTGGTACGGGAGGCAGAGAAACATTCTTTAAGTCAAAATAGCTCTCTGGAGGTTGCTAACATGGCCAAATGCATCCTTCCTGGAAACAGTCAAGTAGTTGTTTTCACCGAGTATTGTTATCAACAGTTTAGGGTTGGACTTTACTCTCCTACGGCCACTTACATTGTAAAGATGATGAAGCAAATTATTCAAAGCAAACTATATTTCTTTTTCCTTCCAGAGGGAAAATGATCCCATCTGATCTTGAAAGAAGGATTCTTGAAGCCAAACAGAAAGTAAGTTTCTGCCGGGATCTTTATCCAGCCCATATTTCTATTTTCCTCCAGCAGAGAACAAAGTGTGTTTTGGTTTTATTTTAAAAAAAGGATCCAAACCTCAATTTCCCAGATTTAATGAGAATGTAGAATTCTGCATCCAGTCACTATGTATTTCTCTGGATTATAGGCTCTGCTTTAGAAAAGTTTAAATTGCTGAATAAATATTATATACAGAGATACAGTGAGAGTTTCCAAAGCATTTGTCTTCCTAGGTACTGAGGGTTAGCATGAAACACACACACATTTGAAAGAGTATTTTCGGAGGCAGGGAAACAGCAGAATGCTAATGCAGTATGTGAGGGACTCTGGTGCGGTTCTTCAAAAGGGGCCAGTTTTTCCTGTCTAGGTGCATGATGTTAGCATTGGCTCTCCAGAGAGCTTATTTTGCAGGAAGCAATTTAGAACTCTTTTCAGAAGTAACAAGTTCTGAATGCCTGGCCAAGATTCCCAAAGCTCTAGAAAGTCATTTACAACCTGGAATGGCTCACAAATCAGAGAATTTGTTTCTAGAATTCTCTGTTTACCATTTGGTAGATATAATCTACAGTTCCTGATTTAATAAGATACACATGCATTTTATTATTAGGAACTCAGAAATCATTATTTGCGTTCATATGCCCTTATTCGTTTGGTTTTGGTTTACTAAGTGCAGGCAGCAGGAGAAGGTTTCCCTCGTTCTTGTGCAGGTGCTAGAACTACTTCTAGTAACATCAACTACAAGATTAAACCTTTGCTGCCACCTAAAGACTGACACCGTAACATCACATTCTATAGACAGGACAGAGTCCTTATGGAATGAGGGACTATGGCGATCCTGTCTGTGGCATTCTCCTGCCTTCTTCCAGCCTGTTACTTCAATCAGTTTTCATTTAGCCACGGCCAGAGAGACTGAGGACTAGTTAGACGGATAAAAGTCATGGCTTAGTATTTTCGCTCCTCCGTGCTGAAATGCCAAATGAATTATCTGGGCATTTTCCAAATAGGAATAATAGGCTGGTCAAAGCTACTTCTCTTCATTCTCCTGCCTACTCACTCTAGGGGATTTATGAAGTTCAGAGGCCTCGGTGTGAATAAGGAACACTTGAAAGTGAGCAAAGGGGGTTAAAAGGGCCAGAAAGTCTACCGGGAATATATACATGTATTGGGGACATCCCTTGACAGCCTCTGGGTTCACTACAGCTTCTTCTGAGAATCGAAATGTCTGTTCTTATAAGACACAGTCAGGTCCAACAGCATGGCCTAGAGAACTCAGATTCCAGAGAGTGAACATCAATTTGTCACAGGCCTCGGGGTGTCAGTAACTCTTCTGCTGCTACCCCAAATTCAGACGAGTCTGTTAGGGAGAGAATTCCCATTGCTTCGAATCAGCTTTTTAAAAGAACCCTTGACTCTGTTTCCCATGATTTGGGGCTTTCTCATTTGCACAGGGATTTGTTCCTTTCCTCGTGAGTGCCACAGCTGGAACCACCGTGTATGGAGCATTTGATCCGCTCTTAGCTGTCGCTGACATTTGCAAGAAGTATAAGATCTGGATGCACGTGGATGTAAGTATTCCGTAGGGACTGGCCACTAAAATGTCCTTGGATGTTTTTCGTCTGGTACACACGAAGGAAATTTCTTTTCTTTTTTTTTTTTTTTTTAACTTGATCAGCTTATTTTCAGGGTGGTGATATTAACGCTTTTAAAGATGGCTGAAGCAAATTAGCACACAACTCACACAGTACACACCATGCACCAGAAGCATCCCGAGGCTGATTATACCTTAATGTCCCCAACATGGTAATATTTGTATTTCTATAATCAGTACCCAGGCTGACCACTTTGTTCTCAATTCATCGAGCCATTGCATTCATGGAGGAATATAACCTACGCACACAGTCCCACTCTTGTCGTGGGCCAGCACTGGGTCTAAGTCAGGGCTATAACAATGATCTAGCCCTGGCTAGATCATTTTGGCTTTATAATAATTATTCAGACCAAATTAATGCTCTTTTTTTTCCTTTTTGAGACAGAGTCTTGCTCTGTCACCCAGCCTGGACTGCAGTGGCGTGATCTCAGCTCACTGCAACCTCCACCTCCAGGGTTCAAGCAATTCTCCTGCCTCAGCCTCCCGAGTAGCTGGGATTACAGGTGTGCGCACCCATGCCCAGCTAATTTTTGCATTTTTAGTAGAGACGGGACTCTCCATATTGGCTGGTCTCAAACTCCTGACCTAAGGTGATCCACCTGCCTTGGCCTCCCAAAGTGCTGGGATTACAGGCGTGAGCCACTGTGCCCGGCCTCATTAATGCTCTTTTCTTTAGGAGCGAACATTTCCACAGACTTAGCATTTCCATTATTCCAGAGTATTCCTGCAAAGCAATCACCCATCTTCTTTACCCTCCCTGATTCACATGTGAGTCGTTCATTAGGCTACCAGAGTCCCTTTCATTTTACGCATGAGGACACTGAGAAAAGACTGAACCGCCCGGTGCCATTAGTGACCTGGGCCTCAGGACTGGAAACCCTGTTAGGCCTTGCTGGCTGATTCAGGAAGAGGATTACCTGACAACTTCAAAAATGAGAATGTCTGTGTGTCCTGAGCCAGCAGAAGCTATGGGCCGTTCCTCTGGGTCCCCTACTTAAATTAGAACTAGGGAATCTTTTAACCAGTTTTATTAGCTTTTCTTTGAAACATACCAGGTTTACCACTTACTCTTATTAGCTTTAACATTCATACATTCTATAACGTAGAAAGAATCTTAAAATAGTACACATTTGGAATATTAGATAATTTTTCAAAGTGCAAAAGAACTGGGCCAGGCGCAGTGGCTCATGCCTGTAATCCCAGCACTTTGGGAGGCCGAGGCAGGTGGATGACCTGAAGTCAGGAGCTCAAGACCAGCCTGGCCAGCATGGTGAAATCTCATCTCTACTAAAAAGACAAAAATTAGCCAGGCGTGGTGGCGGGTGCCTGTAATCCCAGCTGCTTGGGAGGCTGAGACAGGAGAATTGCTTGAACCCGGGAGGCAGAGGTTGCAGTGAGCCAAGATCGCACCATTGCACTCTAGCCTGTGTGACAAGAGCAAAACTCTGTCTCAAAAACAAAACAAAACTAAAAAAGAACTGAACTTACAGCAAAAGGTGGGGGGAAGCAATTATATCATAAATTTTATAATCCCTTTAAAATTATCCTAGAATTATTTGTACACACAGAGGAAAGAAAGTTAATATTTCCAAATTAATCTCCATCTTGGCATTCTGTTTTTAAAGGAGATTACTACACCAATTCAAATCTTCAACCTTGATCAAGTACAGATTTTTAAGACATGTATTCTAATTGCTTAGCTAATTAACTGGTATGAATCTTTGCTGCTTGTGGATTTTGGGTGGGGTTTTTTGGACCCAGAAATTATCCAAAATCACACATCAGTGAAATAGAGTTATGAAGCCACTTTCTATTTCTGGAATCATTTAGACTTGTCAAAAGAATTTTCCCTGCAACCTGGAAGCTGTTTAATGCCCCTCCTGTCCATCTTCTCTGCCTTACACTGTGGGGACCACAGGGTTTCTCATTCTGAACACATGACTTCACGAGGACTAACAGTGCTGGTGATAGGTTTGGGAGAGGGTCTTTCTCCCTCTCCTGTGGACCAGGAATTATGCCTCCAAGGTGGCTCCTTACACCCATACAAATGTGGGATGGAGTCTGGAGACCTTAGAATGGCCCTTCAATGTAAACTCTGAAGGTTAGTGCCAGAAGAAGGTGGTCAACTTCCTAAGTGGCCTGGGGTCAAGGAGATCATTTTCACCCTAAGAGACTCTCATTAGTCTGGAAGACACCAGACTACAGAAATCTAGGCAATGACAAACTGCTACCATTTTCCTTGTATGATCTTTTTTCAGGCAGCTTGGGGTGGAGGATTACTGATGTCCCGAAAACACAAGTGGAAACTGAGTGGCGTGGAGAGGTATGTTGCATTTTTCTTATTAACAACATAAAGTGTTAAAAGCTAACTGTGAAACACAAATTACAATTAGTTTCCAGGAACTCTTGGAATACTGAGTGAGCTCACTCTATTCGGTGCTTTTGTTCCTTGCCTTATGTGGTGTTACGCTCATGAATATGGGTAAACAACAGAAAAATCAAATACGTAAATATTGTGTGTAAACAACAGAAAAATCAGAATACACATCAAGTGACCCTGGTAGAATGTCTTCCAGACATAGAGATTCCTATCTAGGGTCTATTCCTGGGATCTCTGAACCAACCACAAAAATCTTTTAAAACCTGCAGGCAGCCCACGTTTTTCTAGGGGGAAGATTTATAGCTTTCATGTTTCATAAAAGGATAATATCCACTGCTTAAAAAAAAAAAACAAATAATTTTGCAAGCAAATAAGCACCTTGTAACTTATCAGTGTTGAAAGTTTGGGCTTGGGGTCTAAGATAGCCAGTTCACTTAAAGTGAAACATACTAGCAATAGCCTCATCTCATGGTTTCATTCCCTGAATAACCTTTCTCTGACACAGCTCTGACTGATGCTGCAAAGCACCTTTTATTTAGAGCCTGCACAGAAGACTGTTGAGAAATGCTGAAAAACACAAAGGCAGTGGTATCCGATTAGCATAAAGCACATTCAGGTCCAAAGAAAAGAGAAAAACAGAATGCAAAATACAGGCTCTGGTTCTGAACCACATGCAAGGGGAGCCCAGTTCTCTCATCACAACATAGCAGGTCAGACACAGTGGTGAGCTCTGACACTCCAGGCGACCAAGAAAGCCTGAATTCATCAGAGACTGCCAAATGCCCACCATCCCCTGCCAAGTCCCCAGATGCTGCCCAGCAAAAGCGTCACACTGGCTCTGCCCCTAGACATCTTGGCACAGTTTCTGTTCCAGGACAAGGAGAGATGCTGATGGAGCGCAGAAGCACTTGTGAGCCCTGGGCATGCGGGAGGCCCAGGCCAGAGTGGCTGTGTAGGGTGTGTGATGTGACACCCGGGCCTAAAACGCACAGAGAACCCGTGAGTGTGGAAAGAGAGGGGTAGGGTGACTGGGCTGGAGTCAAGAGCATCCCGCTGAATTAATGGAAAGAAAGCAAAAAAGAGTTGGGTTATACCAGCTAAGGCCCATGTCAGAAGGGTCACTGTCCCTGAGTCTGATGGCCGGGGTCAGGGCCTGGCCTGGGCACAGCTGGGTTAAGGCACCTGGAGCCCCCCAAGCTCTGATTGCAGGGCCCCATTTAGACGCTGGTGGATGAGGGTAGGTGTGTCTCCCTCCCAGAGTCAGCCAGTGCCAGGCCTCTGCTCTTGGACCCTTGGGGCTTCTCCCAGGCCTAATCCCTTTCCACCATGAAGATCTGCAAGAATGCAGAAACTTAAGGAAGAGGCAATGAAGTAAACAGGGAGAGACAATAAAAGAGAGAGAAAGAGAAAACCTTGAAAGGTGCCTGCCCGCACGATCAGAACAAGAATTAAATTCATGTGCTTTCAAGAGAGGTGGCCTATCTACAGGTCTTTCTCTTCTGTGAGTTTCTGACTGGCACAAAAAGTCTGTTACTTTACCTTTGATGCCACCTGCGACTGCATGTGCTGAAAGTCCTGGCACATCTTCCACTTAAAAACTCACTAAATTACCTACCCTGAGCCTTAGAAAAATAAACACCCACACGATTCTGTACCAAAGACTACTATTTGAGAGCAAAGCTTAGAACGTTCATCAGGGAACACAGAGATCCCTCTTACTGCCACAATTCTTGAAACTGTACTGTAACTAAGCTTTTCAAATGGAGTAACCATATATGAAGTCCTAAAAATGAGGGGGCTACTGGTGTTCCACTCTGAGCAGAATCCCCTTAGCTACCCATTGACCCGAGGATACCCTTCTCTCACTGACTTATTAGCAAAAGGCATACTTTCTAAGTGAATACAGTTGGAAGACCAGTGGAAACCACTTAATGTGTATGGCCACAAGTTTAAGACAGAAATGTGTCTCACTTAGGGAATGACATGTTTTCAAGCTCCGCAAACCAAAGTTTAGAACTCACTCTAAAAGTAGAGGAAATCCATGATCAATTCTTGTCCCCAAATCCAGAGGCTCCTTCGTAGTCACAGGGGATCTGAATGCCATTCTCACACAAAATGGCACAAGGGGACCGGGCACAGTGGCTCTTGCTTGTAATCCCAGGACTTTGGGAGGCAGAGGTGGAAGGATCATTGAGGCCAGGAGTTCAAGACCCACCTGGGAAACAGAGTGAGACTCCATCTCTACAAAAAGATTTGTTTTTTTTTTTTTAAATTAGCCAGGCATGGTGGCATGCGTGGCTGTGGTCCTAGCTACTCAGGAGACTGAGTGAGGCAGAAGGATCACTGGAGCCCAGGAATTCAAGGCTACAGTGAGCTATGATAGCACCACTGCACTCCAGCCTGGGCAACAGAGTGAGACCCCATCTCTAAAAAAATTTAATAAATAAAAATAAATAAATAAATAAATAAAATGGCACAAACACCTGGAGCCCTGTCTGGCATCCCCTTTGAGAACCAACCAAATATTCAGAAAACAGCTCTCTTCCTTGCTAGCACTGTCAAAATGCTGCTGAGAGGGCACGCCACAAGCCCTGAGACTCCAGAGCATGACTCTGTGTATTGTACTTTTATTTCTTTTTCTTTTTATTTATTTATTTTTGAGGTGGAGTCTCACTCTGTCACCCAGGCTGGAGTGTGGTGGTACAATCTTGCCTCACTGCAACCTCTGCCTCCTGGGTTCAAGCAATTCTCCTGCCTCAACCTCCTGAGTAGCTGGGGTTATAGGTATGCACTGCCATGCCTGGCCAATTGTTTGTTTGCTTGCTTGCTTGCTTGTTTGTATTTTTAGCAGAGATGGGGTTTCACCACGTTGGCCAGGCTGATCTTGAACTCCTGACCTCAAGTGATCTACTCGACTCAGCCTCCCAAAATGCTGGTATCACAGGCGTGAGCCACCATACTGACCTCTGCATCATACTGACTCGTCTTTAGTCCCTCCTGCCCACAGGCTGCTGCTTACCGTAATCATCCTCTGATGTGTTCCACTCTCAAGGCTTTCAGTCCTAGCTGAAGGTGCTGGTGCAGTTTCTGCCGCATCACCAGTTACCCTCACGCCCACCCTGAGAGCCAAGCGTTCAGGATTTAATTCAATCATTGCTGAACCTCTGTCATATGCAAGTCACAGTGCATGGCACTGCGTGGGTGCAAAGACGGGTATGATATAAAGCCTATCTTCAAGGAGTTTACAGTCTAGTGGGGAAGATGGTCAGTGAACAGTGGATTAAAATTCAAGGCAAGGAAGCAAAGACTGGAGAGACAGACATAGGAGCTGATCGGAGAGCACAGAGAAAGGAATGGTTCCTTCCGTGATTACAGAGAGGTTTCGCCAAGCAGAGCAACATCGGAGCTGAGCATCATGGCATACAGGGTACTTCATCATGGCATACAGAAATGGAAAAGGGCATTCAGGCTGAAGAGACACGCAAGTGTGAAAGTGCACAATGTCTTGGAGAAAGTTCAAACAAGTTTGGTTGGAGGATGACATGGTTTCACAGCAGTGGCCAGGTCATGGGTGGGAGGTACAGAAGTCTTGGCCAGCCCCCAGGGCCTTCCCACAGAGCCAGGTCAGAATCCACGGGGGTTCTTTCCACGAAACATAGATCCCTGAGCTGGGAGTCACTGCTGTGTGGCTGCCATTATGCGTGGAGATTATCAGATTCCTTGGGGGGACAAAACCCATCAAAAACCTTTGCTGCAGGAGCCCTAGCAGGCTTTGAGCAGAGGTGCAATGTGATCTCACCTGTGTTCTGGCATTAACTCCGCATTAGAGAGGAGATGGGAGCCAGGGACAGACTGGAAGCTGTTAAGCTCTTAGGAACGTCCAGGTGCAGGACAGGAGAGACGCTGAGTGTGACCTAAGCTGTAGTAGCAGAGAAGGAAGTAAGTGGATGGACCTAGGAGACGGGGAGAGAGAACTGTAAGGGGCGATATCAAGACAGGGGGAAGAAAAGAGTGAAACCAAGGACGACAGTGAGGTTTGGAGGGTGGAGGCCTGGAAGGGAAGTGGTGCTAGGAACACAGAATATAGAAGAGAAAGAATCAATCTAGAAGGTTGAGCAGTGGCGGGTGGGGCCTATGGATTTGAGGCACAAATAAGAGCACAGGGAGATGTCTTACAACAGCCCTGCAGGATTCAGTTCTCTCCAACTTACACAAACTGCAGAAGCCACGTGACCGAACCCCACAGCAAAGCGTTTTAAAATGAACCTGAGGCTGTTTTTCTGTTTTTTTGTTTTTCGCTTTTAACAAATTGCCAACATTTCTCAAATCAAGGCCATGTCATCAAATCAATCTGCAGGGCTTTTTGCCATCTTTTTTTGCCATCTTTATGCCTCTGAGAGAGAGGTGGGACAGAGAATTCAGTGACAGGTAGTTGTGAGCCTTGGCAGCTTCTCTTCTGAAAAGACAAATAGGCCCCCGCGTAGAGATAAACACCACAGTCAGACATGGAAGACAGCTGTTTTCCTCTCCCATCAGGCATTCTTATTGACAAAGCTGAGTTTATCAGAGTTAGACATCTAGCCGTAGAACATGATGGAATGTATAGAATGGCTGTGTGTACATATGTGCACCGTGTCACCAAATTCACAAATGACAGAGATGAAATCCATAGCAAAAGCCAACCTTATTTAATGCTCACTGCCTGTTAAGCACAGTTCTAAGCACTTTACCTAAATATTTATTACTATTCTCCTTTTCCAGATGAGGAAATCTAGGCACAGAGAGGTTAAGTGACTTGCTCAAAGTCACACAGCTAGGAAGTGATGAAACCTGAATGAAAACCCATACTATCTGGCGCCTGAGGGCTTCCCCCTTAACTATTATGTCTGCTTTATAGCCTAGGGTCCTGACTCCAGGGTCATTCTACAGAGCAAGGAGATATTTTCTTGGAGGGAACTTTTAGTACCTCAATGCTGTTATTATTCATTAAGTCATTTAGTCTTCTCTCCAGGGGTAGTTATCTGACCATGAACTGCCTTTGCTTCTAATTCCTCAATTGCAGTCATAAATGTATCTGACAACCAGTGTCAGAGCCAGAGAAAGACCAGAAGCTGAGCTAGACTATTCGTTGGCTCAGATAAGATCCCCAGGCCAGTGAGCGCTCTGACTGACTGACATGCCCTTCATCAAATGAATGAATGGGGTCTTTCCTAGCTTCTCATTTTTTCCCAAGGCTGTCACACCCAGAGAGGTGGGAACTGGGTGAGCCCACGTCCGTCGTACAGCCAGACGGGGCAGCAATCCATGGCTCTCTGGAGGCAACTGCCACGGGTTATTCTACTGTAATACTTGCCTGCCTCCTTTACGCCACTCATGAAACTCCACTGCCAGGACCCCTCAGTCTCTCCGGAGACAAGCGCAGAGGCTCACCTTACCCAGTAAATGTATGAAGTGAGCCATGGCATTCACAGTGGGAGCAGTTGCTTTTCCGAGAATCAAAAGAGGAGCACGGTGGAAGTGAGGGAGAGAAGTCACAGAAGTTAAACAAGGTCACAGAGATCATACTGAAAGAATCTGGGGCCTTAAAAACTTAAGCAAGATTTAACAAAGTGAAGCAAAGGGAGATGGTGTTCCAGGAAGAGGAAATAGCATAATGAGACCCAGCACTATGATAATAGAATTCTCTGAGAACAAAAGATAATCTGGCATGATGAAATGGATAAAGAAAAGCGAAGGGACACAAGGCCTAAGGCGTAGCTGGGGCTTGCCCCAAGGGCTGCAGAAGCCATACCCTGCAGTTTGGAATTTGGGCTGGAGGCGAAAGAAAACTGTCAGTGATTTCAGAGAAGGAGAGGGCCATAAACAGAAATCGAAAATAATTCTGGTGCCAAGTGAAGGATGAAATGGAGACCGAGTCAGTTACAACACAATTGCTGAATCCAGATTAAAATAATGAGAATTATTATTAAAGGAACCTGAACCAGGACTACAGCTCAGACTTTTGAAATAATGTAAATCCCTGAGCAGGGAATCTCTGCTGTGTGAGCCACTGTTACTGATGAGAGAGCATCAAATTTCCCCAAGGTGTGAGGCAAAAAAAGACGGAACTCTCCCCTGCTGTGGGAGCCACAGCACATCTCATCTGCAGTCTGGAAAGAAAATAACTCTGGATTAGGAAACAGATGGAAGCACGGGCCTCGCCAGAAGCTACTACGAGGAAAGGACGCATCTGAGAAATTTAGGCATCAATTGTTTAGAAAGGAAAAATCATGTTAAGCAGTGAAATGAGCCCTCTCTTTGAGCTCCAGGCCACTGCGATAGCAAGGACCACAGAGGTACAGGAGGCCGCCGCCCTCACTGGCCAGGTACTCTGACCATCACTGGCCAAAGGAGAGACTCTGGACTGGATGATCCCAATGACTCTAAGCTGTGCCCTGAGACCACCGTGGAGGCCGGGTGCATGCGGCCACTGGAGCTGGGGCACGCCACATGGAGACCCACACCCTCACCTGCTATTTCTGTGGACAAAGAAAAGTTGCAGTGTGAACTCCGAAAAACTGAGACAGGTCTCAGTTAATTTTGAAAGTTTATTGGGCCAGGGTTGAGGACTCACGCCTGTGACACAGCCTCAGGTGGTCCTGACAACACGTGCACCGGGTGGTCAGAGCACAGTTTGGTTCTATGCATTGTAGAGAGATACACGACATTGATCAACATATGTAAGATGAACACTGGTTTGAGCTGGAAAGTCGGGACAACTCAAAGTGTGGAGGGGCCTTCCAGGTCATGGGTAGATAAGAGACAAATGGTTGCATTCTTTTGAGTTTCTGATTTGCCTTTCCAAAGGAGGCAATCACATATGCATTTATCTCAGTGAGCAGAGGGGTAACTGAATAGAATGGGAGGACAGGTTTGCCACAAGCAGTTCCCACCCTGACTTTTCCCTTTACCTTAGTGATTTTGGGGGTCCAAGATATTTTCCTTTCACACATCTTTAAGAGTCTACTTTGTGTTTACTAAATACAGTGTCGTGGGAGCATGGGATGGGGGAGAGGGTTGAAAAATTATCTATTGGGTACAGTGGTCACTCTTTGGGTGCTGGGTACACCAAAAGGTCAGACTTCACCACTACGCCCTATAGGCATGTAGGAAATCTGCACTGGTACCCCCTCAATCTGTTTAATTTTGTAAATTAAAATAAATAAATACATTTAGTGTCCATCTGGATTCTGAGAAACGTACCAAGAAACTGAGGCTCGGTTGCACATGCCCTGAGCCTGTCAGGGTGGAGTGCCACCCGCTTACATGATTTGTTTATTTTAGGGCCAACTCTGTGACGTGGAATCCACACAAGATGATGGGAGTCCCTTTGCAGTGCTCTGCTCTCCTGGTTAGAGAAGAGGTATGTGTCTCCTGACTCTGTGTCCCAGTTCGTGCGTGGGTTTGACTGTCTTTGTGCGGGTAACTTTCTCTGGAAATGTCAGGATCACCGGGTCTTCTCTATGGTGCTACTCACATTCTCCAGAGAGCCCTTTCTAGATTCCTGTCTTCAGGGTGAAGGTCTGGTGCCTAACGGGGAAGAAAGGGTAAGAGGACCTCAACTTTCAGAACATAAACTTTGACCTAATCTCCATGTTTTCAGTATGATATCCCTTTCCTCAACTGTTCCTGCATTCCCCCAATCCAGAGACCCTCTATGTCACTCTCTCAAAAAATTAGATTTCCAGGTTTTTTTCTGGAATCTGAGAGATCATTTTTCCTATATAAGAAATATACATGATACAGGATTCAGGTTAGTGTTAGGATCCAGGTCCATAACATGTATATGTATGTGTGTGTGTGTTCTGTCTCTCATGATTACAGTCTATCTATTCAATATTTAAAGCCATGTTCAGAGTGTAAGGAAGCTGCATCCTTATTAACCAGAAAAGAGGAGCGGCATCAATGAGCACTTTCATTCAAGATGGTTCTGTTGACCAGGCCTAGGGCCGTTCTCAGTAGGTGAGCACTGTTGGTCAAGGCCACTGCGTCTCCCTTCCATGACACCGGGCCGGACTCATACTTCCTTAGTCCCGCATTTATTTTGTTGATGAAACCCAAATAAGGAGCTTCAGATGATCCCCATTAAATTTTATCTTCTTAGCATTACTAAAGCAACCCCAGATTAAAAGAATTTTTAAATGTTGATCTTCATTTACTTTTTTTTCTTTTGTTTGAGACAGCGTCTCATTCTGTCACCCAGGCTGGAGTGAAGAATGGTGCCATCTTGGCTCACTGTAATCTCTGCCTCCTGGGTTCAAGTGATTCTCATGCCTCGGCCTCCCAAACAGCTGGGACTACAGGTGCCCACCACCACACCTGGCTAATTTTTGTGATTTTAGTAGAGAGAGGTTTTCGCCGTGTTGGCCAGGTTGGCCAAGAGCTCCTGGCCTCAAGTGATCCGTCCACCTCAGCCTTTCAGAGTGCTGGATCACAGGCATGAGCCACCGTGCCCAGCCAAATATCTATCTTTATTTACTTAAAAATACTTTGCTTTTTTTCTAATTATACAGTTAACACACTATGTCAGAAAGTTGAGGCAGAATAGAAAATATAAATAAATTTAGAGTCACCTCAAATTTTTATAACTTAGGGATAACCATTATTACCATTTTTAATATTTTCTCCCACAATTTTTTCTAGAAATAAATATATTTAAAATGTATAAATAAATATATATTTATAATAAAATTGCTGTCATCTACCTCATATACCTCGTATATACATGTTGATTCTTCTTTATCCTTTGCACTATATTATGAGCATGATCTTCCAAAACCTGATTTGTAATGGCCTCATATTATTCTGTCACATAATTCAATGAACCATATCTCTATGGTTAAAATATTAACCAATGTTTTACAGAGTGACTTGATAGAATCCTTAAACATATACCTTTGATCACATTCCTGATTATTTTCTCAAAGTAGACTCAAAGTGGGATTGCTGGGTCAACGAGTGTTACTACTCTGTGGTTGGTTCTTAATACCTCCTGTTGTGAACTGCAAATTTACACAGCATGCCTTCTGTGTCTTCATCAGTAATAGAAATGTGGACACAAGATTGAAGACAGAAACTTCCCCTCAAAATGAGATGAATGCATTGGAAAATATCCTTTTGGACTGGGTTTTCATCACTTAAAAATACAGTCCAATGTATTATCATCTGCCCTAGCTCATGCAAACCTCAGCTGTAATTACCTCAAAGGAGAAAATAAATGTTTGTTATTCAGATTTCAGCCAGATGTTTTGACAGTGGCTCCCATTATGTCCTTACAGACCAAAAGGGAGATGTGAGCCAGAGGAAAATAGATTTGGAACTGATTAGATGACTTCATTGGAAGGACCTACTCACTGGCCATTTGATGTTACCCAGGATAGAGCCTATGGCTTGGTACCTAACCTGTACCATTCAAAATATTCATGAAACTGTTTACGTAAAACATAGAAGCTTATTAATGTTTCAGATGAGAGGAGACTGGGAGGTAGAGTGAATGTGTGTAGGGATGGAATCAGAATACAAGATGATTTTTACAGACTGGACCAGTGAGTCACATCCAAAAAGGGACATTGTTGTTGGAGATCATTGTAAGGCTCTGCCCTTAGGTCCATGTATACTGTGGTTATATTTTGATTGGACAAGGAAGGCTTGTTTCTACAGCTAAATTGTTGGACTTGTGAAAAAGGCAAAGGATGTTAGCTCTACAGGGTCAACGAGTCAAGAGACAAATGCCATACAAAATACATTGATGAGACACAGGAAGTGGAGTTTCAGCATGAGAAGGTGGTGGTCTCCCACTCTCCTCTAGTTAAACCACACCTGCAGTGCTCTGCTTAGCTCTGTACCAAATTGTCCATAGGGTTCCATCAAGCTAGATCCCAAACTGTGGGGACCAATTGGTAAACGTGTCAGAGGGATGATTGAAACAACTAAGGATGTTTAGCCTAGGGAGGAAAAGAAAAGAAAAGGGCCGAGAGGAGGATGGCAGCCTTCACCATTTAGAGGACTCTCAAATGGAAGAGACTGGGGTTTTCGATGAGGCTTTGGGGAGCTGGTTTAGTAACACCGGGTGGTAGAGATTTGATGGCAAAATCAGAACACCCTGCAATTTTAGGTCTGTCTTGGGTTCAATAAAAGAAACACTTCTAAAAACTAAGCTGTCCAACAGTAGGAATAAATTAATAAGGGGAGGTGATTAAATAGAGAGATTGGACAGCCACTTATTAGGAAGGGTGTAGAAATGATTCCTTTATTGATTAGGAATAAATGAGCTCTAAATTCCCTTACAAATCCAAGAGTTTATGATGCTCTGACAGCATTTCTTTTATTGGCATCCAAGGAACAGTGCTGTTCCATAAGATGGTAATAAGTGTTCCCCAATAAGAGAGTTCTCAGTTTTAAAAAGGCTGGGATATATTGGTTTAGAGTTAAAAACAACTTACATTATTTCAGGGCTTATTGGGGCCCTTAATAGCCTGATATGTATTGCAATATCTAAAAAGAAAGGCTAGATGATACAGAGTTTCCTACATTTATTTGAGCATTGGAATCTCTTTATGTACAGCAACTATTAATGTGTTTTAAAACACATTAGTTTGGGACATGATGGTCTATAACCTTTTCATGGCTCATGGCTCAGAACCAGGACGTCATCTCACTAAGACCTTCTATAGGGAAAACAGCATCACTTTTGCTTGTCATATTGTACAATAATGAGACTGCGGCTGTCCAGCCTTTTTTTGTTTGTTTGTTTGAGACGTGGTCTCCTTCTGTCGCCCAGGCTGAAGTGCAGTGACGTGATCTCGGCTCACTGCAACCTCCATCTCCTGGGTTCGCGCCATTCTCCTGCCTCAGCCTCCCAAGTAGCTGGAACTACAGGTGCCTACCACCAGGCCTGGCTAATCTTTTGTATTTTTAATAGAGACAGGGTTTCACTGTGTTAGCCAGGATGGTCTCGATTTCCTGATCCCGAGATCCGCCCGCCTCTGCCTCCCAAAGTGTTGGGATTACAGGCGTGAGCCACCACACCCGGCCGTCCAGCTTTTTTAGGGCTCACGTGTTTTTGAGTTATTTTTTTCTATCACAGTAGGAGTAGGTCTGATCCTTTCAGCATTCCACACTCTCTGAGGTGGTCTTCCTTAGTATTGAGGTGCCAGTGTGTGAGCTTCCATGGCCAGAGGAATAATGGCACAAAGTTTCTGTGACCATGAAACCAAATAAAAGCGAGTGCTGCAAATTTTCACGTTATTGGTCTTCAAGTGAATTTTCTTTTTCAAGTTCAGTATATTTCTACTGATCCAATACAAATACATCGTATTTAATTTGTCTTATTCTGAAAAATAATGAATGGATTCCAATATATGTGAAGCCTAAACTACAAGGTAAAGTCCAGTTCTGTTGTCTACCATTTCAACACTCCATCTTTCAAAACCAAATTAAAACTATAATTGCATTGCATTGTGTTTTAGTGTGGAGAGTTTTCAGAAGTGTTTTCACTTCTAACTTCAACTAAGTGATCACACTTTAGTCTTGTCTTCTTTTGTCATGAATCACAAAAGAAACAAAACCAAATGCCAAAGCTTTTGTGAAATCACAATTAGAAGAGAACAAAATAGTCAGAGGCATCCAGTGGTTCGTGACAAATTGAAACACGGGGTTTTTAGTGAAGAGACTGGCGATACTATTTTAGTCGGAAAATATGATTCAGTCACTATTCTACGGAATAATTCAATCACTTTGCCACCCATTTCCATAGTAAGGTTACAGTGCTAGGACAAATGAATGGCCATTGACGATGAGACTTTCCACTTAACTATCTCAAGGAATTGGGCATGCGAATGCAGCACTGAAGCTCTGACCACTCTTGAGAGTGGAACATGACATTTGAAAGATTGGTTATTTAAATTCATCTCAAAATTGCAATGTGTGTGTGTGGTTTTTTTTTTCTTTTAGATTTCAGCATATAAAAATTATAGCAATGAGCTGTCTTAAAACCCATGATTTCCAAAGGGAGCTCAAACTCCCTAACAGCTAAATGATAAAGTACTTGAACTAGATATGGATGGAAATACTAGAAGAACCACACTAATAATATTTCACAAAACCAAAGAGTTTCCAAAATATTTTAATCACAATGAAACCAGAATAGTATGATGTTCTCCCAAAGAAGGAGAACATTTAAATATAAATGTGTACTCTGATTATGATTTTTATTTATCAGTTGATTTTTACAAATGCCTTCTCTTAAAAGGGAGAGTAAAAGTATAAACGTGTCCTTGCTAACCTCCATGACATTTGACCCTGAGCCATTGATCCCACAGAGTTGACCATTACAACAACCTAGACACTCCTGTCCAGAATTCTTTTTTTCATTTTGTTTTCTTTCTCTAAGATATGCAATTCTCTTACTTTTATTTTTTTCTTATTAATTTTTACCAATATAAATCTAATGAGTAATCAGTAGAATTTCCTAAATTTTCTCTTCTCTCTTGTAGGGATTGATGCAGAATTGCAACCAAATGCATGCCTCCTACCTCTTTCAGCAAGATAAACATTATGACCTGTCCTATGACACTGGAGATAAGGCCTTACAGTGTGGACGCCACGTTGATGTTTTTAAACTATGGCTGATGTGGAGGGCAAAGGTGAGTGTGTATGGACCAGCTAAATGACAACTAAAAACAGAACCTTTATCTGGTCACCCCTATTATGAAATGTCAAAAAAGTGATTTCCAAATTGAAATTCCTTACCCAAGATTTGCTTTCTCTTTTTGTTTTTGAGACGGAGTCTCTCACTCTGTCACCCAGGCTGGAGTGCAGTGGTGCGATCTCGGCTCACTGTGAGCTCCACCTCCTGAGTTCACATCGTTCTCCTGCCTCAGCCTCCCGAGTAGGGGGGACTACAGGCGCCTGCCACCATGCCTGGCTAATATTTTTTTCGTATTTTTCAGTAGAGATGGGGTTTCACCGTGTTAGCCAGAATGGTCTTGATCTCCTGACGTCATGATCTGCCTGCCTCGGCCTCCCAGAGTGCTGGGATCACAGGTGTGAGCCACTGCGCCAGGCCTTGCTTTCTTTAAACTTAACATCTAAATACCTTCATTCAACATGAGGAAAAATGTATACATATGTAACAAACCTGCACATTATGCACATGTACCCTAGAACTTAAAGTATAATAAAAAATAAATTTAAATAAATAAATAAATATCCCCATATTTTACTGATTCAGGTCTCCTGTACCCGAATGACTCTACTTTAAGGAAAAATACATGGATAGGAATCATTCCTAATCCTATCAGCCTGGTTTAATTACTATTGAGACAAAGGGTCTTTTTGTTTGTTTGTTTGTTTCCATATAATTTTATATTTTACATCATGGGATTATATAGAATAAACAATTTTGTGTTCCAAAAAAAAAAAAAAATGTAATCAAAACCATTGTTTGTTTCTTTTGTAGCCAAATTGATTCAAATGCTCACTCATCTAGAAAACAAATCCATTTTGCTTTATATAGCAGAACACCTTGAATTTTAACAGGTGTTTATTGTTATTGTCGTTGGTTTTTGTCTGCTAACGTGGTTTTTACCCGGTGATTGATCAACTGGGTAGGTGAATGTGATCTGAAAGCATAGATTTGGAGAACAAAAAAGAAAAAGTAAAAAGCCCACCATGATAGCTTATTTTTTGACATTTCAAGGGATAACCTCTAGTTACAAAGCTTTTTCCCCCTCATCTCCCGAAATACCTACTCACTTCCTTTTATGTAGGTTCTGTGTTTCCCTCTGAATTTAACTGTAGGTGATCCCTCCTATTTTCAGCAAGGAAAACTCACTCACCAACAGTGTGCAGGACTTGCTTGGACCCAATTGTAGCCTTCCAGGAGCCTACGTTTATGTTTAAATGTAAGCAGGCTGGATAGGCCAAAGATTTTATTTTTAATTTTGACCAGATTCTTAACTTAAAGGTCACAAATTAGTACCTGCCCAGCCAGCTTCATTTATCTCCTGCAGGAGATAAATAGACAGAACTAGCTGTATATACTGTAGAAGCTCAAATGCAAAAAGAGGATTCGAGGAAACCTGACGTAAGAAAGTGAGAAAAGGAGGAATTAAAGGTGTCAACCTTAATAACAGAGAGAGTCTCTCTAAAAGAAAAGATGTTGATTTGGAAATAAAGCATTACAATGGGAATACATATGCCATAGTAAACTGTATGCAAATTCAAAGGAGGTAAAAGGAAGACAAAAGTTTTTAAAGGAAGAAATGTGGAAGATTACATAATTGTTTTGAGATAAATATCCTTGGCTACAAAGATCAGTAACAAGGGTGATGCAGTCCGAGGCTGGATAGGCAACTGCTAGGCAGATGTCTTTGCAGAAGTATTTTTTGTGTGTGTAAGGTTGTGGTGACCTTTGAGCAAGGTTGTAATTTTTGCAGTCTTCTGTGACAGTTTTTGTTATCTGGTATACAAGGCAGGAGAACCCTCTCTTCATGGTTTTCCCTGGCTCTATCTATCAGGGTTTTCTTAACATTCGTGACTCCATTTTGATTCTAATGGTGTTCACAAGGGAAAGCTGGGATACCATGAGGTCCTTTATGTTTGGTGGAGAGGATATACATTTGGCTCTCAGGTGTGTAAATAGCCTACTTAAAGAAGTGACATGCTCCGTCCCATAAGAAAATGCCAATAACTTGGTCAGCAGGAGTGAAGTATACCAGGATAAGACCAGTGAATGGGTTCTTCTGCAAGTCTGTGTAAAAAGGTGGGAACCTTGTCCATGGCAATTCCTTATGCTTTTGTTTATAATTTTTTTTTAAAGTAACCTAAATTACTTTAAGCAGCTTAGATGATGGGGTTCTTAACAAGAAAAAGAGGGAGTTTTTGAGTGGAGCAATGCAATCTACAAGTATTTTATGGAATCTCCTTTAAGTCCATTCTGACAAAAAGATGCAGTTTAAACAGTAAGATGGTCTTGCTTAATGAAGAAGTAACTCGTGGGTGGTTTCCAGGGATGGCTGGACTGTACATCCTTCAGGGAAGCCTGCTGAATGGTGTTTACTCCAGCAGAACTTTTTTTACATGTTGCTAAATATCAGGCAGCTACAAGAAGCTAAATATCGGGAGCTTTACATGAAGTGAAGCTCCACAGTGTTGCCCGGTAACGGTGGCGTGATGGGCCCCCTTCCTCTTTTGAAAATTGACAGCCCAACAAGGACAGGTACTTGGTCTGCGCCATCCAATGGGAGACTCATTCTGCTAGCAATGACACTTTCATTTGGAAGAAAAACCCAAAGCAATCAAGAATGTAAAGTATTGATGTACCTCCAAGCTGCTTTAAAATGAGCAGGTTTTTCCTTTCATTGATTGGTGGGGATTACAAAATGATTAATGTAAATATCAGGTAGCAAGCTGAGAAAACCTTGATCTCTGAATATTGTGCCAAGTGCCCTCTTACTTCAAGAATCATTCTTTGTGTCTTTTTTCCCCTGTGGTGTTTTTATTAAGATAATGATCATCAGCAATATTTACAGGAACACGTTTCTCTCACGGTTCATCAGATTCTGCTGCTCCCTTTCCATCTGAAGCCTCCTCTCCAGCAGGGGCAGCCCAGGTTCTTAGAGAAATAACATGGAGGGCATCAAGTGTGAATCAAACAGCAGGACCAGATGAAGCCGGAAATAAAGGGAAGGGCCTCATGAAGTCATTGGGGAAGGGGATGAAAAGAGGAAATCACAGCCACTGCATTACTTATTCTTTTACTTCTTTGTGGAAATACCTCAAATATCTAGACATCTAAGTGGCAAAAACTTACACTTTGTTTTCCATCTAAACCTTTGTGAGTTTTTTTTTTTTGAAAAATGAAATGATAATCATTATTAAAGTAATAAGCTTAGTCCTACAATCTAGATAAAAGGTGGGATAATCGTACTCACATCAAAGCTCTCTCTTTTGCCATGCCGGCCAAGGAAGAAGTCATCCTTTTCCCGCAACAAGAGCCGTGAAAGAGTTGGCTATGATGTTCAATCTTGCCTCCCCACAGGAATGAGGAAACAATCTGGATAAGAGTAAGGAGGAGGAGGAGGAAGAACATAGCATTAATTCAGTAAACCCTCTGTGATCAGACCTGCCTGGAGAATTCGGTGTTCTCCACATTTTCTCCTAAGAAAAATCCCATGAAAAATAGCCTAAGTATAAATTGTTATTATTTGAACTGATCTGCTAATGACTAATGGAGCTAAATGCACTGATGACAGCCATCATATTAAGTCCAAATTAACTTGATTAGAACAAATTTATGCAAAAAATAAGACCCCTGATTTAGGATGCTAGGAGGCATACTAGCTGGTTAAGATATGGATGTTTATCATCAGCAGAGGCCCAGTGCCTACTCTCGACTCTCTTCTTACGGAGTCGGCCTTTCACTTTGTCTGCATTTTATTAAATAATCCTAGAACCTAATGATTATTTCCCAATGTTGACAGATTCCTACAGTGGCTAAAACTCAGTAGCCGACAAAAGTAAGTAAATAAACTTAAAATTACATCTCCCCAACACTTTTTTTTTTTTTTTTTTTTGAGATGGAGTCTCGCTCTGTTGCCCAGGCTGGAATGCAGTGGTGCAATCTCAGCTCACTCACTGCAGCCTCCATCTCCTGGGTTCAAGCGATTCCCCTACATTCCTTTTTTAGGCCTACAGGAATGGCTTCATTTATAACAACCAAGGTTTCATAGCAAATCTCTGTGTTTGTATGTAGTCATACAAATCAGCAGTTTTCCTTGGTTTTTTATGATTAGCTTTGCTAATTAAAAATGTGGATAAAGAGGGACTGGCAAATGCCTGGAGGAAAAAAAAACACCAGGAAAAAAATTATTAAAGGAAAATAGACATCTGGCATCCTTTGCCGAAAATGACAAAATGTTTACTTTCTCTCTAAAATAAAATTTATTTTAACAAGTAGATATTCAGCATCTATTATCGTGTCTAATACTGAATGGAATAAGGAGGCTCTCATTTTCCACACAGGATGAGACAAATGCACAGAAATCCATCATAAAAGACAGATTAGGACTGATCACAAAAGAAATCCAGACACAACTGGGGAATTTAAAGGATGGAGAGCTCATTCCTAGTTTAAGAATCGAGATGATTTGCAAAGAGATGGCCTTTGAGATGGGACTTGAACAGGATAGGTAGAAAAAGTAGGATTTCACCCAGCAGTGCTGTGAGAAGGCCATTCCAAGGAGTGGTTGGGCAGGAGTTCAGTGCGTATTTTGAGAGTAAGGGAGAGTCTAATTGACTGAAGGGCAACTTGGGAGCTACATTCCAGGTGAGAAGTAACAGAGCCTGAACTAGGGTGGGAGCAGCAAAAATTGAGATAACAGCAAGGGATTCAGTAGTTATTTCAAAAGCAGTATCTCTGGGGCCTGAGAATGTTTATAAAAGCATTTCAGGAAGCAGAGAATGATCACGACCAGCTCTCAAGATGTTAAACCCCAAGACCACATGGAGGGAGCAGCTGAATACTTGGATGGTGAGATTGCTGAAGAAGATCACATAAACATTGTTCATCTTCCTAAAATTCTGGTTTGGGAGTCTGAGGTGGGGCTTAAGAATCTACATTTTTAACACAAATAATCCGGTTCTGATATAAATCATTCCTCAGAACGTATTTTGTAAAAGGCTTCAAAGTTATTCACTTATTCATTCAACAAATATACATTGAGCACCTAATATGCGCTCAGCACTGCTCAGAATGTGGAGGATTTAACAGTGAACAAAAGAAACATAAACCTGTGCCCTCATGGAGTATGTGTTGCAGCCAGGTCAATCTAAACTAGTTCTACATGTGTGAGTCAGGAGGAGCTAAATAAAACCATCTTTCTCCAGAAACTCCCCCAGCGGAATCTTGACACTGGAGTCCAGCCTTTCACTTAGGAGTGCCTGTCCGAGCCTTCAGCATCCTGCACAGGGGTTCAGGCTATGGGGATGTGATCCCTGATAAAGTTTGACATGTGCTTCTGTCATTCTCACTGTAAGAGCTGCGTGGCATGTGATTTAATGGATGAAAGTATTTAATGAATGAAAGAATTTTGAAGAATCTCTCAAAAGCCTTCAAAACCTTTAAAATAAAATGTGGAGCTTAATCCCATAAATATTCAATATGAACAGGAGGCACCCAAGGCACACTAGAGTTTTCTGTGTCACTCCCTATGTATGTCTTTAGCCCCCAACCAATGGGGCAATCACACGACCCCATCATCCCCATAGCAAGGTCCCAGACCAGGGGAACCAGAGGTCTCACATTCTGATCTTTAGTAATCCCATTGCTGTTGCAGTGCAAACTCTTCTTCGTGGAAAATCAGAGAGGCATCATCATTCCCATCTGATCGGAGAGATTAGCCAATGCCATTCAGCAGGACAGGGTCAGAGTCAGACTGGTCATGCCATATCCAAGATCAGATATGCAAAAGTTTAAACCCAACTCCACACTGGTCCAAAGGATCCAGGTTGGAGAAGAGCAATCAGTTTCCCTCCCTTCTACTTACAGTCCATCCCAAGTGAACCCAAACTGTCAAGTCATTCCAAACCAATAATAATCTCCTTAGCACTGACAAGATGCACAGAGCTCCTGGTATGGGTGCTGGCCAAGCATCGGACATCAGCCCAAGCCCTTCCTGGGGAGGCATCAGGAACCCATCAACCTCCTTGAGCCGATCAGCTGGGGCAGCAGTCTCCAAATAAGTGAATTTCTGAACCCATTTGATTTCTCCGGGGCAGCTTGTTCTTAAACCTGCTTCATACGTCACAAGTCTCTGGGCTCTGTTGGGCGCCCTTAGCTGAGATGATGTGATCTTGTATGAAACTGGCAAGTGGGCCCATCTCATCTCCATTACAATTGCTTTCTCTAGGTTCCCTGCTGGAGAAGTTACTGATAGGCAGGTTCAAAGTGCTTCTGAGATGAGCATTGGCTTTTTCTCTAAGCTTTCTCCATCAGCACCCAGTACACACCCAAGGAGATAAGAGGAAAGCCATTTTGAAAAGTAACTCTCTTGTCTGTCCCGATGTCAGTTAAACAGCTCCAGCCCAAGACTGTTGTGTTGATTTTCCTAAGTCTGGATCCAGGGCTTGCAGAGCCAGAAACTAAAAGAACTCAGTGATAATGTTCACTCATCACAGACACATGAGTCATTTATCTGCCCCCAAAGGAGAACTCTACAGAGCTTGACCGGCTAACAAAGCATCTGGGTACTCCCTAAAATTCCTGCATCCATTTGTTCAAAGAATTCAATGAGCACCTACCCAATTTGTTCCGTATCGGGTACACTGGCAGACAAAGATGGGCTCTGGGAACGGAAAATGTACACGTTGGAGGGGACTAAGCAGGCATTCTGGAGGGTGTCTAGTGATGCTTTTTATCTGCAGGAAGAGAGTAGCCCAGCCCTCCTGTTATTAATGACTTCCATGATTACTCCTGTGAATAGCAGAGGCACATTTTCCCCTTGAGTAGTCAAACTAATTGCCTGGGGAATGGAGGCTCTGGAAGAAAAGGAGTCCCTTGTAGAAAGCAGTAATGAAAGAGAACAAAAGCACCTGACGGGGAGAGCATTAAAGAGAAAACAGCGCTGAAAAAGCCTGTGGAAACAGCCTTGTGTCGGGAAAGTGCCAGACGGGACTGAGAGGGAGGCGGCAGGATGACCATCAGTCTCCAGGGAAATCACTTCCTGCGCACTCTTAGCCTGCCTAATGAGCTGTGTCTTTCTCTTACCTAGGGGACTACTGGGTTTGAAGCACATGTTGATAAATGTTTGGAGTTGGCAGAGTATTTATACAACATCATAAAAAACCGAGAAGGATATGAGATGGTGTTTGACGGGAAGGTATGTATTTGGATTTCTACAATCCCAGAAAGTTTAGTCAGTTCCAACCCTCATCACTGATATGATGTAAATGATGTGCTGTCCAGGTAAGTGGGACTGTCACAGAGGGGAGCGGTGGATGACGGGGTAGCTATTCCGTGCTGGAATAAAGACCAAACTCACCAAGTAGTCCATAGAACTTTGTCAAAATCATGCCCTCCAATGGCAATTCCTGATTGAAAAGTGGGAATTGTGTTGTGAACCTGCTGAATACATCGATTTGAAATGTTCTTAGAATTTTCAAAATTGCCAGCCTGGGCCAGATGTGAATCTTCCTTTCCTCTTTGTAGCCTCAGCACACAAATGTCTGCTTCTGGTACATTCCTCCAAGCTTGCGTACTCTGGAAGACAATGAAGAGAGAATGAGTCGCCTCTCAAAGGTCAGTGTTCCAAGCTCCTCTGATACATGTGTGTATTGAGCCTTTCATGTGCACTTCCTCTTTATGACATATGCCTGTGGCCTTAGGAGGGAGCCCACCTGGGTGCATGGGCTCACTCCCGTCTGTGGACTCCCACAGAGCCAGGACGTATAGAACCTGATATGTGCAGACTTTTTTTTCTATTTTTCTTTTTCTTTTTTTTTTTTCGAGATGGAGTCTCACTCTGTCTCCCAGGTTGCAATGCAGTGGCATGATCTCAGCTCACTGCATCCTCTAACTCCTGGGTTCAAGCAATTCTCTTGCCTCAGCCTCCTGAGTAGCTGGGAATACAGGCACCCGCCACCACGCCCAGCTAATTTTTGTCTTTTTAGTAGAGACGGGGTTTTAATATGTTGGCCAGGCTGGTCTCGAACTCCTGACCTCAGGTGATCTGCCCACCTTGGCCTCCCAAAGTGCTGAGATTACAGGTGTGAGCCACTGCGCCTGGCCTATGCAGACTTTTAACAACTCTATTTGCTTGTTTTCTGAGAGTGAGTTTATGATGTCCTAAAAGAAGTAGTCAGGCGATAACCTTTGCTGGCATTCACAAAGCAGCGAGGACATTGCTGAAGTTCATTGCTGTTCCAAGTGAAATTGGCGCTCAGTTACAAGCACAAAAGAGACTTCAGGTACCAGAAATGGTTAGCAAACAATGCTGCTGCTGACCCTCTTGAGCTGCCAAGATCAAGGCTATCCTGGGGGTGTCCTTAGAGCTGTGATGACCCCCAGAAGGTAGGAGGGCAAAGAGCAATAATAATAGCCACTGTTTTGAGTGTGTATTGTGTCCCAGCTCAGCATCAGGTGTTAGGTCACTTAATGCCTCAGAGCAACCTGACATGGGAAGGACTGTCCACCCATCTTGCTGATGGAGAAACTGACATACAGGGAGAAAATGTAACTCCCAAAATCTCACAGAAAGTCTGAGGGCTTGAGCTTTAAATTGTACTGTGGTCAGTAAGACACCCTTTATCTTTCATCCTCTCCTGCTCCTAGCACTTATACAAGGGTGAAATATGGCTTACAATGCACATCGAAGCGAGTATGCAGGACCTGTCACCATGCGAAACTAGGGATGGTCGTGTAGACTTGGATCTCAGAGTTGATTTGGTTGGTTTGGGGGTTCTTTTCATTTATCATAAAAGAGGGAACCTCCTCCAGTCACAGCCAAGAGCCCCGCAGGCTGTCCCCTCACTGCTCAGGAGTTTGGGCTGCCTCATTGACCTTTGGGAACACTTTAGTTCCTTCTGTGTAAAATGAAGAAGAGGATTTTGTGTAGATATAAAACCTTCGCTGAAGCTTTTACATGTTAACATCTGCCCTTAAGCAACCTAGGATCAAACTCTTATCGGGAGAAAACTTCCACTTGGCTGAGGTCTTTAAACCAAGCCTCCTAATTAGAATAGTGATTCGCAATCCTGGTCATCCATTAGAATCATCCAGAAACTTTATAAAAGACACTAGTGACCAGGTCTCACCTTGA
This sequence comes from Piliocolobus tephrosceles, assembly GCF_002776525.5. Classification (NCBI taxonomy): domain Eukaryota; kingdom Metazoa; phylum Chordata; class Mammalia; order Primates; family Cercopithecidae; genus Piliocolobus; species Piliocolobus tephrosceles. The sequence goes on along the minus strand of NC_045442.1, from coordinate 105,063,683 downwards.
AAATGTAATCAGATTGTGCTTGGATGGGCCTGGGAATGATTCTGAAAGTTATCCAGATGATTCTAATGTGCAGCTCAGCTAGAGAATCCCTGATCTAGAGGAAAAAATGGAAGAAAGCTTCTAGAACCAGGATCCGTGGTGCATGTGTCTGAGGTGGAAGGAGCTGCGGTTGTGTTTGATGATTTAGTGAAGTTGGTTCATTCCGGGAAATCAAGCTCACAGGGTGGGAGGGAATGAGCAGAGAGGTTGCATTGGATAAGATGATCGGTGCAGGCAATAACAACGAGAATGGGGGTGCGGGTGTCTGCTGTCATTTAAGAGGAAAAAATTCATATTTTTCCTGGAATTTTTATGGTATACCTTCATAATGTAAAATTTCTTAACAATGACTTATTTAACCAGTTAGTTAGAAATTAGATGCCTCCATTCTTTTTGCCTTTCACTTCCTTATTGAACTGACTGACCGGAAAGAGAATCCACAGACTAGTTTGGCTGATTTCATTATCACTGGGCTGAGGGATGGAGCAAGATGGGAGTACAGAATAAAAACATTTTTTTCATCATTTTCTGAACAAAATTCAACTCGGAGACTCCCCTGTTTAAATATCACTCTTTAAATGCCTCCTGGGTTTCAGCACCTCGTATGAGCTGTAATGAGGAATGGGGATGGAGATTGTTTCCTGGAGATGGCAATTAGGATATTAGTAAACTGTTTTTATACTGTTGACAATTCAAATACAAAAATCTCTAGGGATTGCAAAATGAATTCTCCTGATTTTTCTCCATTTTTATCATTGTAATCAAGATAATTCAGCAATTCAGATTTGGAAACGAAAATAGAACCACATGAATACCAAGTTTAACTTTTGTTCATCTATGCCAATGATTGTTTTCAGACTTTCTGGAAAGTTCTTTATTAAGTGTGATGCCCTTAAAGTATAATGTCCAGGAACCAGTAAAATACTCATACACATGCACACACACACACACACACAGTCCCAGAGGGAAAAGAACTGAGGTGAAATAATCTGTTGTCCAGTATGGTAGTAATAGCCACATGTGGCTATTCATATTTAAATTTAAATCAATGAAAATTAAATTCAAATTCAACTAAAAATTTGGTTCTTCAATCGCACTAGCCACATTTCAGTTGCTCAACTTGTGACCAATGGCTGTTTTATGGGATAGCGCAGATATAGAACATGATGGAGATCACTGCACAGAGTTATCTTGGTCCATGCCGATATAGACCCAAAATGGGGGAAATGTGGAGTTTCCTGTGCAGTTTATGGGAACCAAAAGAACAAAGTTAAATTCTGGACAAGACAAAGCAGAGAATTACTCTTTGTACCATCTTGCCTGATTCATAGCTGTAGTGCACAGTAGGAACTCAAAAATCATTTGTTAGGCTAAAATTGTATCTTAGTCTGGTTGGGCTGCAAAAACAGACTAATATAGACTGGGTAGCTTATAAACACAGAAATTTATTTTGCACTGTTCTAGAGGCTGGGAAGTGCAAGATCAAGGTCCCTATAGATTCCGTGTTCAGTGGAACCCCTACTTCCTGGTTCATCAATGGTCTTTTTCTCCCTGTATCCTCACATGGCAGAAAGAGGTCAAGGGAGTTCTCTGGGGCCTCTAAGACTGTGCCTTCCTGACCTAATCACCTGCCAGAGGCCCCACCTCCTAATATCATCACATTGCGGGGTTAACATTTCAACATATAAATTTTGGGAGGACAGAAAAATTCCGTCTATAGCGAATACCTTAGGCATATTCCAGAATAAGGAAGGGAAACAGCATTTAGGAAACCCAACAGTGGCTCGTAAGCCTTTTTCCAGAGTGCACTAGTTTGGGGACAAATATCTGGATAACAGAAGTTATTAATAAAGCAAGTACAGTCATACCTTCATGGGTGTGGTAAACACGAGAATCCAATCAGTTGTGCTTCCTGCCCTGTCAGGACTATGATCTTGCAGATGGCGCTTTGTCCCTGAGGCAGTGTAGACGATGAATGCTTGGGGCATTATGGGGATGTGACACCGCACCATGCTTTAGACACAGGGAGGGACAGCAAATAGGCTGTGCCAATGTTTACCAAACAAGAATCAAAAGGGCTGGTCTATTGATGACCTCTTGTGTTTCTGGTTCTTCATCTTCTTTATTTTAATTTTTGTTATTGTTGATCACTATCTGGTTCTGTCAGCTTTTATAGTCCTACACTGATTGGTGGACTTTTAAAAGGTTAGCAGTGGATTTAATACTAAATTTGTAAGGAAGTAGCCTGGCCTTATATTTAACACAGACTCTTTGAAAGTTTGTGTTATTAAGTGCAATAGAGGATTTAATTGGTGAAATTTTAGTATTTTAGAATTTGTTTTGTTTTGTTTTGTTTTTGAGACGGAGTCTCGCTCTATCGCCCAGGCTGGAGTGCAGTGGCCGGATCTCGGCTCACTGCAAGCTCCGCCTCCCGGGTTTACGCCATTCTCCTGGCTCAGCCTCCCGAGAAGCTGGGACTACAGGCGCCCGCCACCTCGCCCGGCTAGTTTTTTGTATTTTTTAGTAGAGACGGGGTTTCACGGTGTTAGCCAGGATGGTCTCGATCTCCTGACCTCGTGATCCACCCGTCTCGGCCTCCCAAAGTGCTGGGATTACAGGCTTGAGCCACCGCGCCTGGCCTATTTTGTTTTTAAGACAGGGTCTCACTCTGTTGCCCAGGCTGGAGTACAGTGGTGCCATCTCGGCTCACTGCAAACTCCACCTCTCAGGTTCAAGCGATTCTCCCACCTCAGCCTGCCAAGTAGCTGGGATTACAGGCACACACCACCACACTCAGCTAATTTTTGTATTTTTTGGTCAGGACGGGGTTGGGACGGGGTTTTACCATGTTGGCCAGGCTGATCTCAAAAGCCTGATCTCAAGTGATCCACTCACCTCAGCCTCCCAAAGTGCTGGGATTACAGGCATGAGCCACCAAGCCTAGCCAATGGTTTAGAATTTCTCATTTAATTATTCTACTTTTACATTTTTCAAAAATTTCTTGCAGTCTTCCAAAATGTAAAAACAAAGAGGTTTTCTAAGACATCGTGAAAAATACATTTCTGTGATATCTTTTATTTCATGATGCTTTACTATGCACCCTCTTTGAAAGAGACAAATGTGGATTCCAATTATGGAAGAGTCCCCTAGTTACTGCTTTCTAAAGGACTGAAAAAGCTAACGGCACAAGAGAGAAGACAACACCCTAAAATTCTTAAGGCAGCCCCAAAGAGCTCTTGTTGACTACACCTTCAGTGAATTCTTCAACGTGCAACCACTCTTTCTCAACTCGCGTTCTTCATTTAGGAAAACTAAGAATACAACCAAAAAATACAAAAGCCTAGAAATAAGTGAAATCTCTATGTATTTCATCCAATAGACCACCGGGATGGCTAAATAGTAGAAAGGAGAGCTTTATTGGTGATACCAGTTTGCAAACCAGGAAGAGACAGCCTGTAGCATGTGTGGAAGGTGCCCTCTCTTCCAAGAGGGGAAGGGCAGGTTGGGTTTTATGCCTCACAGGGCCTGTATCACACAGTAGAGTCATACATATTCAGTAGGTTTTGGGGAAAAGCTATCCATATTTATGAGGGGAGCTGAGCACATGCAGAATGAGTAAACATATATGTAGCATACATCCCATGTTCACTTCAGGGCAGGGTTTTAGTGTTAAAATGAGGTGGAATTTGGCTCTTCACATCAAAAGGTGAACTGTAGGATATAAACACAGTTTGTGTACCACGTCTATAAGCTGCTCAAACTGGCTTAAGGTCTGCAGTTGCTTACCAGGAAAGAATGTGTGTAAGGTCAGTCTTCTGTCCAGTCAGAGTTATAGTGGTCTGGGTAGTAAATCAGGGTGAGGAGGGGGTCTCATAGCACCTATTGTTAGGGAATTTCAATCATTAGGAATTTAGTAATTTGCCCTCCAGCCAGGCCCTGAACCCTGGACCCATCTTAGTTGATATCGGAATGTCTATTTTGGCCTCACAGATCACATATACTCATCAGAATAGTCCAAATCTTATTTTCCTTCTTAACTTGCAATGAGTGAATATACTACAAAGTAGATGTTCATGTTCCAGCTAATTTTAGTTCATCCGCATTTTCTGGAAGCAACCAAAAGTCATATGTATTTAGACAGCTGTGATTTCTGCCAATTCAGCTTGCTTCAGGAACCGAGGGGATTCAATCTTACTTTATGCCAAAATCTGTTTGCTTGTGACTGTTAGCATTAATCTTTTAACCTTTGATTTGCATTCATCTGAAAAGCTAGAGATGATTGTCTTTGATAATTAGTGCCATTCTTCTGTAGTTTTGCTTGGATTGCCCATGAAAACTAAATGAGACTTTAATTTACTTAGTAAAGCTCTGTCATTATTTTATCACTTCTAAAGAGCAAGCATGATTTATTACACAAATAAAACTAAGGAATAGTTATGTGACTTGTCCTTAAATTCCTGCAGCCAAGTGGATTTGGAATTCCTTTTCTAATTTGAGATTTATCTTCGCAGGAACCATATTGACTTGACATGCCTCACAACACAAAGGATAAATTTCATGCCCCTTTGGCTGGAATATTCTAGTAGATCTATTTTCAGAAGTTAATCCCAGACTTGAGATATTTAAATTCTTCTTCTTATTTATTCCCTGGGATGTGCCCAGTGCTCTGCATACATTCTTAATGCTTTAGGTGAAAGAAGGATCAGTCCAGGAGAAACATTGCTCCCCATGGAACAAGGGGTGGGAAGGGATATAAGAACTCAACCTAGAGTCAGAAGATCTCAATGCTGGAATCATCATCCACATTCATTTTTAGATAAGGAAATTAAGTTCGGAATGAGAAGTGAAGGTGAAGTCTATCTGTTGACTTTGTCTTTGGTAACTAACAAATGATTGGACCCAATGGGAACGTTGCTGATTTTATGCATTGGATACTTTGAAGATGAAAACTTCATTACAAACCAATGATTAATTAAGAGTTGATGTTTATAAATCACATGTTCATAACAGCATTCCATTTGAATTGAACTGTCCATTTAAGATAAATCCAGCTATGATAGAAGGCATGGTCTCCATTTTGAACTGAGTTTCTGACCACATGAAACTCAAGTAAGTCTAAAAGTTTCTCTGATGTCTATCTACCATTTGCAGCAATGAAGATCAGATATTATATATTTACAAACTCCAGTGATAAATATATGTGGATAGATTGTATGTACGGTTAGACATGATTGAAGTTTTTGCCTCTTCCTAGATAGCTGTTTCTATTATGCTACTCTTTATAGTAATAAGAATTTAGGACTCTCCCAACACGTACCAAGCACTGTGCTGGTAAATAACAACAAACAGAGTAGAAGATGCTGTGTTTACCCTCCAGGACCTGACAGTTGAGGTACAGAAAGAAAATATATTTGCTCAGAAGTAAGAGGATAGTAGGAAATTAGCATATAGTCAGAATCTATGGGGAAGGATCATGGATCATATGTTTACAGCTTAAAGGAAGAGAGCTACTGAGGGACACTAGAAGTCAGGAAAGGCTTCATAGCAGTTCTAGGACTGTGGTGGAATCTTGAAGTGTGTGTAGGATATGAACCAGAAGAGAAAAGGGATGGATTCTAAGCACAGAGAACAAGTAAGACATAGTAACACTGATGACAAGTGTGAAGGGACAAAAATACGTGTAGTAAATTCAAGGGATATTTAATAAAGGAGTCTTGTCAGAGGTGAAGATTCATTTTGGTGAACGGTGGAAGATGAGGCCTCAGAAATGGATGATGAAAGGTCTTTGAACTGAACTAGAGTTTAAACTTAATTTCATACACAATAGAGAACTATCTGAGGCTATAATCAATAATCTGGCATAAATAGAGTATAATCTTGTCTGTGGTATGCTATCCTGTCTGTGATATGCAACATATGTTAAGTCCTTGTGGGTTCAGCTTTTTGTCCCAGCTAATTCATTATCATTATTAAGGATTATCTTTCAATATATCTTACAAAGTGAGGCACTGCAAAAAGAGAACGAAAAGAAACTAGAAAGCTCTAGGGTTTCAAGAAAGTTGCCAAAAGTCTGCTTATCTTCATATATCACCTGATACTGAAACTTACATTTTGGTAACAATCCTCTGAACTGTTTTATTTCCAATGTTTTTAAATTTACTGTGTCGGGAAAACACCCCTACACGTCTTGCTAAACCCATTTAGCCTGGGGCCAATACTAGATTCATCTCGTCCTCCCAAAACACTAACTAGAAAGTCAAGGACAAGGTGGCAGGCACCTGATAGTCTGTCACTTATTCCTCTTATCACCTGCAGGATCTTGAATGTGTTAAACTGTTCTAGTTCTCTGATCCCAAGAAAACTTGGAGGTAACTCTTTCAAGAGAAAACAAGTAAGATTCCTACTGTTGAGCTAAAAACTAAAGACACTGCTTGCTGTTGGGTTCTTTGACTCAGGGGAGAGTCCCAGGAGAAAGTCACCATGCTGATATGGTCTGTCCCACAGGTGGCTCCAGTGATTAAGGCCAGAATGATGGAGTATGGAACAACAATGGTCAGCTACCAACCCTTGGGAGACAAGGTCAATTTCTTCCGCATGGTCATCTCAAACCCCGCAGCAACTCACCAAGACATTGACTTCCTGATTGAAGAAATAGAACGTCTTGGACAAGATTTATAATAACCTTGCTCACCAAGCTGTTCCACTTCTCTAGGTAGACAATTAAGTTGTCACAAACTGTGTGAATGTATTTGTAGTTTGTTCCAAAGTAAATCTATTTCTATATTGTGGTGTCAAAGTAGAGTAGAGTTTAAAAATTAAACAAAAAAAGACATTGCTCCTTTTAAAAGTCCTTTCTTAAGTTTAGAATACCTCTCTAAGAATTAGTGACAAAAGGCTATGTTCTAATCAATCAGGAAAAGCTTAAAATTGTTATAAATACTTCCCTTAATTTTAATATAGTGTGCAAAGCAAAATTTATTTTCACTTCAGACTAGTAGGACTGAATAGTGCCAAATTGCCCCTGAATCATAAAAGGTTCTTTGGGGTGCAGTGAAAAGGATAAAGTAAATATAAAATGTATGTTGACAATAAAAACTCTTGCCTTTTTCATAGTATTAGAAAAAAAATTTCTAATTTACCTATAGCAACATTTCAAATGTATTTAAATACATATAATTTTACAAGAGGAAAATATATATATTAAAAAGATATCCTATTTTGTAACATATAGATTTTTATTTTATATGGGTTATACAAAGTGCAGGGGCAGATATAGAAACTAAGCCAGATTTTTTTTCCTTTCTCTTAATGGAGGCACAGTAAAACACTTAGCAAAGTTATTTTGAAACACTGACCCACAAAATTCTTAAAAGGTATTATTCCTTCTTTCTTTACACGTTATGGCTTATCACATCTCTAAAGTTAGTATTTCAAGACAAACACAAAAGAATACTTCAAGTTCTTTAAAATAATTGATCCCATTGGCAATAAGATTCTCTTCCCCTTGAAGTTTTCCGCCCTTTTTACTCTTAGCGGACTCACTCTGCAAGTGTGACAAGCCAAGCTTCATCTTAGATTAAATTAGGGTAATTGTCTCTATTCTGCTTTCCAATTCAGCCTGTTTTGAACAGAAGGTTGATGCTCATTCTTGAGGCATCTTCCAAATAGTATTCTTTTATTAGGTCATTTGAATTAATTAGAGAAAATAAAAATAAAACCTAATCAGCCTGAGCAAAGAGGAATGAAGCATATTCCCAGAATGTGGTGAGCCCAGAAAATTAAAGTTGGCCTTGGGAGAAGAGATCTCTGTGGGACAATGGTGACATCATCCTGGCGCCATATTGCCACTGTCCAGGAAAGAGAAATTTACCTTCAGGACAGTTGCTCATTTCCATCCCCTCCCCATTCCTCCCCACAAAGTCTCTCCCACCAGACTGCCTACCACTGGGACCCGAAATAAATAATTTATATTCCATGGGTGATTGTTTCTCATCCATGAAATGAGCAGCCTCTCACCCTAGATTTTGAGGCATTATCTTAAGATTTTCCTTTATCCATCTCCCATCAAGATCCAAAGTGACCAGAATATGCAGAAATAACAAGATCCTTAGAATTCAAAATAGTATTTTTAAAACATCCTTCTTTCCCTGTGAACCTGATAGAAAAACCTGAGCTAACAAAGGCTCCCATAGATATTTATGGGGTCACACATCATCAGATTCCAAGTACTGATAGGAGAATAATAGATTCATATGCAAACTGCAAATGCAAATTTAGGAACATTCTGCATTTCTGAATGGACCAGGCAGTTCAATACTCAGACCACAGGTATACAAGGGAAGAGAGAAGACCCTGCCCTTCAACAGGTGGAAATGCCCTACAATATAACATATAGAAATGCCCTATAATATAACCACAGGATCCAGCCATCTGAAATTTTCATAAGCTTCCCCCTACATTATTTCTCCTAGGTTATATGCAAAAACAGTGGTAACTTGATATGAACACAGCTTTAGGCCCTTTCTGTCTAGAAAGCAAATGGGTTCACTATGACGATTAGAAGTAAACTCTTTCATCTGTGCCACAGAATTTCATGAAGGAATAACCTTCCATTCTAGGCTTTGTCTAATGGCCAAACATCCCTTTCCTTTCTCAAAACTGCCTGGCCTGCTGAGAATAAGCACATAGCTGCCCGACTCTCTGGAGCCTCAGGCCCAAAGGTTCCACTTCAGAGACAGAGATGCTAATTGATCCAACCAGCTGTCCTTCTTGGAGAAGACAGTGGGGCCCAATGCCCTGGTGAACCAACCCTGCTCTACTCCAGGATGCTTTATCTTTTGGGTTACAGATCCTAGATTGTGAACTGCTGCTGCTGCTTTTTAGGTTAATGAGATAGTAAAATTTTAAAGGACAATTTGTGCCTATATATGAAATTCCAGCAAAACAATTCTAGCAAAAACAATAATAGCTCTTCTTCCCCACTCCCCTACCCCTTCCTAGAACTCCTTCAAATTGGCTGAGAGCCTTGCTCAGGCCTGTGCAGGGAAATCCTTGCCAACTGTAGCCCAAAGAAGAAAGCAAATAAAAGCCTAGTAGGTCCCAGTAGTTTAATAAATCATCTTGAAAGGAGATGTGTAATCAGGTCAGAAGAGAGGGAAGGAGGAAGGGAGGGAGGGAGGGAGAAAGGAAGGAGGAAGGAAGGAGGAAGGAAGGAAGGAAAGAGGAAGGAAGGAAGGAAGGAGGAAGGAAGGAAGGAAAGAGGAAGGAAGGGAGGGAGGGAGGAAGGGAGATTATTTTGAATATTAGCCCAAATTCCCAGTGCCATGGTCTTTATGTGGGCCCATTCTTTACAAATCTTGGAAAAGTTTGGTTTTAGCTTTAATCAGAACTGACATGGCCATTTTCATTTATACAGCAATATTGTGTTTATCATTTAAAATACTTGAACAAACAAGTGTGATATGTCTTTATCTGAGATCTATGCATGGTATGGGCTTCATATACCGTCACAGGATGTGAGGAAAGAAAAGGAAATCAATTCTGTCTGTGTTGCCTTTATTATCTTGATAATACTGTCTTGTCACCTCAGATTGGGGTTGTGCACTTTAGATCTGAACTGTACAGTGTTGCAAATCAACATGTGTTCCTGTAAAAGCTTGTACAATATATTATTGATATGTCTTTTTCTGTGTGGTAGCTGTATTGAACTTTGATATTATGAAAACTACATTTGCATCTGTTCCTGTTCTCTCTCTCCCCCCCCCCCCCCCCCCGCCAACTATATGCCCTCCACATCGGCTCTAATAGAGAACATGCCCTCAGCTAAGCCCCCTACTGAGAAACTTCCTTTGAGAATTGTGCAACTTCACAAAATGCAAGGTGAACACCACTACACCACTATGTCTCTGAGAACAGACGTTACCAATTATGGAGTGTCACCAGCTGCCAAAATCGTAGGTGTTGGCTCTGCTGGGCACTGGAGTATTTGCTAATCTTCAGAATATGGACAAAGAAGGCGCAGGTGTAAATATAGTAGCAGGATGAGGAACCTCAAACTGGGTATCATTTTGCACGTGCTCTTCTGTTCTCAAATGCTAAATGCAAACACTGTGTATTTATTAGTTAGGTGTGCCAAGCTACCGTTCCCAAATTGGTGTTTCTGAATGACATCGACATTCCCCCAACATTACTCATTACTAAAGACAGAAAAAAATAAAAACATAAAATATACAAACATGTGGCAACCTGTTCTTCCTACCAAATATAAACTTGTGTATGATCCAAGTATTTTATCTGTGTTGTCTCTCTAAACCCAAATAAATATGTAAACGTGGACACATCTCAGGTTGTGGATAATTCTTCTGACTTTGTCTCATAGTGGAGATGATTTTCAACAAATTGCTAGAATCAAAGGCCCTTCACTTGCCAAGAAGCTTAAAGTGTCTTTGGGTCTTTTGTGGGGGAAAAAAAAAGCTCTTCTGCAGGTGCCTACACTGTAGCTTTTGAAGGATGTCTTTGCCCCACTCTGATTTCTCCTTCAATCAGATCTGATTTTTTTTTTAATATTTTATTATGGAAAATGTCACATACATAAAAAGGTAGAGAAAATAATATAAACTCCTGTGTAGCCTTCACCCAGATTCAACATCTACTGATTATGAGCCTGAATCTTGTTTCATCCATTCCCCTACCCCTCTCCCTCCCCGACGTCCCCAACACTAAATTATTTTTACATGAACCTCTAAAAGATTAAGTAATTTTTTTTTTTTTTTTTGAGCCAGAGTGTCACTCTGTCACCCAGATGGGAGCGCAGTGGCGTAATCTCGGCTCACTGCAACCTGTGCCTCCCAGGTTCAAATGATTCTCCTGCCTCAGCCTCCCAAGGAGCTGGGATTACAGGCATGCACGACCATGCCCAGCTAATTTTTACTTTTTTTTTGAAATGGAGTCTTGCTCTGTCGCCCAGGCTGGAGTGCAGTGGTACAATCTCCACTCACTGCAAGCTCCACCTCCTGGGTTCACGCCATTCTCCTGCCTCAGTCTCCCGAGTAGCTGGGACTACAGGTGCCCACCACCACAACTGGCTGGTTTTTTTGTATTTTTAGTAGAGACAGGGTCTCACCATGTTGGCCCGCTGTTCTCGAACTCCTGACCTCCAGTGGTCTACCCACCTCGGCCTTCCAAAGTGCTGAGATTACAGGTGTGAGCCACAGTGCCTAGCCTGGACTCTTTTAAAAGAAAAAATGTCCTTAATACCATTATCACAGCTAAAAGTATAGTAATATTGCCATGACAATGTCAAATATCCAGCTACTGTTCACATTTTGCCAATTCTTAATTTCACAACAAAGTCCATGGCCTGTGGCTCAGAAAATCTGGTGAGGCTACGTGTTTCAGGACAGCGGAGATATCTACAATTCAGGCACATAGTACAATGCCATATGTGCCCTGCTGTGCATATGCTGTGTGTATTTTCCAGTGTGCTCAGTCTATTTCTGGACTTCTGTGAGTTACAAGTTCTGGTCTTGTGTTCAGGCACTTTGCTCCCAGGCTCTCAGGAGCAGAGGATAAGTGGTGTGCTCAGGTTAAAAGCTAGAAAACCAGAGGAGTTTAACAGATGGAATAGATACGCCTGATGTGCTTTGTCAGGTCCAGGTTGCCCGACAGGCTTGAGTTGCCCCTAATGGTATAATTCTGGATGGAGTAAAGAGATACGATTTTAAACAGAGCTGGGATACAGGAGGACAAAAAGGGGAGGAGGCTGAATTTCTAGCTAATTTCAATATTGATTATAGGAGAACCAGTAGAAGATAGCCAGATAAAGAGGACACTGCACATTCCTGCCTTTGTTCACATTATTCCCTTGACCTAGGAAGAATTTTCCACTTCTCCATGATTTGGGGAGCATCTTTTGTGGGTACTTAGAGTGCAGGCTCTGGAATAGGATCACTGGGGATCCAATCACAGCCCCACACTGACTAGCTGTGAGACCTGAGCATATCACCCGACTTCCCTGACTCTGTTTCCTGGTTTCAGAACAGCAATTGTCAGAGGCGTTTGAACCAGAGCAACTCCATCTTCAATAGGGGCTGGGGAAAATGAGGCTGAGACCTACTGGCCACATTCCCAGATGCTTAAGCCATTCTAAGTCACAGGATGAGAGAGGAGGTCAAGACAAGATACAGGTCATAAAGACCTTGCTGATAAAACAGTTGGCAGTAAAGAGGCCGGCCAAAATCCACCAAGACCAAGATGGTGATGAGAGTGACCTCTGGTCGTCCTCACTGCTACACTCCACCAGCACCGTGACTGTTTACAAATGCCTTGGCAAGGTCAGGAAGTTACCCTATATGGTCTAAAAAGGGGAGGCATGATAATCCACCCTTTGTTTATCATATCATCAAGAAATAACCATAAAAATGGGCAACTATGGAGTAGCCATTCTTTTATTCCTCTATTTCTTAATAAACTCGTTTTCACTTTATGGACTCACTCTGAATTCTTTCTTGTGTGAGATCCAAGAACCTTCTCTTGGGGTCTGGATCAGTACCCTTTCCTGTAACACAGCCTTATTCATGAGGCTTTTGTATGGATTCAGTAACATGGATGCACAGCACTTAGCATGGTGCTTGACACCTAGTAATTGCTCAACAAACCTTGTGCTTGTACTGATGAGTTCTGTAAGTCAACTCACGTCACCTCCTTAAATATTCACCTTCCTCTGAATTCCCCAACTGCTAACTCTCCATCGGTAGTGGTCACTAGGCACCCACCTAAAAATTCCAGGCTGAAAATGTCATCTTTATCTTTGGCATCATCTTCTGCTTGTCCCATGTAGATTACCAACAGAGTCAACTAACATCACTCAGATTTGCTGGCTGAAAGAACTGCTGCCTACTCCAATTAGGTGAACATAACTCTCTCTAAATATAAACTCAAGGAGATGTTCAGTTTAACTTCGTGTTTGCCATCTCAGACAACTCAGTCTGAAGCTTCATATGTGTTTTCCATTAACAAGGTCAATCGGAGCCGTGTAACTCTTTTAATTTACTTGCTTATCAAAACACACATACATGAATATATATATATATGTTTGTGTGTGTGTATATATATATATATATATATATATATATAGCTATATAGTTAAAAGTGCACATGGACACACACCCACTATAATTTAATGGACTTGATGGTCCAAAAATAACATTATAATTTATTTCAATTATTGACACAAAACAGGAACAAACACCAAGAGATCAATAGCTCAGAGCTCACTTTTAGAGAGAACCAGAGGGGTCCATTTCCCCAAAATTAAACAGTGATGCTATAAAAACACATCTATGTCTATGAAATGCAGAGGCTTGGGAGAGAGGAAAGGCCTGGAGCAGAGGGACTGAGGAGGGGAGAAGGCTCTGGGGACTAGCGCTATGTCCCTTCCCCATCCTGCCTACCTTCCCTTCATCCAGCTCCCTGTTCTTCCAACCCCTGACCTATTGTTTCACCAGTGATCTCTAAGGAAACTGTAAACTAAAAATTGCTTTTAAATGGTAAAGTAACTACAAATGAAACTGCCTTAGCAAAAATTGTAACAGTGAGAAAATTATGACAGCAAAAGAGATTTGATCTAATCAACCCTCATCTTGCCTATAATCTCCAAACTGCCCTTCATCTTTCCTGGGCTTGGACCAAGCAAACTTTGGGAGAAATTTAGTTTATTGTTTAAATGATAATAGCCCTCCCCAAAACTAAACCGCCTTTGTAAAGCTAATGAAAGTCCACCAGGTTACGAGGATGAAAGCACCCTGAAATCTGCTAAGGTGTAGACATAAAGGATTACCAGCCATTGTTCCGGAGGTCCTAAGATTTGCAACTCTTCCAATTACTCCTGCAGATAACATTACTATTGTAGAACCTGAGACTGGCCTTTTGAGATGTCTTTTCAGCTTTTTGTGTTTCTGACAACCCATGGCTGCACCGGAACCCGCTGACCCTGACCCTGACCCTGACCCTGCTGATCCATCCTGTGGCCCCATCTTGAAGCAAACTCCCTGGTCCGCCAAACTATCCTTGGAAAACCTCAGCCTCTGAATTTTCCGGGAGATGGATTTGAGGAATAACTCTGTCTCCCACATGGTGTGGCCGGGCTTCTGTCCATTAAACTCTTTACTGCAATGCTGTGGTCTCAGTGAATTGTTTTTTTTCTGTGCAGTAGGCAGGAAGAGCCCATCGGACGGCTCCACAAATGGGCAGTTTTTTGCCATGGGGAGAGCAGATGGTTGCGTGTGAAAGACAGTAGAAAATTTTTGACAAGAGGGGAAGAGAGACAGGGTGGATAGAGCTAAGCTAAAGACCAACTAAGTGAAAATATTTGCCTGAGACCTTGTATTGTCCTCCACTGAGGGACGCTGCTGGCCTTCCTCCAGCCCTGGGCTCTCTGAGGCCCCTTCCAGGAGCCCAGTCTAAAGGCGCTGCTCACATTTGCCACATCTCTCCAAAGAAGAAAATACCTAGTTAAGAGACCTGACTGCATTTTACCTTTCCCATAAAACCTTCCTCACTTACTCTGAACAAAACATACTGCGCTTAAAACACTGAGTCTGCATAATCCTCTCACTCCTGGCATCTGTATTGCCTAGAATTGTTCTCCAGCTGTTTGCCATCAGTAAATCTCGTCTTTCGATTTTTCTTCGAGGGCAGAGACATGCCTTCCAGTCACAGACTTAGACAGCTAGAAATATCCTTGTCGACTAAAAGAGTCAAACTCTGTAAAATATTTGAAGATATTTATTCTGAGCCAAATACGAGTGACCAATGGCCAGAGATATGGCCCTGAGGAGATTCTGAGAACATGTCCAAGGTGGTCAGGCCACAACTTGGTTTTATACATTTTAGGGAAACTTAAGCTATCAGTCAATACACGTAAGATGCACAATGGTTCAGTTCAGAAAGGTGGGACAACTGGAAGCAGGTAGCCATAGTTAGATTCAAAGATTTTCTGATTGGGAGTTGGTTGAAAGAGTTAGGTTATTGACTAAAGACTTAGGAATGTCTGGGTTAAGAGAAGGGGTTGTGGAGACCAAGGTTTTTATCATGTAGGAGAAGCCTCCAGGTAGCGGGCTTCAGAGATAGACTAGATTGTAAATGATTCTTATCAGACTTAAAGAGTCTGTTCTATCAGTAATTCCAAATGGGAAGAGGGCTTAATGAGGTATGTCCAACTCTCCCTTCCCATTATGGCCCAAAGTAGTTTTTCAGGTTAAGTTTGGAAAGCCCTTTGCTGAGAGGAGGGATCTATTCAGATGGTTGGACGGCTTAGAATTTTATTTTTCATTTACACCCTGAAAGGTCATCTAATGTAGAGTTTCCCAGGCCCTGGGCTTTGGACCCAGGCAGAGGGAAGATGGGTCCAATGTCTGGCCAAACGAGAAACCCAGAACCACCAAGAAGTGTTTTTGTGAAGCTAAAGCTATTCAATTTGAAGGACAGTCTCATCTCAAATTATGTCCTCATTATGGTTTTTAATTGTTATTGTTCATAAGGTATCCTTTCATTTAAAAGATAATACAGTGATGACATCTTACTTGACAAGAGTAAGAAACTTCATTTTAAACCCCTGCATCTTTAAAATTATAGTGGTATATAAACTGTAAATCTGAAAACGACCAATTTCATCAAATCTTGCAGATTCTCCCCACCCCATTTCAGGGTAATTAGCCCTTAATAAATGTTATTCAAATTGACTTGAATATTTACAAGTCAAATTGAAAGCTTTGAAAGACCATGGATCGTGGTGTAATCTACGTGCTACTAGAAGCTAAGGATCTGCCAACCGTGTTTTCAATTTCAAATTCACACACATCCCAACACCTCTCAGTGTTGAAATCCTCCTACCTGTTTGTGTGATTTTACTGCAATTTACCCAGACAGGTGCTATCTTTGGCTTCACTCTGGCAATGCAAAATCATGAGTTCTCATCTTTTCCCTTCCCAGGTAGCCATTTGATGATATCAGAACCTAGGATCTTTCATGATGTTTCAAAGAAACAAAAAACTTAAAAATTAGTCTTCAATAGATGGATGAGACGCTGTGACTATAAAATACCAAAATATCTTTGCCTCACTCTGTTTCGTTCAGATCCGAGTGAGTTCTGTGGCTGCATCATGATGTAGATGGTTCCCTACTTCAATGAGGGGAGTGGAAATTCTTCTACTTCATGTTTGTTTCCTGGTCCATGATTCAAACAAATTCACACATTTGACAACATCTGCCGCTGCATGGAAACCAACAATTCTCTGCAACACAGATCAAAACGTCCATTTAGGGAAAGCACCTGGTTTAACATCTGCCTTGTTTATGCAAAGAAAGCTCTGATTTGCAATGACTTTCTAAACTCAGTGCTTTTTAAATATTGCCTGTCCCAGTTAATTCCCAGGGGAAGTCAGCAGTAGAGGCTGGGGAGGGAGATGAGTATGAAGAGAGGGCAACAAAGCTGTTACTGCAGTTTTATCTTCTTTATCCCAAAGGATATTAGGGTTTATTTTCTTGTGGCCTTTGATGAACTGCAATTACCAAATGTCTACATCAGATGCATATGTGAGTATTTTAAGACTAAATGATGAAAGGCATTTGTTTTCATTGTAGAAACAATATAAATATTCCAATGTATATGGGATTTTTAGAGATGCCCCTACTCCCATCATCCTTACCTGATGCTTTTTTCATGTATAATAATACTAAAGGGATTCCAATTACCATGGTAACCCAAACAGCATTTGAATGGCCTGCCCAGTGTCTATGATAAAACAACAAATTGTAGGAGTTAATTCTGAAAGACAAGTGTTCCTAGGAAGAAAATTTTCTTCTTGTCCTAATGGCTGCTGAAGCATTGAGTTCTATTAACTTCCTTCCCAGGGATGTCCAGAGCAAAGCAAACACAAATCTGACTCAGTAAATATTAGGAGTGGCTGGGTGTGGTGGCTCATACCTGTAATCTCAGCACTTTGGGAAGCCAAGGCGGGAAGATCACTTGAACCCAAGAATTTGAGACCAGCCTAAGAAACATGGTCTACCAAAAGTATACAAAAATTAGCAAGGCCTGGTGACACATGCCTGTAGTCCCAGCTACTCAGGAGAGATGGGAAGGTTGCTTAACCCTGAGAGATGGAAGTTGCAGTAAGCTGAGATTGTACTACTGCACTCCAGCCTGGGGGATAGAGTGAGACCCTGTCTCAAAAAAGGAAAAAAGGAAAAAAAGACAGAAAAACAAGTTAGGAGTGCTGTGATTTCATGGGGCGAGGTATCCCAAAGGTCTGGGTTTGCAGCATCTTGGAAACCTAGATTCCTGCCAGGGGAGGTCAGGTCGGTGCTCTCACATTTTTATTCCTCTCACGCAGAGACTGCTGGACCAGCAGCTGGTGTCAGACCGCCTGGCCTCAGATGCTGGCACTGCCATTTATTAGCTTTGTGGCCCTGGGCAAAGCAGTTAACCTCTCTGAACCTCAGTTCTGTCATCTGTAAAACAAGAACAAAAATAGCACTAACTTCAAAGGGTGATGGTGAAGATTCAAATGAGAAACAAGTCCGATGCCTGGAACAGAGTGACTGCAACATGTGTTCATCTTATCTTTATTTGGTGGTGTCACCTGAAAGGACTGGACTTAGAGGCAGGCCCTTCATGCTACCTAAACTCACCCAGAGAAGATCATGAATTCACACATAAAGGATCATGAACAGCAGTGTCACCCTGTAGAAAGCCACTTATGAGGCATCCTTGAGGACAGCAGGCAGGTGGTGGAGGCAGCCCCCATCACATCCTTAGTCCTAGCTTTATTTGTGACTGGACAGAGACCAAGAGGGCTGGGCAGGAGAGTTGGGGAAAGAAGGAAGAGCAAGAGGAAATCAGTTATTTTAGTTGGAATGATGACCTGCTACTCCTTCCCCAGGTTCATTCTTGCCTCAGACAGGCACCCATCAAAGAATTAGAGCAAAATGGTGTGGAACAGAGATTCTGGCTTCATAAGAATTGCTAACATGGTCATTTGCCTAATGGCTACTGGCTTCCATTTACACAATGAGAAGTAGCCATTGGTGTCAACTCACCATTGTTTGTGTCCCCCCAAATTTCATATGTGGAAACCTATCCCCAGCGGGATGGCATTTGGAGCTGGAGCCTTTGGGAGGTGATTAGGTCATGAGGGTGGAGCCCCATGAAGCGGATTAGTGCCCTTATGAAAAAGACCCCAGAGAGCTCCCTCACCCCTTCTGCTATATAAGGACGCCATGAGAAGTCTTCAGCTTAAAAGTGGGCATTCACCAGAATTCAACAGTGCTGCCACCCTGATCTCATACCTCCAGCCTCCAGAACTGTAAGAAATAAATATCTGGACTAGGCTCAGTGGCTCATGCCGGTAATCCCAGTACTTTGGGAGGCCAAGGTGGGAGGATCGCTTGAGATCAAGAGTTCAGGACAAGCCTGGGCAACATAGCAAGATCTTATCTCTAGAAAAAATTAGCCAGGTATGGGAGGGCACATCTGTAGTCCCAGATACTCTGGAGGCTGAGGCGCGAGCACCACTTTAACCCTGGAGTTGGAGGTTGAAGTAGACTATGTTTGTGTGCCACTGCACTCCAGCCTGAGCAACAGAAGGAGACTCTATCTAAAAAAATAATAAATTTTTTAAAAAGAAAGAAATTCCTGTCATTTGTAAGTCCTCTAGTCTATGTTGTTTTGTTAAACCAGCTCTAGCTGAATAAAATAATTGAGGACACACTGTAAGAAGAAAAAGTGACTTATTCTCCCCAAAGCCATTCAGGAGTTTTCAATAACACACACAGAACACACACACACACACACACACAGCAAAGGAGCATAAAAAGTTCTGAGTCTAAGTCAGCCCTGCTTCCGAGTTAGCCCTTACTTTGTAGCTTGTGCAGGATAAACACAAATAAACTATGAATTCCAGGGGGCTGAACAGCCACTTCTCTACCTGCAATCCTGTCTCCGCTTTCGGAAAAAAAAGTTTGTGCTCCCTGTTAAAGTGTCAGAAGAGAGGCTTTTATGCTGTGGAAAAGTAATTAAAAGCTTATTACAGTTGGCAAGAAAATCACTTTCAAGAAGGATTTCAATTTATTTAAACACAGTAACTTTGCAAATTCCAAGAAAATTCAATTATACAAACATAAAAAAAAAAGAGACAATCAGAGTCTCTTTCAATTCAGATTTTAGTCAAAAGGAAATCTTGCTGCCCTGTCTTTTACCTTCTCTTTATTGCCTGTACAGTTTGTCCCTTTTAAGATTGCAGAGACTACAACAATAAAGGATAGGGATTTTCTTTACTATTCATTTTCATTTAAATTGCTCACAACCAACCCCTCTGTACCAGGGAGACATAGTCTAGTGGGAAAAACCATTCCTCATTGTGCATCTCCACGGCTGGCTGGGCCAGCCTGGTTTATTTTCAGGAATGAGCAGATGTTCCAATTATTACTTAGCAGCCAAGATGTAAGGAAAGAGGTGTTTCAATGTGTGTGTGTGTGTATGTGTGCGTGTGTGTGTGCTTGTTAAAGCTGCAAAGACAAAGCATCCTCTCACTTTACATTCTTAAAAGAATGATGGAATTCCAGGTAAAATGTATATTGAGAATGAACCATCTATAGTTAGGCATGGGTAGGGAATTAAATTCTCACATTGAGTGATTGTCTGTTTCATTCATAATGAGCTAGCATAATTTATGATATGAGATTACTTAGTCTATGAGTAAACTCAATGCATGAAGGACCCCCACCCATTGGCACCATTAATCTCGTCTTTATAGCAATATTCCATAAGGGCATTGAAGGATGGCAGAGTCATGGACTGATTTTTCTGTCTTACCTTCACCTTGAATCTAAAGCAGCCACTCCAAAATTCCAGAGACCCCCTCAATACTTCCTAGACCAATGGCAAAATTCCCTGCTTCCCAATAATATATGGTCCCTTCACTTTAAGAATCCTGAGTGCCTGTTCCTCATCTGTAAAATTGGCTTAGTGATACTTATGGGAGAGGGTTGTAGGAATTTAGTGGAAAATATCTGGAAGGGCCTTGGCCCTGGCAAACTGCCCTTCCTTCCCCTCCTCTGTCCTGCAATCACTATTCCTCTCTATGGCCTTAGAATCACCTCCTAATGGGGTTGCTACTGGTGAGTCAACCGGATCTACAGATTCACTGTGAATGTGATTATTCACTGCCCTGGGTAGCCCCTAATAGAAACTAAGGGGTTTTGTTTGGCTTTATTTAAATAAAATATCAACTGAGTCAATGTGCTTCTGCAGAAAGAGTCATGGGTTTGAGCACATTGGGAGCAGGTTTTATACTAGTAAACTCATTTAAAAGGACTTTATTGTATTCCATTTAAACAGGGCCCCACAAGGGGCAGACCAGATAATCACCCATTAGCTGGAGAGCAGCAGCCACCTGAGACAGAGGGCCCTAGGTTGACAGAGCGACAAAGGCCACTGTAGCTGCCTCTGTGCAAACAGATGACTCAATCGGATCATGGAAGGCCTCGGCATGCGTGGAACGGAATCAACCAGGCTGTGTCTCCCACGCCGGGCACCCCACTGCCAGTGCTCAGGAAGAAGCGCATTCAGCCTTCGTTCACCTCCTCACAGACCAGAGGAGGCTGCTTTCCCTGCTTCTCCTTTCTTTTTTTTTTTTTTTTTTTTTTTTTGTTTTTGTTTTCTCACTCTGTTGCCCAGGCTGCAGTGCAGTGGTGTGATAGCTCACTGCAACCTCCACCTTCCAGGATAGAGCAATTCTTGTGCCTCAGCCTCCCGAGTAGTTGGGACTACAGGCGTGCGGCCATCATGACCAGTTATTTTTGTTTATTTTTATTTTAGTAGAGACAGGGCTTCACCATGTTGACCAGGTTGGTCTCGAGTCGGGCTCAAGCAATCCGCTGCCTCCCAAAGTGCTGGGGTTACTGGCGTGAACCACCGCGCCCAGCTCTCCCTGGATCTCCTTTAAGGGGAAACACACAAGGATCCCGGCAGCCAAGAAGCCCCCGAGGAGGGGCCACGTTCCTTCAACTTCTGGCTGGCACAGGAACTTGTAAGCCTCTCTGTGCACGACCAAGGTAAAAACAGAAAGGTGAAGAGAATAAACTGACAAAAGCCTAAGTTATTATTTCTTTCTGAGTGTAAACAACATACAATTTGCTTCAGGAGTGCGGGGAAGCACATGCTACCTAAGAACATATACACGAACTTCCCATGTTAAAGAATAGGTACATAAAATAGATAACAGACTTAATAAACTCCCTCTGCATTCCAAAAATCACAGCCTAGCTCCTGAAAGAGTAGTCCAAGAAGGCCGGGCCCGGTGGCTCAAGCCTGTAATCCCAGCTCTTTGGGAGGCCAAGCTTGAGCGGATCACCCAAGGTCAGGAGTTCGAGACCAGCCTGGCCAACATAGTGAAACCCCGTGTATACTAAAAATACAAAACTTAGCCGGGCATGGTGGTGGGTAATCCCAGCTACTTGGAAGGCTGAGGCAGGAGAATTGCTTGAACCCGGGAGGCGGAGATTGCAGTGAGCCTATAATGGGCCATTGACTGCTGCCTGGTGGACAGAGTGAGACTCTGTCTCCAAAACACAAAACAAAACAAACAAACAAAAAAGAGTCGGGCAAGAGTAAGTCGGGATAAACACCGAATATATGCAATGCGTTTGTTGCTGGGAGACAAAGATGAGATTACCTAGTCTTGGGCTTCAAGGAGCTCTCAGTGTGGCAGGAGAGAGGAGGTAAGTTCACACAGAGTGTTGAGTCATCCCCGTAGTGCTGTGAGGATGCCTCCGTGGGAGCACAGAGAAGACTGGGTCTTGAAAGATATTTTCCAAAAGGTCAAGAGAAAGAGAGGCTTCCCAGGTCTCCTGCAGCACAAGCGGAAGGTGCGGAGTCCATTCCGAGGGGCGGCGCTCCAGGAGACAGTGTGGCTCACAGCCCAGTGGGTCATCTGGGTCCAGTTCTCCCCTCGCCATACAGGATGCTGTGGTCATAAGGGACTTAATGCATTTTGTTGATTTTTTTTTTAAAAAATCAAACCTAGTGAGGAGTAGGTGTGGAAAAATAATTTTTTTTTTTTGAGACAGGGTCTCACTGTCCCCTAGGCTGGAGTGTAGTGGTGCCATTGCAGCTCACTGCAGCCTCCACCTCCCAGGCTCAAGCGATCCTCCCACTTCAGCCTCCTGAGTAGCTGGAATGTAGGTATGCAACACCATGCGTGGCTAATTGTTTTGTTTTTTTTTTTAATAGAGACAAGATCTCAGTATGTTGCCCAGAATGGTCTCAAAGTCCTGGGCTTAAGTGGTTCTCCTGTCTCAGCCTCCTAAAGTGCTCAGATGACAGGCATGAGCCACCACGCCTGGCCCAATAAACATCAAACCTAAGTAGATACTGTCCTGGAAGCATCTATGTGAAATGGGGGGGACTGTCTGAGGTTAGGCAACAAGTACGCATTTATCTGGGGTGTGGGTTGCTTAGGTGAAGCCCCTGGGGCCAGAGCGAAGCCCCAGGGGGATATATCTGTGGAAGAACTTCCCCAGCACCTCTTCTTGACACTGGAAGGCTTGACCCTTGGCCATTGAAAGCTGGAACCCTGGTTCTGTAGAAAGAATACCGCACATAAGAGAAGTCTGCGGTGGAAAATTTTGCTTATCTAAAAACTCTGATTTCTTACAACCAGATTAGAACAAGTGCAGTTTTAGGGGCAGCCATAGGTTCAGGAACCCTCAAGTATTATAAGCGGTAAGAAATGTTCGGTTACATTTAACAAAGGGGGACAAAACCTTGCTCAATTTATTATGCTGCAAGAAAGTAAAAATCTAGTGAAATCATTTCACGCACTTAAATCTATTTCATCAATAAATGTTCAGTCACATAAACTAATTCATGAGTTTCCCACAGAGCACATTAAAAATCACCTGTTTCCATTTCGGACATAACTAAATGGAATCCTGCCCCACTTGTCACCAACTTCTGCCCCACTTGTCACCCCACTTGTTCTCCTTCTGTAAATACATCACTTTGTCCCTTTTACTATTGCCACTCACCTTAGTCATGGCCCTAATTTCTGACTTGGAGTGTTGCAGTAGTAATTACTAAGTTAGTTAAGGCTCTTTGGTTGCAAGTAATGAAAATCAACTTGAACTATATTAGAAAAAGAAAACTGGGTAGAGTACTGGAAAAATGCATAGAATCCAACCCCAGGAACATTCAGAACTTGAGAAGGGCAGGGATCAGGGTGATTTAATGACGTTAGCCAGAAGAGTTTATGTTTGTTCCCTCTGGAGCCCTACCATCCATCACTGGACTCAGCTCCCAACTCCTAGTCTCTGTCTCTTGATTTTTTTTTTTTTTTTTTTTTTGAGACGGAATTTTGTTCTTGTTGTCCAGGCCTGAGTGCAATGGCATGATCTCAGCTCACCGCAACCTTTGCCTCCTGGGTTCAAGCGATTCTCCTGCCTCAGCCTCCCGAGTACCTGGGATTACCAGCATGTGCCATCACGCCCGGCTAATTTTGTATTTCTAGTAGAGACGGTGTTGCTCCATGTTGGTCAGACTGGTCTCGAACTCCCAACCTCAGATGATCCGCCCACCTTAGCCTCCCAAATTGCTGGGATTACAGGCATGAGCCACCACGCGCGGCCTCTTGTTCTTGCTCCTAAGGAAGAATGTGACTAGGTGAGCTTGGGAACAGATGTCTCCCCTGGTCAAGGTGGCCATCTCCAAGATGCTGGTATCATGTAGTATAAATAAGGTTCCCAGTCCCCATGCCCATAGATCAGGGATAAACATCGGGGAAAGGCAATGGTTCATAGCATGGCTGGCATCTCAGCAGGCGCCACTAGTTACCTAATGTGTGCAAACACACACACACTTTCTCTCTCCACAGGTGATTCATTCACTCTCTCAAGCATTCATCTAGCCAACACATATTTATCCAGTACCCACTATGTCTGGCTCTGGAGATATAATGGGAAGTAAAAAGAGGCACAGTTCCAGTTGTCGTGGGGGTATTCCTAAGTGGAGAGAAGACAATAAAACAAACAAATGTAAAATTGCAATTTTAATGTGTCATATATTTTCAACAAAGTTGAACAGAGGAATTTGAATTTTCTTACCACAAAGAACAGATAAATGTCTGAGGAGATGGACATGCCAATTACCTAGGTTAGATCATCACACAATGTATTCGTGTATTAAAACATCACACTGCCCTCCATAAGTCTGCAAAATTGTTATGTGTCAATTAAAAATAAAATGGAAGGAAGGAAGGAAGGAAGGAAGGAAGGAAGGAAGGAAGGAAGGAAGGAAGGAAGGAAAGAAGGAAAAGAGAGGTATGTAACATTACAAGAGCCAATGATAAAGAGCCAATGATAAATTTCTTCCTGAGAAATTAACTTACGAGAGAAAGATAAGAGTAACTTAGGTATAATGGGGAAAACGTGTTCCCGGAACAGGACCTGTGTATGTAAACAGCTGTGGGGGATAGAAGCAGCTCCAGCAAAAGTGATTTACAATGTTTGAGTTTTGTAGGTGTCTAATCATTAATGAACCGATAGTCTTGCCTATCGTGTTTATTGCTGTGTCCTGGCTGTCACTGCAGGGCTTGGCCCCTGGCCGTCAGGCCTCGTAAACGAGTAGACAGCAAGGGGGAACTTGTGCCAAGGTGGGGCTGGAGACAGGGCGAGCACAGGACCTGCAGGGCTTTGGAGAGCTTTTTAAGATGTTGTGTCTTTGTCTTAAAAGGAATGAGAGTAGGGGGTGGATTTGCATATTGAAAGGACATCATCAATGTAATTTGTATCATCAATGTAAACCCGTGTTATGAAATGATAAAACATTTTGCTAATTTTAAAAAAAATCATCAAAGATATAATGAAACCTTTTTAGTAATATTGTGGACTAGATTCCCTTACCTACCTTCTGGTTGAAAATGGCTAAAATTGTTAGATAATATATTTAAAACATATTCTTAAAAACATCAATGATATGGCAATAAATAAAAAAATACTCCAGGTCAGGAGTTTCATGAAGGCAGAAATCCAGAGAAATAAACCTAGCACTAAGCCAGTTATCACCTTGAGTTTATTTGACAAACTTTGTGAATCTGAGCTTTGGTTTCATAGCTTCCTAGGAGAAAGGAGACTAAGCTCCATGCCTACCAAACAGAGACTCTTCCCCCATAAGGCTGAGACCTCACAAAGCTACAGCTCCAGTGTAGGTTTCTGAAGAACCGTTGTGTGGCTATTGAAATCACCAAGAATAAGGCAGGAGTCGTGTTGGGATGACAATGAACCAGACGTTACAATCAACAAGAAGTGAGTAAGTATCTGAAAGTACCTATAGATGCCTGCAGAAAGGAAGGGCACTGGGTCGTGTGGTCCAATGGCATGAGCTTCAAAGATAGGGGTCTGCAGGGAATTGGAGATGGAGAGGATGGAATTAGAAACAGAAGGGGCCCAGGAGAGTAACCCTACTCTCAAACCTGGTGGTTCCAGGTGTGGGAGAGTGAAAACTAGCCAGCCACCAGCTGGAGAGATTTCAGAGAAGCAGAGTGCTGAGGAAAAGTCAGGTTTCAATCAATGCAAGAAGAAGTGCATTTTCAGAAAAGAGACTGAGGATGTAGGGAATTGAGGTGCAGACCACCCAGTGGAAAGGCTTCAGGAGTAGAAGATGGATGGGGTTAGAGCGTGCACAAAGCCTTATAGGAGTAAGAGTCTGTGTGGTGAGGGGTGGTCTGGGAGTCTGGGGCTTCTTGTGATAAGGACACAAAAGGAGATGAAGAGCATGAGGGTAATTAGTCCCTAAGGAAGAGGCCAATGTCTTGTTAATAGGCATCTACTAAACATGCAGTGAAAGCGTTTAGTCACTCTACTGACAAGACATTTACTCCCCACAAATTCTTCCATTCTCTCCACCCACCATCAGACATATAGGGACATTAAAAATTTGAAAATAATTGTCCTCTCACCTTTGAAACTCGTAAGATCACAGTCATTATTATTTCAAGGCAATTAACAGGATAATATCCTGCCTTTCAGTAACTAGATTACTTCCAAGAACTAACTGTAAGGTTTTTTGTTTTTTATTTTG
This sequence comes from Piliocolobus tephrosceles, assembly GCF_002776525.5. Lineage (NCBI taxonomy): Eukaryota > Metazoa > Chordata > Mammalia > Primates > Cercopithecidae > Piliocolobus > Piliocolobus tephrosceles. The sequence goes on along the minus strand of NC_045442.1, from coordinate 105,037,510 downwards.
TGTTTTCACAGGTTTTTGGGGAACAGGTGGTATTTAGTTACTAAGTCCTTTAGTGGTGATTTGTGAGATTTGGGTACACCCATCACCCAAGCAGTATACATTGAACCCAATTTGTAGACTTTTATCCCTCACCCCCTTCCCACCATTTCCCCCTGAGCTCTCAAAGCCCATTGTATCATTCTTATGCCTTTGCAACCTCATAGCTTAGCCCCTGCTTATGAGTGAGAACATACGATGTTTGGTTTTCCATTCCCGAGTTACTTCACTTAGAATAACAGTCTCTAATTCCATCCAGGTTGTTGCGAATGCCACTAATTCATTCCTTTTTATGGCTGAGTAGCATTCATGTGTGTGTGTGTGTGTGTGTGTGTGTGTGTGTGTGTGTGTGTGTATCACAGTTTCTTTACCACTCGTTGACTGATGGGCCTTTGGACTGCTTCTACATTTTTGCAATTGTGAATTGTGCTGCTGGAAACATGTGTGTGCAAGTATCTTTTTCGTATAATGACTGCAAGAACTAACTGTAAGTTAATTGGAGATTCCAACTTAACCCTGGGAATACAGTCCTGTAAGTATCCAGCCCCTTCTTGAAGTGATCCCATCAAACACGTTTCAATTATTATCTTACTATTCCAAATTAAATTGAATCCTTCCTTAGACTCTGTAAGTAAACATGTAAATCTGATTTTGAAGAAATGAGGTGCATTCTCAAAGATAAACTAAAATATATATCAGGTAGACAATAAGATCTCCACAGGGGGAAAAGCAATGACTGGAAAAGATGTGTTCCTATAATGCACAAGCTTGGAATGAATTCCAAACAAGGGAGGCACAATCTGATCTTTTGGTCTTTTCATGATTTTGCAGATCTTCAAGTACTTACACTGCTTCATTCGTACCTCTCTAGCTACTGCCCTTTGATTCTGTGGAGAAATGTTAAATGGAAATGAAGCAACAAGAAAAATAAAGAGGTTTGAGTAAACACAGCTTGACTATGTTGTATTTCAAGAATACCTAAGGGAGACTGGGTGTAGTGGGTCACACCTGTAATCTCAGCACTTTGGGAGGCCAAGGTGGGTGGATCACCTGAGGTCAGGAGTTTGAAAGCAGCCTTTCCAACATGGTGAAACTTTGTCTCTACTAAAAGTACAAAAATTAGCTGAGTATGGTGGCACATGTCTGTAATCCCAGCTACTTGGGAGGCCAAGGCAGGATAATCCCTTGAACCTGAGAGGCGGAAATTGCAGTGAGCAGAGATCATGCCACTGCACTCCAACCTGGGTGACAGAGCAAGACTCTGTCTCAAAAAATAAAAAAAAGTAATAATACCTACGAGAACTCTAAATCCATGTATGGACTCATTGGATTAGAAATATTGATTGCTGGCAAAAATGAGTGCCTTTTGAGTTGTTGGAACAAAAGGGGTATTTATACCAACTTACTTGAAAATGTCTTAATCACTAGGTATATTAAATATGGGAACCTGAAAGATTTGTTTGGATATAGTGCAGGTGGAAAACCGGAAAAGACGTAAACAAATCTTAGGCTCAGAATTCACCTCAACCCTAGGTGCCCAGATCATACAATTATGAATACAAAATCTGCAGATCATCTCACATTTGAAAGAGAGGGAGAAAGTAAGCATTTTCTTAAAAATTTGAGTGACAAATCCAGACAGAGAGAAAAATATGACAGAAATGCAATTAACAAAAATGTAAACGAATCTGATCAAACATAGCAATTTGTTGAGAGATTTTTTTTTCCACATCAAAAGGTATGTTAACATTGCCCTGAAGGGTTTCCAACTTGCTGAGATGAAAGCAAGTTTTTGGTTTTGTTTCATTTTATGATTTTCAGCAAACTAACACAGGAACAGAAAACAAACACCACACGTCCTCACTTACAAGTGGGAGCTGAACTATGAGAACATGTGGATGCAGGGAGAGGAACGACACACATTGGGGCCTGTTATGGGGGGAGGCCAGGGGAAGGAGAGCATCAGGAAGAATAGTTAATGGATGCTGGCTGGGCTTAATACCTAGGTGATGGGTTGATCTGTGCAGCAAACCACTATGGCACACGTTTACCTATGTAACAAACCTGCACATCCTGCACATGTAGCCCAGAACTTAAAATAAAAGTTGCAAAAAAAAAAAAAAACAAGTTACATCACCTAGATATATATATATATATATATATAGCCTGTATAATGCAACTCAGCAACATCTGTCTGGCCAATATATGATTAATTTTTGTAAATATTCAATATCACATATTTGGATATAAATTTCTATGTGTGTACATATGTAGGTATGTATACACACACATATATATATGTAGACACATATGCATGTATAAAATTCTCTCTTTTTTTTCGAGACAGAGTCTTGCTCTGTCACCCAGGCTGCAGTGCAGTGGCGCGATCTCAGCTCACTACTAGCTCTGCCTCTTGGATTCACGCCATCCCAAGTAGCTGGGACTACAGGAGCCCACCACCACGCCTGGCTAATTTTTTGTATTTTTAGTAGAAACGGGGTTTCACTGTGTTAACCAGGATGGTCTCCATCACCTGACCTCGTGATCCGCCCACCTCAGCCTCCCAAAGTGCTGGGATTACAGGCGTGAGCCACCACGCCCGGCCAAAATTCTAATTTTATATATATATCCAAAATTTCTAAGCTTTATATATGTTTGATATATATACATACGTAGATATAATCTAATTGTAAAATTTGCTACTTGAATCCTGTATGTTAACTGACATAGAACTCCACAATGGCAGAGATTTTTGCTTATTTTTTCCCTGCTATAATCCTCAGCATGAAAAACAGTTTCTGGAACGTGGTAGGCATCTAATAGATGTTTATGGAATGAATGCTAAATATGCATATATTTTCTGCTTTGCAGTTCAATTTTTGAGAGAGAGATATTAAAATACCTCAATGGGCTATAACAGAAACTCCTCTGAGGGGCCAAATACTTGGGAGAAAAAGGAGTTGACAACATTGTTGAGAAATATAAAGGCCCACACAAAACTGACTGATTCAACAAAGACTTACTGTATACCTCAAGTCGTCAGGCACCGAGAATTTAAAGACGCCAGAGCTACTGTTTTGCGTAAATCCAGGGGGCACCATCCACATCCCAGTTAACGTGAATGTGACCTCTGAAATTGTGCCGTGCACTCCTGCACTGCTATTTGCTAGGGCCCTATGCTTGTTCTCAACGGTGCTTAAAATACCTACTGGGAGGCTCAGAGGTTTGTATTTTGAGGTCCAAAAACTCTTATATAACAAATTCTATAGTGATTTCTAACAAAATCACTATATTCAAGGCATGAATTCCCCTGTTCTCTGCCCTGCCACAACTTTAACACCTCAAAACACACATCTTTCTCTCTCTCTCTCTCTGTCTCTGTGTGTGTGTGTGTGTCTCACCATGGCCAACCTGTAATGTGTTGGCAAATTCATTATAGCAGCAGATGCTCTTCTTTTCAGGGACTATTTAACTCTGGACTTTTGTAATAGTCCAAAACACACACACCTACAATGAAAAACATCTGGGTAATGAAAATATTTGTGCAATGAAAAAACATCTGTCTGAAATCTTATTTAGGGCTGTCTGCCACAAGTCGGGAGAGTTCAACCCCTGAATATGTTCACGGTCAATGATAGTTAAACTGTTATAGCTTTGGGTAAACCAGACCTTGACAGAGCCTCCAATCAGTAATTCAATAACTGGAAAACTGACCCCAATCATTGCTCATTGCCCCTGCTCAAAAACTGCTTCCACAGAATTAAATCATTTCTCTAAGGAAATTTTCAAAGTGAATGATTTATTAGCAATTACAAAAGAACCATGACTCTGCTTGGCAGCTATCAGAATGCCATGACCCCAATGAGTTACAATGGAATTTTCTGGAAGAATGTAGAAGAGAAAAAAAATGTCACCAAAATTTTGCCAGAAATTCTGTAAGCATTTTGATGTTTCAACCATTTTATTCCTTCCTAGGACATTTTTCTATTCCTAGCTGAATATAGAACCTGGTTGTCAAAATCATGATCATCTGTCTTTCTTATTCCAAGCAGTCAGATTCCCTGATACCTCCCTTCAACAATGCTATCAATGTCCACCTCTGAATAGCAATTTTTTTTTCTCACCTGCTTCCATCACTCCTACATGCCCTGGGGTCTGTTGTTGTTGTTGTTGTTGCTGTTGCTGTTGTTTTTGAGACGGGTTCTCACTCTGTCGCCCAGGCTGGAGTGCAGTGGCGCTCTCTTGGCTCACTGCAAGCTCCACCTCTTGGGTTCACGCCGTTCTTCTGCCTCAGCCTCCCAAGTAGCTGGGACTACAGACGCCCGCCACCACGCCCGGCTAATTTTTTGTATTTTTAGTAGAGACGGGGTTTCACTGTGTTAGCCATGGTGGTCTCGATCTCCTGACCTTGTGATCCACCCGCCTTGGCCTCCCAAAGTGCTGGGATTACAGGCGCGAGCCACTGTGCCTGGCCTGCCCTGGGGTCTTAAAGGTATGAGGAAAATATGTGCTTTGAGAAAAATAGCAGTGAAATTTGGGGAACATAAAAACTGCTTCATGCACTGAGAAAATTTCCACCGCTGCACTTAGACCTCTCTTGAATGCCAAGTGCCTGAAAACTAGGGCAGGGCTTCTCTCCCACTACAAACCAAGTGTGTTAGGCTATAAGGTCTCTGAAGGCAGCAGCAGTATAGCAGGCCAGTTCTCACTAATGCAAGCCTCCGTAACAACAGTTTCAGTACCGACTAAGTGGTTAAGTTAAATACTGAAAGCTAAAAAACCAGTGCCCTTATATAAAGACTGGAATGTAACAAAAGCCCACCAAGAGTTTTGCCTAGGCTTTTTCTGGGCCTTAAAGCATGATTCAACAAGTTTTATTGTGGGTCTGAAGAAACTCTCCAGGCTTCCACAAACAAGTTTGCTGGGGCTCTGAAGGAATTCCCCAGACCTCCGTGATTTAGCAGGAGATAAGATAGGAGTAATCACACCAGCACCCGGACCCACTTAGATTAAGTAAATTACTGAGGCACCAGACGAAAGTCTTCAGGACTAGACCTTAGTTATAGATTAAAAGAAATTAATCACTTATGTCTTTAGATGAAAGCACACTTACACGTAGATAAGACATACAGCTTCGAGGGTATATAAGCTCTAGAAAACTTTCTAATTTTGAGTTGGTCTGGTGATAATTTCCAGGCCTTCTACCTGTAACTGGTTACAGAAATAAAAACTCTCCTCCTTCCCAGTTTATCTGCATCTCGTTATTGGGCCACAAGAAATAGCAGCCTAACCCTCAGTTTGGCCCGGAAACAGAATTTGGCATGCCAGCCAGGAGATACAGGGACGGTGCTGTGTTCATCAGCCAGCGGCTTGTGATGAGACAGTGTTCAGGATTTTCCTGGGAACCCTCTTGAAGGGTCCCGTGGATGAACGTGCACGTCCCTTTCACTACTGGGGAAGAACGGAGATCAAGAGCAGACATGCTCAAAGGGTGAGTTAACCTGGTGGCCTGCCAGGAACATATTGCTTTCCTATCTGGGCTTGCTAAGCCATTTGTCCAGTACCACCATGGGAAGCAATAGGGCTCGCTCATGCACCCACTGTGCATTTCAGTTGAGATCAGGTTTTGAGTTGGTCTTGAGTCTGTTTTGCCTTAGTGCACTCCCCCTTATGTTGTCAAAATTTTGTCTTTACTTATTTATGTATTTATCTTATTCCCTTTGATATCATGTAAACTTGAAAATGGAAGATATTGGGTCCATTCCTGCTGGGAGGCCTCTGAGAAGGGAAAATATTGTTTAGAAGCTCAATGGTTGAGGGTCAGCTTAATTAAAAGCTAACCTCCAAGATGTGTATACGTATGTGAGCATGTTTGCATTTAAAAGGCCTTCATGTTTTTGTTTATTTTTCTCCTAGGACCTTGTCTTTTTGAGCCAAAGGTTTTTCTTCTCAGTTAACTGAATTCTGTTTTCTTCATTCATAGCTGTTTCAACAGAAGCTACTCTGGGGCTTTTAAGAAAAAGTGCAATTTAGACACTTAGAAATATCTTTGTTTGGAAAACATTTTTTTAAGTGCACTGTAAAAACATCACATGGTCTAGCCTCATAATAATACTTCTACCTTTTCGAAAACCCAGGATTCAATGTGGGCTCTCTGCCTGGAGCTCAAAGATTCAGTTTAAAGATAGGAAAAGGAGGTCTTATGAATCTATAAAATGTACTTCTATTGGCATGCCTAATACGTGTATGTATTTATGTCTTTGCACACCATGTTTCACTATTGAAAATACATAAAAGAGTTCTAATTAATTGGCTCAAAGAAAAATAAAAGTTCTTAAATACTTTAACAGAAAAAAGAAAAGACTAGTCAAATGCTTTTTCAAGTTATGTGACTAAAATAAAATCTTTAATAAACAAGCTAGCTTTAAAAATTATTGGTAACGTAATATTAAAGATGTCTTAAGAGTTGCCAAAGTATATTTTTATTTGCATTTATTGATCACCCAATTTCATACTTATCTCTACCAAATACTGTAAGGTGTCAAAATTTGGCATAGAAGTTACAAAACTATAACTCATCCCAAAACAGAATGATCTTTGCTTGTGTAATTTTAAATAAATGAAACATTAATAATGGCTTAATGGAGACGACTAAATCTTGAATTATTTAGTAAAAATACCCCAACTTCTAATCTTGTAGCCTTAGGCAGTCTAATCCACAGACATGAAGGAAGTTTGTTCTGGGAAAGGATTGCTATCATCTTTGTTTCAAAGCTAAACTATAAACTAAGTTAATGAACAAGAATAACTTGGAGGCTAGAAGCAAGTCAGTTAGGTCAGATCATTTTCACTGTCTCAGTTATAATTTTGCAATGGCGGTTTCATAACTTTAACTGATGACTATTGCAGTTTTCATAAATAATCGAGGTAAATGATTAAAATAAATGGATAAATGTAATGGGATAAATACTCCATAAACTTGTCATAATTTAGAATCTAAAGTTATATTAAATTAAACAACAGGTATTTCATTATTTGGGTATTTTCCGATAAGATATATTGTAGGAAAACATTCTTTTTTGGTTCTTATTTATTTGAATAAGCATTCTGCTGCTTGCTCTTTCTCAGCTCCCTCTTGACAGCAAATGACTCTTAGATTTGCTCTTTTGGAGTTATTTTCTAGATCTCATGGGCATTCTTCATTCCTTTTATTCTTTTTTTCTTTTTTTTCCCACTGGCAATGTATTTTCAAATAGTCTGTCTTTGAGCTCACTACTTCTTTCTTCTGCCTTATTAGTTCTGCTGTTGAGACCCTCTGATGCCTTTTTCAGTTCAGCCAGTGTATTTCTCAGTTCTAAAATTTGTTTAATTTTTTAAAAAATTATTTCAATCTGTTAAATTTCTCTGATAAACTTCTGAATTGCTTTTATATGTTATCTTGGAGTTTGCAGAGTTTCCTCAAAACTGCTATTTTGGTTTCTTGATCTGAGAACTTACATATCACTTTCATTAGGGTCAGTACTGGAATCTTGCTCTGTCCACTTATAGGGTCATAGTTCCCTATTTGCTGTTATTTCTTATAAGCATACAACTATGTCTTCACATTGAAGGATTCGTTATTTATTCCAGTCTTTGCTGTCTGTGTTGGTTTGCTCTTGCTAGCGTATGTATGTTTAGAGGTTCCCTGTGAAGTTTGCCTGTTGATTCCCTTAGCACTAGATCACTACCTCCTTTCTGGCACTAGATGGTGCCCTAAGACCAGGTTTGCCACAGCTTTTGCAACCTTTCAAAGCACTGCCCACCTTGGAAGGGAGGTGTCCCAGAGGGGATTCCCTGGCTGGGTAGGAAAGCTGGCTAGGGGTTTGTGTCCCCAAGGATCCATGCAGTGCACCTCCTACAGCATGGTGCTGCCAAACTGCCTCTCTGATTTGGCATCTCTTTGTCTGAGATGGAGAGCAGCTCCCAAGTTGTATGCACTGGGGCTGCTAGCCCCACCTCTTCTATCTGGCTCCAGATGCCCTCAAGGTCCTTCTGGCTGCAGACACTTATGATGCTTCCCATCCGCCGAGACAGGAACAGCTTTCCTGCATAGGAATTCAAGATATTTTGGAAGCTGGCTGTCCACCTTGACCTCACTTTTTCCAGTGCTGAAAGCATGAGTGCTGGGGGACATTTCCAGGGAGTGTCTCACAGTTTGAAGAAAGGGCATTATGGGTAGAGAAATCAATTTCTCCTATGTTCTGCTTGCAGTTTTTCACGTCTTTGTGTCTGCAGGGATTGTCACAGCCTTGGTTTTGAGTTCTTGGATATTGGTGGTGATGATCTTTACACTGGCTAGTTCTGTTTCATTTCCTGTATGGGAGAGTGAAGTCAGATTACTTCTGTGCCATTTTGGTGACATCACCTCAGCCCTTATACTTTTTCATATCAGTGTGAAAAGCTTAAATTCTCACATTTTTAGTCCTATATATTTTCAAACTAGATTTCTTAAATGCCTCCCCCAAAAAAGGAATTGTAAAATCTTATCTTCTAAAAATTATATTAAATCTGGAGTTTTGTTTTTGTTTCTTAACAAGCACATTTAAACTCTAAGCATGTGCCTTGTTTGAATGGTGATTGAAGGTAATGGTAGTTGCTTTGGCGTTTCTAGGCCTGAATTGCTCCAACTTTGCTTTTACTCATCCAAACCCTGCTTTGGGAAAATTGAAATCCATTAATATTAAAAATTCAAATTTATACATAATTACTCTGAGTAATACATTTTACTACAAAGGAACTAAAAAGGGGTTTTAAAAGGTTTCACTTCTAGTTTCTCCTAAGAGTTTCACTGGCGCCTTTAAAATACCATTTTCCAAAACTAAATTTATATATAATTTTCATAAATATGTCAATCGAGTATGTTTTATGCATATCAAAATAAGTTGCTTACTGTTACCCATTTCTCTAGCCATCAAGAATAGTGATACTGGTTTTGGGAGGCTGAAGCGGGAAAATTACTTGAGATCAGGAGTTCAAGACCAGCCTGTACAATAAAGTAAGCTGTAAAAAAAAAAAAAAAAAAAGAATAATGATACTTTCCTTATTTTATTTTATTGTTATTTTTTTTTTGAGAGAGTCTCACTCTGTAGCCCAGGCTGGAGTGCACTGTGGTGCCATCTTGGCTCACCGCAACCTCCGCCTCCCTGGTTCAAGCGATTCCATGGAGTAGCTGGGATTATAAGTGCAGGCCACCACACCCTGCTACTATTTTTATTTTTTTATTTGTATTTTTTCGTAAAGACGGGGTTTCACCATGTTGGCCAGGCTGGTCTCAAACTCCTGACCTCAGGTGATCCACCTGCCTCAGCCTCCCAAAGTGTTGGGATTACAGGTGTGAGCCACCACACCTGGCTGAATAATAATACTTTCAAAGAGTTAATCTTCTGGTCCAACATTCCACCTTTTACGCCATCTTCCACTCTCTCACCAAAGTGTCCTATAACTGCCCTTCTTAAAACTTTTACATCTGCAATACTAAGTCCAAATTCCCAAGCATGACATACAAACCCTTCATGATCTGGTTCTTTCTTATCTTTCCAGCCTAAGCTCTTGACAATTTCTCCTTTCCAAGCCCCAAGTGCCCCACCACTTTCTCTTCCAGCCTCTCCAACTATGTTGGACTCCCCAGCGCACTACACAGAGTAACTAGTACAGGGTGTGGCCTGTTCTGTGTCTAGGCCTGAATGGTTGCAAACACCTAAGCGTGTGAGCAATTTATTTGTGTATTTGGCTGTTTCCCTCCTCAGGTTCTGAGTTCTTTGAGGCCTGGGATTACGCTCTATTATATTCATATACCCACATTGTGCCTGACCCACCGTAGGTGCTAATAAATATTTTATGAATATAAAATCGTTGAAATAATTGATATAAGAATAACCAACCAATGTTTACACAGAAGACAATACTCAGAATCTCATAAGGGACGGGAATTTTATTCGATGCTGTACATTACTATTAGTCAAAGTGACCATTAGCACAGTTGGATCCTCAAATGTTGATGAATGATCTAAACAATGGAAAACTAACTTTAAGCCACACATTAAACAAAATAAAACATTACTGGTAGATGCATTATATTGCATTTAATAAAATGTGTTAATATTTATGAAAGTATTGCCTTTATGGAAACTTTTTTTTTTTTTTTTTTTTTTTTTTTGTATACATTCTCTCTTTTTCGTCCAGGCTGGAAGAGTACAATGGCCTGATCTCGGCTTACTGCAAGCTTTGCCTCTCAGGTTCACGCCATTCTCCTGCCTCAGCCTCCTGAGTAGCTGGGACTACAGGCGCCTGCAACCACACCGGGCTAATTTTTTGTATTTTTAGTAGAGACGGGGTTTCACCATGTTAGCCAGGATGGTCTCGATCTCCTGACCTTGTGATCCATCCGCCTGGGCCTCCCAGAGTGCTGGGATTACAGATGTGAGCCACTGCGCCCAGCCTTGAAGCAGCGTCATTGTCTGGGGTAAATATCCGAGGTTCATCGTCTCACACCGAGGGAATCGAGGACACAAATACACAAGAAGAGAGTTTAAGAGTAGAGGTTTAATATGCAAAAGAAAGAGAAAAGAGAATAACTCTTTCTCCTGCAGAGAGGGGTGCCAGAGTGGGCCTTCTGGTTCCGTGGTGAAATGCATAGCTGAGCTTGAGGAGGTGGTGTCTCACTTACACAGGACTCAAGAGATTGGTTGGGCCAGGTGTGCTGTTTACATAGCATGCGAAGAAGCTGGCTGCCCCCCCGCAATATGTTATTATGCTAATGGGCTCTTTACCTGGCCAGCACCATGTTATCCGCTTCTTTACTGCGCACATGGTTGACAAAGCAAAGGGAAGATGAAGTCTCCATGTTGGACATACTTGGCCCCAGTTAGCCTTTTCCTATTGGCCCAGCTGCTGTCATTCACCTGTGCAAGCTTCCAGTTAGATTGCCAATGTCTGCAGCTCGATTTTAAGGCTGCTCTTTGTTAGAAAAGAAATGATTTGAGGGTGCTTTTCATTAAAAGGAAAACCTTACCGAGGACTTCCTTACCCTCACTATCTGCCTAAATAATTTCTTTTTAATTTCTATGTGAATATTATACTGATTATGGCATTTCACAATCATTCTAGATTAAAGAGGGCTTGATTACAAACTGAAAACCTGTATTAAAATACATACATTTTATCTCACATACAGGTAACTATTGCCTTTACAAAACATATTTTAGAACTTGTTATAATAGAGAATGAGAGTAAACACAGCACTTACTCCTAACTTAGGATCAAACACTTGGAAAACATCTGACAAAAGTCTAATACTCAGCATCTGTAAGAAACTTAAATATACAAGAAAAAGCAAACAACCCCATTAAAAAGTAGGCAAAGGATATAAACAGACACTTTCTCAATGAATACATAGAGAAATGCACATCAAAACGACAATGAGACATCATATCACAGCAATCAGAATGACTATTACTAAAGACTCAAAAAATAACAGATGCTAGTGAGGGTGCAGAGAAAACGGAATGTTTATAAACTGTTGGTGGGAGTGTAAATCAGTTCAACTATTGTGGAAAGTAGTGTGACAGTCCCTCACAGAGCTAAACATGGAACTACCATTTGACCCAGCAATCCCATTACTGGGTATATACCCAAAGGAAAATAACTCATTCTACCGAAAGACACATGCACATGTAAGTTGATTGCAACACGATTCACAACAGCAAAGACATGGAATCAACCTAAATGCCCATCAATGGCAGACTGGATAAAGGAAATGTGGTACACAAACACCATGGAATACTATGCAGCCATAAAAAAAGAACTAGATCATGTCCTTTGCAGGAACATGAGTGGAACTAGAGACGATTATCCTCAGCAAACTAATGTAGGAAAAGAAAAACAAATACCGCATGTTCTCACTTACGAGTGGGAGCTAAATGATGCAAGCACAGGGACACAAAGAGGGGAACAACAGACACGGGGTCCTACTTGTGGGTGGAGGGTGGGAGGATGGAGAGAATCAGCAAGAATAACTGTTGGGTACTAGGCTTAGTACCTGGCTGATGAAATAATCTGTACAACAAACCCCCATAACACAAGTTTACCTATATAATAAACTTGCACGTGTACCCCTGAACCTAAAATAAAAGTTTTAGAAATAAACACTTGGAGAAGAAACTTGGGCAAAAGTATTCCTGCAGGAGAAATGTCAGACAGAAACCCCCTTAATGGAGGACATAGCCCTGTGTCTACTACTCTCCACCTGAGAAATGTGGAGAATACTTAATATCTTAGCCATCTCCCTAAATTTTCTCTCCTCACGCACTTACTGCCTCAGAGGCTTGGTGGCCCAGGTTTCCCGGAACAATGTATTTGGCATAGCTCAGTAAGCGTTCTCTCGAGTTTACAATCTCCTTCTTTGAAAGTAGTTTTTAAAATTCTTAAAACATATTATTTGGCCCCAAATAGTTCCTATTGTTTACTTAAGCAAGTTTGAGCCATTCTTAATTTTAATAGGTTCTGAAAAAATATTCACTTGACTTTTTTCTCTTAATTGCTGTCTTACCTTATTAATGCACATTCCCAACGGTGGCCAACAGTTACTAGCTGCTTTACTGCTGCATCATGTTTCATCAAATTCCAAACAGGCATAAAGGAAAAAAGGAATAGAAGAGGTACAGTTCAAGGGCTGGTGATTCAGTTTGGACGTTGTCCCCTCTAAATCTCATGTTGAATTGTAATCCCCAGTGTTGGATGTGGGGCCTGGTGGGAGATGTTTGGGTCATGGTGGCAGATCTCTCATGGCTTGGTGCTGTCCTCATGATATGGAGTGAATTCTCATGAGGTCTGGTTGTTTAAAAGTGTGTGACAGCTCCTCCCACAACTCTCTCTCCTGCTCTCACTCTTGCATGATGATACATCAGCTCCCCCTTTGCCTTCCACCATGATTGGAAGCTTCCTGAGGTGTCACCAGAAGCTGAGCAGATGTCCAGCACCTTGCTTCCTATACAGCCTACAGAACAGTGGTCTGATTAAACCTCTTTTGTTTGTAAATTACCTAGCCTCAGGTATTTCTTTTCGGGATCTCTTTTTTTTTTTTTTTTTTTGAGACAGGGTCTGGCTCCGTCACCCAGGCTGGAGTGCAGTGCTCCGTCACCCAGGCTGGAGTGCAGTGGTGCAATCTCAGTTCACTGCAACCTCTGCTTCCTGTGCTCAAGCCATCTGTCCACCTCAGTCTCCCAAGGACCTGGGATTACAGGTGTGTGCCACCATGCCTGGCTAATTTTTATACTTTTGTAGAGATGAGGTTTTGCTATGTTGCCCAGGCTGGTCTCAAACTCCTGACTCAAATGATCCACCTGCCTCAGCCTGCCAAAGTGCTGGGATTACAGGCATGAGCCACTGCACCTGGCCAGGTATTTCTTTATAGCAACATGAGAACAGTCTAATACAGTTGGATCATCTAATAAAAAGAATAAGAAACAACTTTCAAGTAAAAGAAAAGAAAACCCAGGATCCCTGCTCCAAGCTTTTGCTTGCTCGGTGGGATTCCCTCACAAATTCTCCAGTGCCACTTACAGAGAATTCTTTCCTGTATTCCAAGGGAAATCTCAGTCAGGAATCTGCATGCCCAGAAATGTCTCTCCTTTTACAACAGTGAACAGGCCTCACACCTCCACCAATGTGGAAGGCAACTCACAGTCAGTAATGGTGACACGTGTCTCTTCCAATTCTCTTCTGTCACCTCTTTCATCCCTCCCCACCTCCACCCTGTTGTGACCCCCATTTTTGACAAATCTGGGGTGTTAGACACTAGCTGGATTCAGAACCATGGAGAAACTATGGCACATATTGACTGAAACAAGAACTGCCACCTGACCTTGCCCAAGATTGCGTATTCAAGAGTGACACGGAGACACTCACATTGGGAAGACAGGATGACTCCATGTGAAGCAATACTCAAGTATTCCAGATGTTCCCGAAACATTCTAAGAATTGTCATTAATAACTTGAGACTTGCATCATCTAGAAGTGTATTTCCATCTTTCCTCCCATGCAGAATATTCTATGACATGTTTTAAAAATCCTACAAGAAAATTTCAGACAGCCTCATTAGCTTTTCCCCATGATACTTGAGAAAAACATCATCTTTTTTCTCATAGAAAGCTTCTCACCAGAGCTTTTAAAATTTCAACTACAATTTATTCCCCGGAGTCTTCCCACATGGCTACAAATACTTCATATATTAATGCTGCACAAAGAATACAGGGATACATTTTCTCAGAAATCCAAGAGGGGAGGCTAAAACTGCATTTACAGAGTTGGACTTTAATCACTAAGTCCATCCCCGTGAACTTACTTTACCTTAGTAAATAGTATAACAAAAAGTGGGAAACTTATCAAATACCTGACGGCACATAAAGCAAACAGAAATTTGAGGGAGAGGTCTAGTACAATGGCTCGTACCTATAATTCCTTCACTTTAGGAAGCTGAGGTGGGAGGATCTCTTGAGTCCAGGAGTTCAAGGCTATAGTGAACTGTGAACGCACTACTGCACTCCAGCCTAGGTGACAGAGCAAGACTGAGAAAGAAAGAGAAAGAGAAAAAGAGAGGAAAGGAAAGGAGAGGAGAAAGTAGAGAGGACAGAAGGAAGGAAGGAAGGAAGGAAGGAAGGAAGGAAGGAAGGAAGGAAGAAAGGAAGGAAGGAAAGGGAAGAAAGGAAGGGAGCAAGAGGAATGGAAGGAGGAAGGAAGAGAGAAAGAGGAAGGAAGAAGGGAAGGAAGGAAGGAAAGGAAAGGAAGGGAGAGGAGAAAAGAAAGGAAGGAAAGGGAAGGAAGGAAGGAAGGTAGGTAGGTAGGTGAGGGAGACACAAGAACTCAACATTGAACTGGACACCTGAATATTTGAGTTTCTTTCCCAATTCTTTCACCCCATGTTGAAGTTTCTAAAACTTCAACACCCGCATGCAATATTCCCATTAGTGCCCCACAGATTCACTCTTCAATGAAAGATGAAGCCACCTGAAGTTGTCTTTTTCATCAGCATCTTTATGGCTCACATCTGGCACCTAGTAAATGCCCGAAACCTGGTACCAATATTATTATCAGAGAACCTGTTCTGGCATCTAGATGCCTACTGTCACCAGTATAGTTTCAACCTGTCGACATGGCAGTGCTAGGCAGGAGCAGTATTTTCTTCAAGGAAGTCATGATTTCCCCCCAATTTTGCATGTGTCCTTTTATTCAGACGGCATTTACATTTTCATTCTTTCCCTCCAGTGTTCACTTAAAATAAATGGATTCTCTTAGCTGTTTCAGGAATCATCTGGTCTAAGGAAAACCACGTTTTCTGAGTTTTCATTTTTATTTTCTTCTTCTCCTTTCACCCTGCCAGAAACTTGGAGCACAATGATATTTTTATTTGAAGAGCTGGTCATCTTCCCTCAGTAACCAGTGGTTTCTGTGAGTGCTCTCATCAATGGTAAATTTCTGGCTCATACAGACTTTCACCTCGATTTCTAAGGACATGCAGAAAATTATTATTTGGTATTCTTGCCATTTTCTCATCTTCCATTTCTAATTCTCTATTGTGGTTCTTGGAGGGCAAATCTTTTCTTTTGCCATTTATCGATTCTTCATGTATAATTAGATCCCTCAATTTCCTTTCACAAGCAGAGCTTGGACCTGAGCGTGTTTAAATCAAGAGACAGGGGATTCTGAGTCACATTGCCAGCATGCTGATGAATGCTATCACGGAGGCGGGCAAGGCGTAATTAACTTTCAAAGCGTAAAATGCTCGACAGTCTCTCTCTACATGCTACAGGCAGGGTGTTATATTACTCACCAGGATCCATGGGTTCTGTGAGATTCCACTAAGAACACCTAACAATATAAATTAGGAAAAGTACACACACACACACACACACACACACACACACACACACACAGAGAGAGAGAGAGAGAGAGAGAGCGAGAGGATGGAAGAAGGAACGAGGGAGAGAGAGACATTTAGAATTTTAAGTTCTACGTTTATGCTCTTTTCATTCCCCTTCCCCTAAAAATAATAAGAAACAGTAAACGTCAAAAAGAGCAAGGAGAAGAAAGTCAGGAGACTGGATAATCCTCAATTCCATAACGGGCTCCTGAAAGACGGAGGCATGGGCTGTGTTCCTCCATGTGACGCCCACACATTACTTGCCGTTGTGCTAAGGAGGGAGGGGCAGCAACAACTTTTGTTTGTTGGTTTGTTTTTAAGTAAAGAGTCCACGATTCCAGAAACCATCCTGCATTCATACGACGGCAATAAGATCATTTCATGTATTTTGCTGAAAATGTAAAACCTGGGAATATATTCAGTCCTCATTTTACCATTTAGAGTCCTTTCTTTCAACACTCGACTTTATTTTTAAGTCTATTTTTTTGTCAAAACAATAAAACATGTGGAGAATCCAGCCAATACAGAAAGATGAAAATCAAGCCGGAAGCCCTTTTACAACCCCGCTCCGTAGAGATACCTCCGTGAAGAGGTTTGATTCTGTCACACTGGAGTCTTTCTAGACATTTACAAACATATAGATGTACAAAGATACAGATTTATAGAGACATCAAAAAATTTTACATATATAAGCATATTTGAGGTATACGTGTATGTTTCTGTATTTACACATGTAATTAAACATGGAGGCAAACACGGCAAAATCTGAGAAATATACAAATGTGTGAGGCTATATTTCTAAGTATTGTGCTTGTGTGAATGTGAGAGTCATGTAGACAGAAACACATTTGTCTTTTTAAACTCTGGCACTGGCATCGTAATTCCTCTCAGGATGATAACTGCATTTGTTTAAAAAAACTCTTTTTGTATATTTCAAACTAGCTAGAAGAGAATTACAATGTTCTCAATATAAAGAAAAAAGATTGAGGTGATGAATATCCCAATTTCCCTGATTTTATCATTACACATTGTATACATGTGCCAAAATATCACATGTACCCCAAAAATACATACAATTATGATACATTGATAAAAAATCAACCCTAAAAAACAAAATCCTTTTGCAGGGCCTTTTGAGATGGGAGATGAGACACTGATGACATGGATATTTGTAGGAGATGAAGTAACACACCAGATAATTTTTAAATTATTATTATTGCTGTTATGGCTGATGTTTATTGAGTACCTACTATATGTCAGGTCCTATTCTAAGATGACCAAACCGATGCCCAGGAATAAAAGAGGAAAACTTGCTTCTGCCACTAGGAGGATGAGAAAAGAAGAGACAGGAGAACAGAAAACAGCTAGGGGAAAGGGAGGTCCTCTGGCTAGGGCTACGTGAGGAATGGAGACAGTGACATGTCTCAGGGTCAGCCTTGTCCTCCCTCTTTGTCCACATTTGTCTTTCCTTCACCTTCCTCCCTAGCGCAAAAACAATTATTTTTTTCTTTTTTCAGGCACAGAAACTTAGTCAATCTTAAGTTTTGTCAATGTCCTCTTTTTTTATGGTTAGAGAGGACTTTTTGTTTTTGCTTTTATTACTTACGTATGTATGTATTTATGTATATATGTATGTATGTATGTATTTTGAGACGAGGTCTTGCTCTGTTGCCCAGCCTGGAGTGCAGTGGCACAATCTTGGCTCACTGCAACCTCCGCCTCCCGGATTCAAGGGATTCTCCTGCCTCAGCCTCCCGAGTAACTGGGACTACAGGCGCGTGCCACCATGTCTGGCTAATTTTTGTATTTTAGTAGAGATGGGGTTTCACCATGTTGTCCAAGATTGTCTCGATCTCTCGACCTCATAATCTGCCTGCCTTGGCCTCCCAAAGTGCTGGGATTACAGGTGTGAGCCACCGCGCCTGGCTGCTTTTATTTTTTGTTTTGATTGTTGGTTTTCTTTTCACCATAAAAAAGCTTAAATTTTCACACAACCATATTTATTAGCATTTTCCTTATGGATTCTGGTTTTATGCCTACTCGTAAAGACCTTCCATATCCCAAGATTATAAAAACAATTTTACTCATACTTTCTATTAGTACTTCTGTGATTGTATTTCTTACATTTAAGTCTTCACTGTAACCAAAAATTGTTCTGAGCTATAATATCAAGCAAGTGTGTTAATAAAATGCAGTGTAAGTAATATAAGAATCCATGTTTAATGACTAACCACTTGGTCCAACATTATTAGTAATTCACCTTTCCTACTGATTTGAAATGCTACTTTTATTTATATACTGTAATCCTATTAGTTCTTGCATTTTTTTCTGAATTCTCTGTTCCTTTCCATTGATTACACCATCTATTACAATGCAAATATCCCATGTTATTAATTGAGGTCACTCCATAATGGCAACGGTTAAGGTTTGTTGAATGCTTATTATATACAGGTACGATTTTACATGTTTTACAAGTAGAACATAGGCATAGAGAATTTCAGTAATTTACCTAAGTACACACACATATTTAGTGGAATAGTAAAGATTTGAACCTAGATTGTCTGGCCCTAGAGAATATCCCTTAGCCATTACATTAAACTGCCTCATAACACAGCCTAATATTATAAGGCTGTTCTACTCTTGTGACTCTTCTCTTTCCGAATTTTCCTTAATATTATTTTATACTTATTTTTATACATGAATTTTGGAATTATTGTTGATAAATTCCACCCAAATCTAATTTTACATGGGGATCCTAAAGAATGTATACATTGGGCTGGGCGTGGTGGCTCATGGCTATAACCCAGCACTTTGGGAGGCTGAGGCGGGTGGATGACTTGGGGTCAGGAGTCTGAGACCAGACTGCCCAACATTGTGAAACTTCATCTCTACTGAAAATAAAAAAATTTGCAGAGAGTAATGGCAGGCACCTGTAATCCCAGCTACTCAGGAGGCTGAGGCAGGAGAATTGCTTGAAACCAGGAAGCAGAGGTTGCAGTGAGCCGAGATTGTGCCACTGCAATCTGGGTGACAGAGCGAGACTCCATCTGAAAAAAAAAAAAAAAAAAAAGAAGAAGAAGAAGAAGTAGAAGAATGTACACATTGATTTAGGAAGAACTGGTATGTCCAATAAGCCTTCCTATCCCTGAATAGAGAATACCTATTTGTCTTATTTTAAATTCCTCTGTATGGATATTTGCAAAAACATTTATGGTGAGAAGACTTGATCTGTTCATTTTATTTCCTCACTAATTACTGCTGATACAAGAAAAGATTAACTTTTGTAAATTAATGTCAAATAGTAGTAGTAATAGTGGCATCTTAGCCTTATTTGTGATTTTAATGTGACTGCTTCCAGTATTTTGCCATAAGTATAATCCTACACTTTGGTTGGAAGAGGTACTTTTATCATATTAAAGGAGTATTCCTCTATTCCTATTTTACCATGATTTCTTTAAAGTCTGGAATAAACATTGACTTTTATCAAATGCCTCTTCTGTACCTGTTAATGTGATTATATATTTTTATCTTTTGACCTATATATATGGTGAGTTACATTAATAAATATCCTGATATTAAACCTTTCTTAAAATCTCAGAATAAACCCATTTGGCTTTGTGTACTCTTTTAGTTTATTGTTGGATTCTATTTGCCTTGTCATTTAGGATTTTTGCATAGATATTCACATGTGAGAGAAGTCTATAATTTTCTTTTTGTGCTATTTTTGTCAAAATGTATATGCTGGTTTTATAAAAGTCTTTTCATGCTGTATGCTCTGGTACAGTTTTAAAATCATCACAATTATCTTAATTTCTTGAACATTTGAAAGAAGTCACTTAGGAAAAAACATCAGAGCTCAGCACTTCTGAAAGGCACAGCTTTCAGAAAACCTGAAGGGATCAAATACATAAATAAAGAAAGCTGATACCATGTTGACACAAGTCTGTATTGGCTCAAATCTCCACAGTTTGGGAAGAGATTGACCTAGGTAAGTTATAAAGGTTATTCATAGAAAGGACACAGAGTAAATTCATGACACATGGCAGAGAGATTGGCAATATTATCCAGGACAGCTGGAGATGCAAGCTTCTCTTCTGGACTCCAAAACCCCTGACCAGCGGATGTGCAACTGCAGATGGCCCTAGAAGCCTAACTCCCTCCTCCCAGGCAGTCCTCATCTGGAGTGTGTTAGAGATCACCTCACCTGTGCTGGGGCACCTTATTCATCATAGTTATACAGGCAACAATACAACCTCAAGGACCAACACACTATCTTCCTCCTCCCCAGGCTCTCCCAATGTGGTTCAAGTTCACTTCTGACTCTGTGTGAGAACCAGAATAAAGATTAGTTTTCTAGAAGCCTCTGGGTCTCAAGCCAGCAACCTGTAGAACAGCCTGGGGTGTGTGTACTTCTACCTATCAAAGATAAAGAAAATACACTATATTGTAAAATGCACTATTGTGGACAAAGTAATCATTGCATACTTGCCAGATCATAATCTTCTTGATACTGACTCCAGGTCTCATATAATTGCAAAAGCTTCACAGTGGACTTGATAACCCAAAAATAATTTTCTAATATCCTTTAGACTTTTGTCCACCTTTCCGAATCTCACATAAAAATCCTCAACAATGATGCACTTTAGCAATAATAACAACATTCTCAGATGACATCTATACCCACCCTTGCTCTGTGCTCTATGATCTAATAAAATTTTCTTCTTCCTGAGCTTGAAGGAGATTAGAAGTTGCATAGAAAATGTGTGGTAGGAAATATACTTCACAGCAAAGGATATAGAATGAATTAGGATGGGAGACAAGAAAACAGAAAGCAAGTCCAATGAAAAGTTAATGGATTTGCAAGGTTTGGTTTGGAGAATGCCAGGATGTAAGTCCAAGTAATAAATTAGGGCCAGAAGGTGCAGAGCTTTGAATCCAGGCTTGCTTTATTTCATGTTTTCTTTTCATCAGGGAGTGACATAGATGGATTTACATTTTGAAAAGCCCCTTCTGACATGTTGCAGGAAGTCAGGGACCCTGAATGAAGGGACCAGCTGTAGTCGCATCAGAGGAATATAAATTGTGAAGATTTCATTTTAATATGGACATTTATTGGTTCCCAAATAATACTTTAATAATTTCTTAAGCCTGTCTTTACTTTAATTTCTTAATCCTGTTATCTTTGTAAGCTGAGAATGTATGTCACCTCAGGACCACCGTGATAATTGTGTTAACTGTACAAATTGATTGTAAAATATGTGTGTTTGAACACTATGAAGTCAGTGCACCTTGAAAAAAAACAGAATAACAGCAATTTTTAGGAAACAAGGGAAGACAACCATAAGGTCTGACTGCCTGTGGGGTTGGGCAAAAAGAGACATATTTTTCTTCTTGCAGAGAGCCTATAAATGAACATGCAAGTAGGAGAGATACTGATAAATTCTTTTCCTAGCAAGGAATATTAATATCAATACCCTGCGAAAGGAATGCATTCCTGGGTGGAGGTCTATAAACGGCCACTCTGGGAATGTCTATCTTATGTGGTTGAGATAAGAACTGAGATATGCCCTGGTCTCCTGCAGTACCCTCAGGCTTACTAGGGTGGAGAAAAACTCTGCCCTAGTAAATTTGTGATCAGACCAGTTCTCTGCTCTTAAACCCTGTTTTCTGTTGTTTAAGATGTTTATCAAGACAATATGTGCACCGCCAAACATAGACCCTTATCAGT
>NC_045442.1:104951596-105015781 GCF_002776525.5 Piliocolobus tephrosceles | reverse complement strand
TGTGATCTTTGTTGGACCCTTATCAGTAGTTCTGCTTTTGCCCTTTGTCCTGTTCCCTCAGAAGCATGTGATCTTTGTTCTGTTTTTTTTGCCCTTTGAAGCATGTGATCTTTGTACCTACTCTCTGTTCTTACACCCCCTCCCCTTTTGAAACTCTTAATAAAAAACTTGCTGGTTTGAGCTGGGCATCACGGTCCTACCAATATGTGATGTCGCCCCAGGTGGCCCAGCTGTAAAATTCCTCTTTGTACTCTTTCTCTTTATTTCTCAGCTGGCCAACACTTACGGAAAATAGAAAGAACCTACGTTGAAATATTGGGGGTGGGTTCCCCCACTACTGGCATCTATAGGAAATGTGTATGAGGGATGGAAGAGATGAGAGGTGAGGATACCAGAAATAACAAACAGTTCAGGAGAGGGATGGAAAAGACTGGGGAGAGAACAGTGGGCAGTAGGAATAGAGGAAAGAGAGGGAGCCCAGACTTAAGATGTACTAAGAGGAAAAATCAATAGAACCTAGAGACCAGTTAGATGTAGGGAGCTGAAGAGACAACGGTGCCAAGAGTATATCCCAGTTTTATGAGATTCATTGATATAAGAACAGGATGAGGAACTAGGCAGCTTGGAGTTCCATTGTGGTGACTTTAAGGTGACTGTGGACACCACGTGGAAATGTTTACCTAGGAATTCTGCTTAGAAATTTGGGTTATTTTGTTGCTGAACAAAAAGGAACAGAAAAATCTCAAGGAAAGGGGAGATTCTTTCAAAGGACATGGGAAGCTGAGGCACACCAGAAGTAAAAGCTAGCACGAATTTACTCTCTCCATTACCCACCTCTCAACCCTTGTGGGCTTTGAGAGCCACAGGTGTCCACTCTCTACTCACTGCAACAGATTTTCCACTCTGCACCCAGAGAGAACTTTCAAGAACAAATCTATTCAGGTCACTTTGGATTCATATCTTCCAAGATCCTGAGGATAAAGTTCAAAATCCTAAATTTAGCTTTTGTCCACCTTTACAGTCAAGCCCTAGTGTATCCTTCTGCCTCATCTCCCAGAACCCTGTCCCTTGCAACTGATGAATGGTGGAAGATTGAAGGCAGAGTAAAGGAATGAAGTGCCTGGAGAGATAATCTCTCATCTTTTTCTTTCTGTGGATCAGACCCACTTCCATGAGCCTCTAAATTCCTGCTCTTCTTTAACTTTCTTGCATGTGGCTCTGTCTTATCATGGAACTCACCTTTATTCCTGACATTATGTGTCAGTAATATATACATACATACATATATATGTGTGTGTGTATATATATATAGAGAGAGAGTTGGTTTTTTGTTGTTGTTTTATTTTGTTTTGTTTTTGAGACGGAGTCTTGCTCTGTCACCCAGGCCGGAGTGCAGTGGCCCGATCTCAGCTCATTGCAAGCTCCACCTCCCAGGTTCATGCCATTCTCTCGCCTCAGCCGCCCGAGTAGCTGGGACTACAGGTGCCTGACACCATGCCTGGCTAATTTTTTGTATTTTTAGTAGAGATGGGATTTCACCTTGTTAGCCAGGATGGTCTCGATCTCCTGACCTCATGATCCACCCACCTTGGCCTCCCAAAGTTCTGGGATTACAGGTGTGAGCCACCGCACCTGGTCAATTTGTTTATTTTTTGAGATAGAGTCTTGCTCTGTCACCCAGGCTGGAGTGCAGTGGTGTGACCTTGGCTCACTGCAACCTCCACCTCTTGGGTTCAAGAGATTCTCCTGCCTCAGCCTCCCGAGTAGCTGGGATTACATGTGCATGCCACCACACTTGGCTAATTTTTGTATTTTTAGTAGAGATGGGGGTTTCACCATGTTGGCCATGCTGGTCTTGAACTACTGACCCATTGATCCGCCTGCCTCAGCCTCCCAAAGTGCTAGGATTACAGGGGTGAGCCACTGCCTGCCTCTGTAATAATTTTTAACAGCATAAAGCAAACCTCCCTTAGTCTTTATACTACGGTTCCAGATTCCCATGAGAGATACTCTGATTGACTCATTTTGAGGGTCAGGTGACCACCTTCATTCCGATCAGCTTGGAGAAGGGTCAATGTCACATAGAAAGGAGAAGAGCCTCCTCAGGGAGAGGGGAACAAGCAGGCTCTCAGAGATGGAGGTATAGGCATCAAATCAATGATTAGCTCTTCTATCCCAAATTCTCTCCTTTTTGTTATGTGACCATATTTCTAATTTTTCAATTCATATTTAAATTTTGTTCTAATATCACAAAGAATCAGTGCAGTCCACCCTCTGTATCTGCAGGGAATTGGTTCCAGGACCTCTCAGATACCAAAATCCAAAGATGTTGAAGTCCCTTATGTAAAATGGCATAGTATTTGCATATAACCCCTACACACATCCATGTATACACACACACATATATATATATATATTTTTTTTTTTGTAGAGACAGGGGTCTTCCTATGTGTCTCAAGTGGGTCTCAAACTCCCAGGAATCCTCCCACCTTGGCCTCCCAAAGCACTGCTATTACAGGCATGAGCCACCAAAACCTGGTCCTCTCTTATATTTTAAATAATCTCTAGATTCCTTAGAATACTTAATACAATGTAAATGGTGCATAAATAATTGTTATATTGTATTTTTTTTATTGTTTTATTGTTATTCTTATTAGATTTCTTTCCCAACTTTTTTCTATGTGTATTTGGTGGAATCTGTGGATTTGGAGGGCCAACTGTTATAACTAAGGTAGTTTTAAAATTTCAGGTAATTCAGTATCATCTGATAGGCATGTTCTTTCTTTTATCAGATTACTTGTAGAAATACTATAATTTAAACAGAAATTTGGCTTTCTACAGTAGTCACAGAAGGCTCAGGGCTCTTCCAAAAAAAAAATTAGATTTAGAATAAAAACATTTTTATAAATCAGGAAGCCAAAAAGCACAAGGTTATTGACTACATCTGTCTTTAGTAACAGATGGTAGTACTAATTGTTATTCAGGAGTGGCATATTGTTTTAATTTCTCGGGGTAAAATATGAAAGTAAATGTGTGTAGATGTTTAGCTTTGAAAATATTGTGACTCCCTTAAAACAATTCAAAAATAAGAAATAAAATGTGTTGTCTTTTTTGGGGGGGAAATGATGTGGCCTTTTTTAAGGAGAAACATTTTTAGAAAAGATCAGAAAATATCCCAACTTAGGAAAACTCATTTGAAATTAAGTTGTATATTTGCATTTGAATGAGGTGCTATTTCTGTTCATTTTGATAAAATCAGCATTCTGCTTCCAGTAATACTCAGAGATTTGTGTCAGGCCTCTCAGCCCAAGCTAAGCTATCACATCCCCTGTGACCTGCACATATACATCCAGATGGCCTGAAGCAACTGAAGAATCACAAAAGAAGTGAAAATGGCTGCCTTAGCTGATGACATTCCACCATTGTGATTTGTTCCTGCCCCACCTTAACTGATCGATTAACCTTGTGAAATTCCTTCTCCCGGCTCTGAACCTCCTGCACTGAGCACCTTGTGACCTCTACCCCTGCCTGCAAGAGAAAAACCTTTGACTGTAATTTTCCACTACCCACCCAAATCCTATAAAACAGCCCCACTCCTATTTTCCTTGCTGACTCACTTTTCGGACTCAGCCTGCCCGCAACCAGGTGATTAAAAAGCTTTATTGCTCACACAAAGCCTGTTTGGTGGTCTCTTCACATGGACGCACGTAACAATTTGACTGTCAAACTTTCATTGCAAGTCACGGTGATGAAGAAGTTCTACACTTCTCACAATTCCAGAAGATTCAGAACTGACCCCTTGTTCATGGGCTCCGTTAGTGCAGATAGGGATTTTGTTAATAGTTGGAAAGATAAAGCATCTCCTTCTACCTGTGGCAGCTGGGTCATTCTTACTACATACAGCTAAAAATTTAAATAAATAAAGGAGAGTAACATGGAGGTGTGCATGGACATTTCACAGTTCATCAGGCTGAATGCTAACAGTATATAGCTGTATGTTTAACAAAGAGGAACTCCTGAGTTTTGAATTCGACACTTGCCAAACTTAAGCATCACCTTTGAAAGAACAGCTTTGAAATCTCCAGTTACATATTCAAATTCTCTTCTATCTTGGGCATAAAATAAGGCCACTGGACACCCACCTACATAGTCTGCTTTAGGATGGAATTTTCTGCCTATCACACTCCAAAATATTTCTTCCTCTGCTGTGTCCTTTCAAGGTGCAGGTAAATTTAGCATTAAATGGCTACCCTTTCGGATTAAGCATTGTGCTTCGCAGGGGACCAATTTGAAAATGTCAGTTTTTCTGAGAGAGGTCATATAGAACATCACTGGGATCTGCACCTGTAAGGATTTATCAAATAGCTGTGTAGAGTGTGGAGTAACAAGAGGGAAAACAAAAGACTGAAAATGAACCAGAGAGAGAGAGAGAGAAAGAAAGAGAGAGAGAGAGAAAGAGAAAATGCTATTCGTCAGCCCAGCATGAATTCAGTGATGTTTCCCTCAGTGAAATACCTCTAACAACTAACAAAACTGTTGCAAGCTTGGCTCCTGCTTTGTTAGACTTATTTAAATCACAAAACTACCCCAATTAGATAGCCTCTGTGATTTGAATTTTATTGTATCCAAAGGCTTGTCTGCCACATTAAATGAAGTCATTTCTATGACCTTCACTACACAGCTACATGAAGAACACAAATAGCCTGTAATTTGCAACTCAATCACAATCCTGTTCTCATTTTCCAAACTGACATAGAGCTAATTTGTAAAATGTATAGACACTTAGCGCAGTACCTGGCAGTGCTATTTGAATGAGAACTTGGCATCAAATGAAACTGGCTTTATCAGATTTTTTTTTCTTCCCCCAAATTTGTGATTAGTGAGCCAGAAAGAGAAGGAGATAGAGATCCCCCATGGCTGGGATTGAGAGATGTAATTGGAGAAGATAGGGTGGACTGTTCTTCCCTTTGAACTCAAGAAGCAAGAGAAAAAGTCAGACTATTGAAAGAGAAAGGAGGACGCAGTGAGTATACAGAGGGAGTCTAGACAGCTTGACAGTTCCTAGTTCCAGTTCCTTACTGAATCTGACTTCACTTCTGATCCTGGGGTCTCGGAGACCCCTTGTGCCCACAAAGTAAATTCCCTTCTGCTACCTGTTTATTTTTGCTTTCAGTCAACCTAAATGGAATTCTGTGCTCGACAGAGTTGCAATTAATACGGTACTTGGGATGGTTCTGTAGACACACCCTAATCTGTAACTGTACCACGTCAGAGAGAATTTCCAAGAAGACTTCCAACAGGGGCTTCCTTGTTTTAATGAAAGGTCAAGATGCATTTCAGAAGAATGCCCTACATACCACTGAGAAGATCGAGCAGTTGGCCACTCCTATCATCAGTATATCGAGAACATAAAAAGTAGTCAAATGGGATTATCCTCTGAAAAGGCAACAGAAATGCTTCTTCCATTGCCAACTGCATATCTATGTGTGCACAGATTTTCTTCATATGCTTCCACTGAGGCAACAGATTACAACAGATCAATGGCTGAAGTGTATAGGTAAATCTAGCTTGAGGATATATATTTTATATGGATACAACTTTGTATTCTTCTCATCTGATGAAAGAATATTTGGTTGATTTATGATCTGATATTCCTCAGAGAAAAATCTATTTGGAGTATTCTTACATGGAGTGATCCTATAGTTATGACTTCTCTAAGCTTTAACAAGAACTTATATTTGAGAAGAAGCAGAGTGTTCCTAAGTGTTGTGGGAAGTTAGGGACCCCGGATGGAGGAACTGGCTGGAGCTGTGGCAGAGGAACATAAATTGTGAAGATTTCACTTTAATATGGACATTTATCAGTTCCCAAATAATACTTTTATAATTTCTTAAGCCTGTGTTTACTTTAATCTCTTAATCCTGTTATCTTCAGAAGCTGAAGATGTATGTCACCTCAGGACCACTGTGATAATTGTGTTAACTGTACAAATTGATTGTAAAACATGTGTGTTTGAACAACATGAAACCAGCGCATCTTGAAAAAGAACAGAATAACAGCAGTTTTTAGGGAACAAGGAAAGACAACCATAAGGTCTGTATGCCTGCAGGGTTGGGCAAAAAGAGCCACATTTTTCTTCTTGTAGAGAGCCTGTGAATGGACGTGGAAGTAGGGAAGATATCACTCAATTCTTTTCCTAGCAAGGAATATTAATATTAATACCCTGGGAAAGGAATGCATTCCTGGGGGAGGTCTATAAATGGTTGCTCTGGGAATGTCTGTCTCATGCGGTTGAGATAAGGACTGAGGTATGCCCTGGTCTCCTGCAGTACCCTCAGGCTTACTAGGGTGGAGAAAAACCCCACCCTGGTAAATTTGTGGTCAGACCAGTTCTCTGCTCTCAAACCCTGTTTTCTGTTGTTTAAGATGTTCATCAAGACAATATGTGCACCACTGAACATAGGCCCTTATCTGTTCTGCTTTTGCCTTTTGACTTGTGATCTTTGTTGGACCCTTATCAGTAGTTCTTCTTTTTGCCCTTTGAAGCATGTGATCTACTCCCTGTTCTTACACCCCCTCCTCTTTTGAAATCCTTAATAAAAACTTGCTGGTTTGAAGCTCAGGTAGACATCAAGGTCCTACCGATATGTGATGTCACCCCCGGTGGCCCAGCTGTAAAATTCCTCTCTTTGTACTCTTTGTCTTTATTTCTCAGCCGGCCAACACTTATGGAAAATAGAAAGAACCTATGTTGAAATATTGGGAGCGGGTTCCCCTGATACCTAAGGAAATATTTTTGGGGTGAGAAATGAGTGTTAGGATCCGCAGATGAGTCTAAGAAGTCCCAGAGATGAAGCAATTGTCTTATTGGTAAAGAAAAGGGCCCTTTCTCTCAGAAGAAAAAAAAAGCACATTGTTATTCTTTGCTCTTGGATGTATTGTTCTGGTTTTTGGAGGGCAAATAGGTGTTCTAAATCAAGAGCTCTGTTATGTGTAAAAGTTTCTTTCAAAAGGATGGGGGCTGGAAGATCTTCTGGGGATATAAAATCTATCTTTAG
The DNA here is from genome assembly GCF_002776525.5 of Piliocolobus tephrosceles. Classification (NCBI taxonomy): domain Eukaryota; kingdom Metazoa; phylum Chordata; class Mammalia; order Primates; family Cercopithecidae; genus Piliocolobus; species Piliocolobus tephrosceles. Next base: position 105,008,723 of record NC_045442.1, on the reverse strand, counting down.
GATGATGGAAAATGGAAACGTAAGAGAGATTTTTCAAGTAGTTGGTGAACACATCTGAGTTGAGAGCTTTGAGAAAGTAAGTGTCTTGTGTCCTTCAGCAAGGTGGTTTTAGGGGAAGGTCTTGTGATGAGGAATTTCTCCTGTCTTTCTATCTCCACTTTTCTGCTTCGCAGAATCTCTCTCCCAGACATCCACCTGTCTTTAGGTGGGAGTGCACGAGCTTGAAAGCAACGAGCATCAATCCTCTCTTTCTGGAAGACCTTAACTAATAACAAGTCTCTAATATATAGAAGATAAAACTATTTGGTATGATGAAGCAGAAAATACCTCTACACATGGACAAAAAAATGGCCAATCTCACCATAACCAATGTTGAAAATTGGAAAAATGATAAACATTTCTTACCATTCTGCATTTTTATGAGCTCTTTGTGACACACACCTATCCAGGAGAAACATTCCTCAGAGAATTTATGAGATGAAAAGTCATAAAAAAAATCCTCTATGGTTTCTCTTTATCTTGCTATTTGAAACCCTTGTAAACATTTATGTGGGGTTTTCAGGAGACTTAAACCCCCGGTTCAATTTGAATTCAAGGTCTTTGAAGATAGTCATCAGTTTCTGCTTCCTTCAAAACTTCTAATTACACAAGCACAGCCTTTCCTGATACATGGCTATTGGTCTGATTTAAAACTTGCTCATTTCAGCTTGTACCTTCAGTCTCATAGCAGCCTGAATTCTAAATATAACCCACTTCATCACAGCCTGAATTCTAAATATAACCCACTTTTCTTTAAGACATGAACCCAGTGGAGGGTGAATTCTACATAGAATTTCACACAACTGTAAATATTCGTAGTACATTTACTGTCTTGGTCCTAAATCTCTTAAAATATGAATGTTTAAATATACAATTAAGTCAATAAAGCAGTTTACTCTTAATGACTGCTACACTTATATGGTCAGAGACAACTATTTTTAAATCTCATCTTAGTGACAAAAAGTTTCCAATGGATTCATTTCAACAAGGATGGATACCCAACTTCCAGGAGGAGTAATACTCCATGGAAGACTGTCTAAATATGCTCTGACTTTGGATGCCATATTTTCCACCCTGTTAGCTACTTTCACATGCAGGCTCAGCCCTTGGTTTAGTTCCTGACTCCAGAGGAGCATATAAGAGGCCCCCAGTCTTCTGGTCTTCCTTTCTCTTGTTCTGTTTTGTTTTTTGTTTTTTGTTTGTTTGTTTTCTGTTTCTTCTTGGAATTTTATGCTCTTCTATTTTTTTCCCAGCTTTTTTCCTCTTTTGCCGTCACCAGCTTTTCTGTTACAACCAAAGCTTTAACCTAAATACTTGCCAGGCAATGAGCGTTGCCAAGTTTGCGGCTTTGAATCAGTAGACCCCATATTTGAGCCTTCTCTCTGGGAAACTGAGAACATACCAGACATTCACAATGGTTTTGAATTAAGTGAGGTTTGCTGCAACCTACTATGAAGTGATCTTGCACCAGCATCCTAGGTTATTCTCTGGGCCTCTACACATCTCTGTTCTGATTCTCCATGAAAACCTCATTGACCCTTGACACTGGAAACTTCCATGCAGAGAAGCAGAGAGCCTGACTTCATGCCGCTGAATTCACATTAGTAACATCACTTCCTCAGTTATGCAAACTATTTTCCTTTTTTACGTTTACTGTTTGGGACTGAGCTACTCTTGGTACATCTAATGCTACATCTACATCTATTTTTCCAAAGCTTGTAGAACTTTTAAAATGGCAAGTCCATGCTGAATTATGAAAAAGAGGGTAGCATTCTAAAATGAAAACATTTTACGTATATAATTCAGTTCTGAAAATCCTTAAGAAAAAGATTCATGGCAATTTGTTTTAGTGTGAAACTTATAGTAGCATTGTGGCAAAGCTATTCTAAGTACCTAATATACACATGAGCATCCTTAGATGTACAGGGAAATGATTCTGTAGTTTTTGCACCAAATTTTGCCAGTCAAGAAAAATGACCTTATAAAGAAATTGAAAAAGCAGAGAGTAGCCATGACCCTCCCTTCCACTAAGGTGGTACCAGCTTTTCAGAAGGAGGAATGTTTCAGCCTCATAACTACCTGCCACTGAAAAGATGCTTAGACTATTCCACATTATTTCCATTTCTAGATAAAAATCCAGTGTGGAAAGAATTTGTAGCATCATAGGCAGAAGTGATAATCAAAATATTTAGTGTCTGGTAGGGTGGGGATACGGGCTGCTCAGAATGGTAGCCTAACCAATCAGACTAGATGCCATAGTACGTACCTGTCAATATCAACTCTGATTTTGGAAATCTATGGAACCATGAATCCAAGAGACTAAGAGTATCAATATTTTGTAGTGCATGCATTTGCAGTATGTTTTTTGCTCTTTTGGAAGAAAGAGATGTTTGGGTAAGTGGAAATTTGGAAAGCCTCATTTCTTAAAGTAAAACTGAGTTGCACATTACATCATCATGCAAGAGTTTCCTCCTAAGTTGAAGGTGCTGGACACGGTGCTTGAATAGCACAGGCAAAATAGGTAGTTAAAATAGTACTATTTGTATTGTATGGTTTTTTTTTTTTTCAACAAATGCTTATCCAGAATTTTTTGAAAATCTGTGACCACCCTGAGGACCTGTCTAGGTAATTTAGAGGCTTCACAGCAATATCTGACTATACAAAAAAAATCAGTTGAATGCTCACAGAAAATGATAATAAGGAAGAGAAAATTGATGACTGTATAAAGTAGAAGATACCAGTGGATAGGAGACAAAGAAAAGAAAGTCAACATAGAACTGCCAAAATAGAAGAGGAAGTAAAAAGGGAGCTGGGAAAACAAGGTAGTCTAAAAATAGGCTTTGTGAAAACGCATAGCACTAGGATGGGAAGTAGCCAAGTTTGGGCACATGAATGTAAGAACTACAGTGACTTAGATGATAGAAAGCTGTGCTCAGAACACCTTTCCTTTTCTTCTCTTGTCATTCAGGACAAAAGGAGTCTTTTTTTGTTTTTATTTTTATTTTTTAATTTTTTGAGACAGAGTCTTGCTCTGTCACCCAGGCAGGAGTGCAGTCGTATGATCTTGGCTCACTGCAACCTGTGCCTCCTGGGTTCAAGTCATTCTCCTGCCTCAGCCTCCCCAGTAGCTGGGATTACAGGTGCGCACCACCATGCCCAGCTAATTTTTGTATTTTAGTAGAGACAGGGTTTCACCATGCTGGCCAGGTTGGTCTAGAACTCCTGACCTCATGATCCACCCACCTCGGCTTCCCAAAGTGCTGAGATTACAGGCATGAGCCCTCCACCCCCGGCCAAAAGGAGTCTCTTAAAAAGTCAAATGAGCAGGGCCTCCAGGAGCCTTGGGTAGACTCAACAAATGTACGAATCTTGAAGCCCTTTCTCCACCACTCACTCCCACACTCTAGCCCTGGGATTTAGCTAGTACCAGGAGTCTGTGGTCCTTTGTTAGCGTTAGATGATGAACAATAGAGTGAAAAGAGACAGCATTTAAAAATAACTGTAGCTACCAAGAAAAAAAGTTTTGCCCTGTGGGAAGAGGTGGGAGAAAGGGAAGAGAGGAGGAATGAGCCTCTTGTAACCACAGTGCCATGCTATACTTACAGCAGAGGAGGTTTTCTAACAAAGATGTTCAATCAACTTGGATACATAAATGTTGAAGGATGTGTATGCAGTAGTCAAATGTCTACCTGTAAATCATATTTCATTTTTTAACCTAGTTACATATATACGTAAGTCACATATGGTTAAAACATCTTCTAATTGAACAATGTTGATTTTTTTCCACTCTTGTGTTCCATTAAAAAATTGTATTCAAACTGGGGACGGTGGCCCATGCCTGTAATCCCAGCACTTTGGGAGGCCAAGACAGGCAGATCAACTGATGTCAAGAGTTCGAGACTGGCCTGGCAAACATGGTGAAACCCCATCTCAACTAAAAATACCAAAAAACTTAGCTGGGCTTGGTGGCAGGCACCTGTAATCCCAGCTACTCAGGAGGCTGAGGCAGGAGAATCACCTGAACCCAGGAGGTGGAGGCTGCAGTGAGCTGAGATTGCACCACTGCACTCTAGCCTGGGTGACAGAGTGAGACCCATCTCAAAAAAATTTATTTAAATTTGTGTTTAAATTATCCACATGTACCTCTGACATCATTGTTGTCACCATCACTTTGGAATCACTGAGCACAATGTCTACATTTTATGTGTATGATTCTGGCTCTGCAATCTTTATTCTAAGCCACAAATAAGCATTCATGAAATATTATCAGTTAGTTACTTCATTCATCTTTTAGATGCTTTGCTTTTATTTTTTTTGGAAACAGGATCTCACTCTGACACCTAGACTGGAGTACAGTGGCATTATCACAGCTCACTGCAGCCTCAACTTCCCAGGCTCAAGCAATTCTCCCACCTCAGCCTCGTGAGTAACTGGGACCACAGATACACATCACCACGCCCAGGTAATTTTTGTATTTTTTATAGAGTCGGGGTCTTGCCATGTTTCTCAGGCTGCTGTCAAACTCCTGTGCTCAGCGATCCACCCACATTGGCCTCCCAAAATGCAGAGATTCCAGGCATGAGACAACACACCTAGCCCACTGATGCATATTCTTGATGTCTAAACATTACCACTCGATGCATGATTCTTCAGAGAATATAGTAAATATTGAATAAATACAAAATGTTTATAATATGTGAATGAGTTATAAGTCAAAAGAACTTATAAGTCAAAAGGACTCATAAGTCAAAAGAAAAACAACTTATGCATCCTATGCTTAGCTTAAGACATGAACATTACCTGTCTTTTGAAGCTCTCTATGGGCTTCTTCCTAATCTCATTGCCCCTCCTGCTCATCCATTTCACTCCCACTGGTAATTTATCATTTTAAAATTTGTGTTTATCATTCCTTTGCTTATATTTTTTTTTCCTTTTTCTTTTCTTTTTTCTTTTTTTCTTTTTTTGAGAAGAAGTCTCGCTCTGTCACCAGGCTGGAGTGCAGTGGCGCGATCTCGGCTCACTGCAGGCTCCGCCTCCCAGGTTCACACCATTCTCCTGCCTCAGCCTCCTGAGCAGCTGGGACTACAGGCGCCCGCCACCACGCCCGGCTAATTTTTTGTATTTTTAGTAGAGACGGGGTTTCACTGTATTAGCCAGGATGGTCTCCATTTCCTGACCTCGTGATCTACCCGCCTCAGCCTCCTAAGGTGCTGGGATTACAGGCGTGAGCCATCGCGCCTAGCCGCTTATTAGCTATTTTTAAAGCATTATCGTTGTATCCCTGTACAATATACAGTTTCATTTTGCACATGCTTTATCTCTTTAAAAATGATACCATGCATATCCCAAAGCTTCCTTTTTGGGCTTAACATTTTGTTTATGAAATTCATTTATGTTGGGTGCACATGACTGTAGCCCTAGGTTTTAGTTGTTGGGCAGTATTCTGTTATGATTATATTTATCCTTTCTACTATGGATAGCCATTCAGGTTGTTTCCAATTTCTGCCGTTACAAGCAATGCTTTTATCAAATATTCTTTTGGTATTTATTGGTGTACATTTGAGGGATTTCCTCTAGAGTATTTTATTGGTTTAGGTAGAGTTGCAGAAAGCAGAATTGATTCTATAGAATTTAAATGCAAATGTGTTTATTACCAAATAAGAAACATTATAAGTTAAATTTCCTATTACAACTGACACAGCTATTTAAAAAAAATAGGGATTACCTTTATACACTACTGTGAAGTGATCATCAAAATATAACGTTAGGTGAAAAAAAGTAAGATGAGGAAAAATATATACAGATTGAGCATCCCTAATCTGAAAATTCAAAATGCTCCAAAATCTAACTTTTGGAGTGCTGGCATGACACTCAAAGGAAGTGCTCATTGGAACATTTAGGATTTTGAATTTTTGGATTAGGGATGCCTAACTGGTATGCATTCTGCAAATATTCCAAAATCTGAAAAAATCCAAAATTTGAAACACTTCTGGTCCCAAGCATTTTGCATAAGGGTTACTCAAGCTGTAGAGTATTTGTCTAATCAGGGAGAATATAAAAATAAATAAATATGCACATACACTGTCACTCACATACACACTTATACTCTTTTTATTTTATTTTTATTTTTTGAGGCGGAGTCTCTCTCTGTTGCCCAGGCTGGAGTGCAGTGGCGCCATCTCGGCTCACTGCAAGCTCCGCCTCCCTGGTTTATGCCATTCTCCTGCCTCAGCCTCCCGAGTACCTGGGACTACAGGTGCCCGCCACCACGCCCGGCTAATTTTTTGTGTTTTTGGTAGAGACGGGGTTTCACCATGTTAGCCAGGATGGTCTCGATCTCCTGACCTGGTGATACGCCCGTCTCGGCCTCCCAAAGTGCTGGGATTACGGGCGTGAGCCACTGCACCCGGCCCACACTTATACTCTTAAAAGATAAACCATAAAACAAATTAAAGGATTCTCTGCAGTGGGAGGGGAAAACCAGAAATAGGAACTAGACTTTCTTGAATATAAGCTGTGTTGTAGACTTGACTTTGGAATAAGTGAATATTTTACATATCTTTAAAACAAATTAAAAGGAAAATAAAGCAATCCTAAAATTTCAAAAGTAAAATGAAACAAACGAAGTCATTTGTGTATAAAATTGGTGGCTTAACCACATGGAGTGCAATTATTTGAGAGATTTTAGAATACAGTGATTTGGCCATATATCAAATCACTCATAAGACAACTTGAAGAGGCTCCCATTGGCCAAAGATGGAGCAATTTGACCAGCAATAAAAATAATAATACATACGCTGGGCGTGGTGGCTCACGCCTGTAATCCCAGCACTTTGGGAGGCTGAGGCAGACGGATCATGAGGTCAGGAGATACAGACCATCCTGGCTAACACGGTGAAACCCCGTCTCTACTAAAAAGACAAAAAATTAGCCGGGCATGGTGGCACGCACCTATGGTTCCCGCTACTCAGGAGGCTAAGGCAGGAGAATTGCTTGAACCCGGGAGGCAGAGGTTGAAATGAGCCGAGATCATGCTACTGCATTCCAGCCTGGGCGACAGAGCAAGACTCCGTCTAAATGATAATAATAATAATACATAAACAATATTTAAAACCCATTTATTCATAATGATACTAAAATAACTGATCTAAACCAATGTGTGAATTTAATAAAACATCCAAGAGACAATTAGGGAATGCCAAATGTTGACTGAATAGTTGATGGTATTAAGAAATTATTGGCTGGGCATGGTGGCTTACCCCTGTAATCCCAGCACTTTGGGAGGCCGAGGTGGGTGGATCACCAGAGGTCAGTAGTTCAAGACCAGCCTGGTCAACATGTTGAAACCCCGTCTCTACTAAAAATACAAAAACTAGCTGGGCATGGTGGTGTGTACCTGTAATCCCAGCTACTTGTGAGGCTGAGGCAGGAGAAACGCTTGAACTTGGGAGGCGGAGGTTGCAGTGAGCCAAGATCACAACGCTGCACTCCAGCATGGGCAACAGAGCAAGACACTGTCTCAAAAAAAAAAAAAAAAAAAACAGAGAAATTACTGTTATTTGTTTCAGATGTGACAAGAGTATTTTAGTAATACTGCTTTGTAGAAATACTCACTGAAATACTTATGGATAAAATAATATGACGTTATCTAAATCATTTTCCAAATGAGACCAAAATTCAGGAAACTCTATCTAGAAAAACAGTGTGACCATTAAAAATACACATTAATTTGAAAAATTCCACCATCAGATAAGATTTAAAATGAAAACAATGTGTTCTGGACATGAGTACTGATTGTAAACAGCTTAATTGTTTGTTTGTTTTGAGAACTGGCCTCCCTCTATTGCGCAGGCTGGAATGTGGTGCCACAATTATAGCTCGTTATAACCTCCAGCTCCTGGGTTCAAGCAATTCTCGCACCTCAGCTTCCACAGTAGCTGAGACTACAGTCACGCACAACCACACCTGGTTAATTTTTTTATTTTATATTGTGGAGATGGGGTCTTCCTATGTTGCGCAGGCTGGTCTAGAACTTCTGGCCTCCATCAATCCTCCCACCTCTGCCTCCTGAAGCCCTGGCATTATAAGCATGAGCCCGGAGAGCTTGCTTATATTTTAAGTACAATTGGTAAAACTTATCAACACACAAAAATAAAAAAATATAAATGATCAAGGACAATTTCTAAAAGAGGTGAAATGCAGTAATGCAAAGTTACCATGAAGAAATTTAATTGATAATTCATTAGTAATGTGCTTACCCACTGATGTGCCAAAAATCAGAAAACCATCTTTTTCAGATAAGATTGGTGTGGATGACCTTCCAAGAGAACATCTCACAGTGCTCTCTGGAATCAACAAGTTACAGCATGAGTAGAGAGGCGTAGTGTTCAAACGCATCAGCAATGGCTCAATAACAAACCAACTAGAAGAACATGTTCCAGACCTGGTTCTGGAGGCTCCTCATTGGCCGGGCAGGACCCATTTATTCACTGACCAGGAAGAAGCCCTGGGTTGGGCAAGGAAGTGCCAAAATGCAGCAGGAGTCACTTAGAAGCTCTGTGTAACAGCTCTTAATGAACCAGTACAGAATTAGTTTAGTATTTCAACACCTAGAGGATCCCTAGAAGATATTTGGGTTGGCTAAACATTAACTCTGTGAGTAGGAACACTCATGTCATAATCAAACCCAATATTATTAAACTGAGGACTAAGCAACATTGTTTCCCACTGACAATGCTAGCTCACCTTCTATGTGTGACTGGGAGTAGCTCTGTGGCTAGCAACCTTTGACTCTTAAATCTGTCTGTTTATATCTGTGTATTCATATGTATCTCATATATATGTGCATATATGTGTAGATACTTTTAGGCAAAAATCAACATACATAACAGAAATTCATTCTGCTCCTCTACCCACACTTATTGCTGTGTTCAGCCAAAATTTTAGACTCCATTTAGTTTGAGACTCTTATCAGAATGACCTTGCCAGCCAGCCTCGTCCTATAAATTCTACATACAAGATACTTTGTGGTGATATGACTCCCTAGCTACATTTTCAGCATTTTATCTTGCCATGACACTCTTTGTTCTTGCCATATTAAATTATGTATAGATCCTTCAACAAGTACTTTATTATTAATAAGATTTTTCTCTCCTTGGAATGTCTCTCAGGCCCCCTTCATTTATAGGTTATTTCAGGGGTCAATTCAGATTTTTAGCACTTTCTGAAAGTCTCTAAGGTCACAAGTATAGCATTGTAGAAAGTTCTGGAGAGCTTACTTTTCCAAACAAGAAAACTTTCTTCCAGATTAATTAGTCAAAATCCTCATTCACTACTCTCCGAAATTCCTAGCATCGCGGAGTCAATGATTTAACGGATTTGTCTCCAACAGTCTGTTTATTCTGCTTACACCTACGTTCCTCCATTTCCACTGGCCCTTTCCTCATCTGGTTCAGAATTAGTGGGGGTAATTAGAAATCACTAGCAGCCAGGTATTGGGAAAAACTTCCTTACCACGGAAGGTGAAGGGATGGTTCAGCACCAAGGACAGAGGCAATGCACAGGCTTACTTTCCTGCCCTCTCCACCTCATGCATATTTAGTCATGCTGTGTGATTATGTCTTAGATTAAGTACCCTTCCTCATTGCTGAGTCTAACTGTATTATCGTTTTCACTTTATGTTGAAATTTGTTTCTTATTTATCGCCGTCATCATTCCTCCTCCTTACCCTCACTTAGTACAATTTCTGGGGCATAGTAGGCTAAATAAATTTTAGATAAATTAATAAATGAATCAATCACTCAATAAATTAACAAATATATTTCAGAAAAAGACTAAAATCCAAAGAGACACAAATAAAACAATTATGCCAGGAAGCAAAAATAATATATTTGTTATTACTCCTTCAGACATCACTTCTCACCCCAGTTTTGCATCAGAATGATCTGAAGAGATTATCGACAATGCAAACTCCAACCTGGGGGACATAGGAAGACCCTGTCTCTACAGAATATTTTAAAACTTAGCTGGGCATAATGGGAAGGGAAGCGGAGGCAGGAGGATTTCTTGAGCCCAGGAGTTCAGAGCTACAGTGAGCTATGATCACACCACTGCACTCCAGCCTGGGCAACAGAGCAAAAACCCTGACTCAAAAAAAAAAAAAAAAAAAAAAAAGCAAAAGCAAACTCAAAGGTGCTTCCCCAGAAATACCAGAAATACAGAAAGTAAGAGAATTCTGATGGCGTGGACTTGGCCTGTGTATAGAAGTAGGGGGACAGCTTCCACAGGTGATTTCCAAAGGCATGAAATAATTCTATAAATAATAGTTATAAGTTGTGCTATATTCCTAAGGAGGAATTAAGCATGTGGGAGGGAAAGAAAGCTCCAGCTGCCCTGCTTCATATGAGCAACAGGACCCAATCTTTTCAGCTGGATGAAATGAAAATCAGCAGGAGATGCATCTTTATTCTGATACCTGCTGGCCCTCTTTATTCTGATACCTGCTGGCCTCCCACTCATGATGTAATAGTACAGGCAAAGTTATTCTTTGATTAAGTTCCTTAATCAAAGTACAGTCACTTAATGAAATTCTGGATATTAGACCTTTGTCAGATACATAGTTTGTGGATATTTTTATTTCATTCTGTGGGTTGTCTGTTTACTCTGTTAGTAGTTTCTCTTGCTGTGCAGAAGCTCTTTGGTTTAATTAGGTCCCACTTGTCAATTTTTGTTTTCATTGCAATTGCTTTTGGGACTTAGTCAAAAATTATTTGCCAAGGCTGATGTCAAAAAGGCTATTTCCTAGGTTTTCTTCTAGGATTTTTATAGTTTAAGGTCTTACATTTAAATCTTTAATATATCTTGAATTAATTTTTATATATGCTGAAAAGTAAGAGTCTAATTTCATTCTTCTGCATATGACTAGCCAGATATCCCAGCACCATTTATCGAATAGGGAGTCCTTTCCTCATTGCTTGTTTTTGTCAGCCTTATCAAAGATCTGAAGATTGTAGGTGTGCAGCATTATTTCTCAGTTTCCTATTCTGTTCCATTGGTCTATATGTCTGTTTTTGTACCAGTACCATGCTGTTTTGGTTACTGTGGCCTAATAATATAGTTTGAAGTCAAGCAGTATGATATCTCCATCTTTATTCTTTTTGCTTTGGATTGCTTTGGCTGTTTTGGGTCTTTTTGGTCTCATATAAATTTTAGAATTTTTTTTCTCTAATCCTACAAAGAATGACATTGGTAGTTTGATAGAAATAGCATTGAATTTGTAAGTTGCTTTGGACAGTATGGTCATTTTAATGATATTAATTCTTCCAATCCATAGGTGTGGAATGGCTTTCCATTTATTTGTATTATCTCTGATTTATTTCAGCAGAGTTTTGTAGTTTTTGTAGAGATCTTTCACCTCCTTTGTTAGGTGTATTTTTAGTGTTTCATTTTCTTTGTGGCTATTGTAAATGGAATCGTGTTCTTGATTTGACTCTCAGCCTGAGCACTATTGGCATATAGAAATACTATTGATTTTTGTACATTAATTTTGTCTCCAGAAAACTTGCTAAAATCGTTTATCAGTTCTGTTAGCCCTTTGGCAGAGTCTTTAGGGCTTTCCAATTATAGAATCATGTTGTCAGTGAAGAGAGACAGTTTGACTTCTTTTCCTCTTTGGATGCCTTTTATTTCCTTCTCTTGCCTGATTGCTCTGACCAGGACTTCCAATACTATATGAATGATATAGTATAGGAGTGGTGAGAGTGGACATCCTTGTCTTGTTCCAGTTCTCAAGGGGAATGGTTCTGGCTTTTGTCTGTTCTGTAAGATGCTAGCTATGGGTTTATCATAAATGGCTCTTATTATTGTGAGGTATGTTCCTTTTCTTGCCAAGTCTGTTGAAGGTTTTATCATGAAGAGATGTTGGATTCAATAAAAAGTTTTTTCTGCATCTATTGAGATAATCATATGGTTTTCACTTTTAATTGTTTATGTGGTTAATTACATTTATAGACTTGCATATGGTGAACCAACATTGCACTCCAGGAATAAAATCCACTTGGTTATGGTGAATGAATGTTTTGATGTGCTGTTGGATTCAGTTTACTAGTATTTTGTTGAAGACTTTTGGGTCTATTAACATAGATCAGGGATATTGGCCTGAACTTTTCTTTCATCATATCTATGCTGGATTTTTGTAGTAGGCTGATACTGGCTTCATAGAATGAGTTGGGAAGGAGTCCCTCCTCCTCATTTTTTTGGAATAGTCTCAATAGGATTGGTGGCAGTTCTTTACACATCTGATAAAAATCAGCAGTTAATCCATCTGGTCCAGAGATTTATTTGGTTGGTAGGTTTTTTTTTTTTTAACTGATTCAATTTTATTGCTTGATATTGGTCTATTCAGTGTTTCAATCTCTTCCTGATTCAATCTTGGGAGATTGTGTGCTTCCAGAAATTTATCTATTTCTGCTAGACTTTCTAGTTTGTATAAATAGAGTGGTTCATAGTATTCTCTGAGGATCTTTTGTATCTCTGTGGGATCAGTTGTAATGTTATCTTTGTCATGTCTGATTGTACTGATTTGGATATTGTCTTTGTTCTGCGTTAATTTAGCTAGCAGCCTATCAATCTTGTTTGTTGTTTTAAAGAACCAACTTTTGGTTTCATTGCTCTTCATGGATTTTTGCATCTGAATTTTATTTAGTTCTCTAATTTTAGTAATTTATTTTCTTCTGATAGCTTTGGAGTTGGTTTGTTCTTTTTTCTAGTTCTATTAAGTGAAAAGTTAGATTGTTAATTTGATATTTTTCAACTTTTTGATGAAGGCATTTAGGGCTTATTAATATTTTTGAATCCCTAGTTAATATGATGTGAAGTTGTTTTCTTGCAGGACGGTGATCAAACTCTAAAAATTATAATTGGTTTTAAAAATAACATTTGGTGATACACTGAAAATTTCAGTGTATTTGACACCATATTGAAAAAGATAAAAATTATTTTAACGTATATCTCTACTTTAGTTAGTACAAAATTTATATTTTCTTCCTTTAAAATGCAAAATAATACTTTCCATATTCCTGATCTTTTCAGAAAGGTTAATCTTCAAAATATAACCAAAGATCTTTGTTAGTTAAGGTATTTCCATTGTTCAAGGAAGAAAATCCTCTCTTAAATACAACTAGAAGCAATCTGTTTAGAGTAATATTACTAAGGATTGTGACATATGGCTTCCATGTCCTGTTTTGTCAAAATAGAAGCAGAAGAAACAACGCTGGAAGAGAAATGAAAATGAGAAAGACCATTACAAATCATCTACAGATAAACATAAAATTTATAACTAAACAATTTGGGGTGTGAATTATCAAAGACAGAAAAGCTATTCAAGGTCTAATCCAGAATCACTTCTGTACTGGTTTATGTCTTAGGAGTTTAAATGTAAGGCATTACAAGAGTTGTACGTGTGAGCAATGGAGTTTCTTTTGTATTAAGAAAGGAGTCTATACTTATCGAAACTCAAAAACTTCCTGGTAATTTAATTCAAAATGCTTTGTACAATCCATCAACCGTCCCTTCATCTTCAGACTGGTAAGGTATTTTCCAACCAACTGTTTTTCGTAACTGGGTCTGAGGTCATATTCACATCCAGACCTGTATTTTTCACCTTACTTCATACTTTGCCCCGTTTAACACTTCTAAATCAGAAATAAATAAGTTCTGCCACACCATTCTCAGAGAGTGTCTCTCTGGGAAGAACAGAGGTTGTTAGAATGCTTTCCTAGAGACTCCCTTGAAATTGTATTGTCCTGTACAACAAATAATAGACTAGGAGTCAGGAAAACCACATGCTGAGCAACTCACCTAACATCTCTAGGCTTCAGATATTTTTATCAGCTTCCATAGAAAAAAATTTAATAAAGTAAAATTGCTACATTATTGTCCATTTTTTGAGATTTTTGCCAGTTATCAATTTATTGCCTCTCAGTTCCAAATCCATCCTTTATTAATTAAAAAAATTTTTGTGACACTGCACTGAGATGTAATTCACGAACCATACAATTCACCCTCTTAAAACCTTCAATTTAATAGTTTTTAGTACTCACAGAGTTGGCCATTATCACCACAATCAACTTTAGAACATTTTTATCAACCCAAAGAAACCCCATACCTTTCAGTAATCACCTCTCAATTCTTCATCGTCTCCCCACCAGCCCTCAGCAACTGCTAATCTACTTTCTGTCTCTACAGTTTTGCTCATCCTGGACATTTCATCTAAATGGAACCATACAGTATTTAGTCTTTTGCGACTGGCTTCTTGCACTTGGCATCATGGTTTTGACTTTCACCCACGTTGTAGCATACATCAGTACTTCATTTCTTTCATTGCCAAATAGCATTCCATTGTATGGATATGCCCCGTTATATTTATTCTACCAGTTGATGGATATTTGTGTTGTTTCCACTTTGTAGCTATTAGGAATAATGCTGCTGGGAACATTTCTGTATAGGTGTTTATGTGGACATGTGTTTTCATTTCTCTTTTTTGTTTTTATTTTTATCCCTGGGAGTGAAACTGTTGAATCATATGCTAACTGTATGTTTTAACCATTTGAGGACCTCCCAGACTATTTTCCAAAGCAGCTATACCACTTTCCCTTCCCGTAAGCAGTGTATGGGCACCAACTGCTCCACACCCTCACCTTCACTTGTTACCTGTCTTTTTGACATCTTTTGGACAGTAACAGCTATCTTAGTACATGTGAAGTGGTATCTTACTGTGGCATCCACCCTTCTTTGCAGTGCTCCGTGAAAGAGAGCATTTTTTTAAAATTTGCTGCCACAGAGTGAAACTTTTCTATATAGACTGTGGAAGGGATGACACAAGAGGTAGGAGCTTCTTCCTGATTCTGGTATGCTTTTCTTCTCTTTACTAAGGCAAGGCTGCCAGTGGCATGCAGGAGACCCACTGATGTCCACCTTCCTCCACGTTTGGCTGACTCCTAGGCAGGCAACTTCCTTTTTACCAGCCCCAGCCCACCTACTGCAGATCAGCTCTGGTCAGAGACAGCTCAGGAACCTCATTGACATAGGCTACCAGTGCCTTATGCCAGAGCTGGTCCGCAGCCGGTGGGGAACCCTCTTCCAGTTTGTCCTTCCTTGGATTCTCTTTCCCTTAGCCCTAAAGGGTATAACTGTCCCCTATCCTTGCTATTGCTGTGTCATTTGGAATTTTCCTTTTTCCCTTTTACTAATTGTAATTCCTAGTTAATAATATTTGTTTTTAAGAGATGGGGTCTCACTCTATTGCCCAGGCTAAAGTGCAGTGGCACAATCATAGCACACTACAACCTCAAATTCGTGGGTTCAAGCAATGCTCTCATCTCAACCTCCCGAGTAGCTGAGAGTACAGGCACGAGCCACCTCGTTAGGCCCTGGTTAATCATCTTTCTCTTAAATAGTCCTTTATGTATATTACTGATGTGATCTCTGTTACCTGTCTGGACCCTGACAGATATAAGAGTCACCATCTTTTAATGCAACTAGATAGAGTGAACATTTTTTTAAATTAATCATATCAGCACTACTCTAAAACAGAGTTCAATTATATTTTAGAAACTTAGACGCATTAAACTACCATTGTAATGCAGTCTAAATGACTTTTACAAATTTTCCCCAGGATTATAATGTAAAAATATCCACTAAACAATTGTAAAAAGAAAATTATAAAGGGAAATTCTGAAACTGCTGAATTGCTATCATTTCAATGAACAAACTGTAGTTTTATATGATACTTTATTTTCAAATTTTCATCAGCTATCATTTGAAACAAATGCAAACACATGTGTCCAACATGCAGACAAAAGTTGGAATCAGGTGCTTCTTGTATTTGCAATATATGTGTCCCTTTAGCAGCTACTTTCTATCACATTCAGTCTAAAGGTTACGATCTGTCTTCAAATTACAGGTGAAATGAGAGCACTTGCTTATGATACAGAAGAAAATGGACTAAGAAGAACTTTCTCTGGACATTAAGATCAAATTACAATGGAAACTAAGGAAGTGGTTCTGCATTGTCATCAGTTAGAACTGCCAAGTTTATAGCGAGCCAGTCTGGCATAGGCACAGCCCCAAACTGGATGGAACTCTATTCATACTTCTCTAATTTGTTTTTATCTTGCTACTTCCTTAAAGCTGCCTTAAATCATGTCAGAAGTCCACATCCATGCTCAATACGCAGTGTTTGCTCTGGCACCTGCTGACCTCTTGCTTCTATGACCTCTTGCTTCATTTGACACTTTCTACTCAACATATAACTGTTGGTAAATCCTGATGTGAATGTCCATGCTACAGCATTGTGGCCCTGAGATACTACCAGAAAACAGAAAAAACTGACTTTAAATATTAAGAAGCCATTAACCTGGGCCACTCAAGTGAAAAACAAAGCACCAAAATTTTACTCTCAGGTCAATGTGAACGTGGCTATCAAGGCATTCAAACTAAGCTCCAGATTCTCTGCAGAAATACAGCCTGACCTTCGTTACCATGATGCTATCATTGAAGTCGTACACAGGCTACAATTCTCAAGATGGCTCCTCGAACATTTTTAAAAATTTCTTTTTAAAATTTCTCTAGAATAACAGTGTTGGGCATCTGTTAAATAGAGCAGTCTTATGGCTCTCCTGAACAATTAATAGGAACAAGGCTATACAGCCCAGAATCCCAAAGTAGGAGAATCCCAATGCAGTACTTCCTTTTGTTCCATTACATCCCCCGACATATAATACTTCCCCATGAGACTAAGAAAAGGGCACAGACTTTGAGATGGCCAAACAGGGTTCAAATCAGGCCTCTACCAGAACAAGCACCATGAGTTTGCCAAATCATTGACTTCTCTAGACCACCATAAAGAGGGCAAAATACTACCTACCTAACACAGTTATCATACAGATTAAAATAAGGAAATTAAAAATTGTAGGTAATTCCTGGCACATGCTAACTGTTGAACAAATGGTTATTAGGAGTGTGATGAGAAGAAATGAGATAGCACTGTTTTTAAAGTTGATTAGCTCACGCACAGTGAAAGAATGGCATTGATATTATCGCATTTGGTATAAATGGCTAAAAAATAAAAGCAACTTCATACAAATTTGTGGTATGTCTCTACCATCATTCAAACATCAAGTATGATACTGTTTCATAAGTCAATGTTCCCAACTATACGTGAAAGTTCCATATAGCAGTCATATAGGGTAATTTGCCTTCTGTAGGTGAACCTGTGGATTATCAATTATTATTAACTAAATATCTATCACCTCTTGTCCTCCCAAATTGTACATGTTGAATCCCTAAACCCTAGTATGACTACATTTGGAGACAGGGACTTTAAGGAAGTAATTAAAGTAAAATGAGGTCAAAAAGGTGGGGCTCTGATCTGATAGAATTAGTGTCCTTAGAAGAAGAGACACCTGAAAGCTTCCTGTCTTTCCTCCCCTTCCAATGATTTGTGCACCTGAGAAACGGCCTTGTGAGGACACAGTAAAAAGGCAGCCACCAGCAAGCCAGGAGGACAGCCCTCACCATAAACCAATTCAGCCAAAACCTTGATCTTGAACTTTCTAGCCTCCAGAACTGCAAGAAATTCAGCCCAAGCTGACTGAGATACCAGTCAGTTCCTAAAGTGTGCTTGAAAGAATGACAAGTCTCAGAAAAAATTACGTATTCCTTGAATGTCTTTAATTCTTATGTATAGGGGTTGAGCTCACTTAAATGCATAACATGCACAACTTAGCATTCCTGATGTTTCAACAGATAATTTACTGTTTGTAACCCTAATAGATTCCTCTCATTACTAAAAGGCTAGAAATATTGAAATATATTTAATCAGAAACTGCTTGATGGCAAACTAGCTTTTATAAGATTAAATACATGAATAGGAGGTATTGCATTAAAACCACTGAGAAATATTTAAATATAAGAATTTAAATAGCCAGTTTCAAGACAATAATTATGTATTTTGAATAAAAATACCCTAGAGTAGACTACTTCAGGTACATCCTCTATTCCTATCTTTGATATTTCAAAACGTGTAGTTTTTTAGTGACTTTAATATTCACGGATTGAATGTGCTAGTTGGTGTCAAACGTGACTGGCAGGCACATTGCCACTGAATGGGGCAGAAAATAAGCCACATGGAGAGCCAACAGCATCATCTTCAGCGGGCTTAAGAATCACAGCACCAGAGATCAGAGATTGACTTCTTATCAACCCTCCAGCTCCATCTCAAGGCTTCATTTCACAGCCACATCCAGGACACAAGCCCTCCCTTATATGTCCGTAGTGTTCAGTCCAGAGTTACTGCACAGTGTTGAAATTTTGCTTATTCATGGGTGAAACCCGGAATACTTTTTTAACTTGGCTTTGGTACCAAACATTTTAGTTTGGCATATAAAGCTCCTTTGATTATTCTGCGGATATGAAGTCTGCCTTTTTTTGCTCATTATCTGACTTCAAGGCTAGGGGAAAAAAGGCACTTTGCTGATTCCCCAAGTATCAGTATAACAATAAACAAGTCAGAGTCTGTAGACACAACAGGAATGCTCACACACTACTGCGAAAACGTCAGTAATAAGTAACAACCATCTTTCAAATAATCTGATCTCTGCACAGCTAAGCTGGATACTACAGTTTCCCCATAGTGCCAGTCTTATGATAAATTTGCAAGTTTCATGAATTTCAAAAAAACAGTGGAATTCTATAGAGCAGATTCAATAGAAAGAAAAAAGCATGGCAATTATTATAACCACTTGTATACTATAAACTAGCTACTGAAGACTGACTTGCAGGAGGGAAAAAATCGAAGAAAACAATAAAGGTAAGCGGCAAAAGGCAAGAGTCCTTGAGGATTCTACGAATAAGCAAATAATAAAAGTATAACCAACTGTTTGAAAGAAAGCCCAAAATACTCTTAAAAAGTAGAGAAGGATTGAGAGTATAAATAAATGTGATAAAAAGTAAATAAAAGTCAGCATAACAAATATCGGTAGTTTCAGCATTTAGATGTTGAACTTCATTGTTAAATACAACCATAGTTTATAAAAAGCCTTATCATTGTTATTAATACCATAGTTAACAAGTGAGAAATATCCACTTGTCTTACAGCTGAAGTGTTCTTATGAACTTTGTTTAAACAAATACAAGCAGATGTTGGCTTGACTTGAAGTTAGGTGAACATAATTTCTGTGGCATTTATTTAGTAACATATTTTTTTGTCCAGTAAATGTAAGAAAGTCCTGAATTTACTGTACTAGTTGAAGTTAGAGCTTATGTTTAATCCAAATCTCTTTAGCTGTAATGCTTGGGAAATAAGACTACATTTTGTATAGATTTTTTAAAAGAGACTGGTCTTTTTATGGAGTGGATCCCACTGACAATGACTCAAATATATTTCAAAAGCCCAGTCCTATTAAGTGTTGATTTCACAATATGTAAACACCAGGTAGTGCTCTTTCGGGACAATTCAAAATATTTCAGTAGGGTTTTACTAGTCTCCCAGGACATTGGGTAGCAATCCATATAATAGACATGCTAGTCCCATGTCCTGAGCAAACTGATAGGTTCTTCCAAGAACACAACCAGGAAAAGCAGCGATCATGGTGTAGTTGTGAGTCTCAAAAGAAGAAAGAAGACTTACATCATCTTCCAGGCTTCCCTTGGGCATCAGACCACATTTGCTGAGCAACTGCAACTGGCTGGATGTCATCATGAGCCAACTGATTTAAAGCAATGTTAACTATATTACACTAATGGATCAACTATGTTAACAACACGCTTTGCAGAAAATCTAACATACTTCAAAGCAGATCAACCAGAACAGACCAGATGTGTCTGTTTCTCATGAGATTTAAGTAGATAAGGAAATTGAAACACAAGAATTTGTCAGGACATAGTCCAGTAGGTAATTCTGTCTTGGAAACAGTGGCTAAAAGAGCCATAGAAATTGCTGATGGGATCCAGATGAGATTAAACATCTCACATCAGAGCTGTCTCCAAAACGCACACAAGACCCTGAGCAGGAGAGAGAATCTCAACGTCCATCAGTTCTCCAGCCTGGACCCCAAGCTGCTCCAAAAGTAAAGAGTGCTGTGGCTCAGTAATTGACACCTGACTGCATACATTCATCAGTTTTACATTTGTACCATTCCTGCTGATATAAGAGATCAAGGGAAACCCTTCATAGACACCAGAGGCACCTATGGAATAGAAAATCTTGTAGAAACAAACTTGTTATTGGCAAGCTTCCATGAACCATACAGCCCTCCCAACATGGAATGGGCTGGTCTTGTGTGGGTAAGATATGGTTCATTTTAAACTAGGATGATAGTTACTGACACTGCATTGCTGTTGAAATCTGTGCATTCGCGTTCACTGCTCTATGTCATGAGACATCCAAAACAAGCTGAATGGGTATGTGAAGACATACTAATGGCAGTCTTTGCTTTGGCTGCAAAGCTGATGAGGACTTCTGAGGCCTACTTTGAGAACATGGCCAGGCCCCACTTGGGCAAGCTGACACCAGTGCTCCAAGAGTACCTCCCCGCAGGGGGCTCAATCCCAGCTCCACTGAGCTCAGATACCTCCTCACTGTAATTTAACTTTAAGGAGAACTGGAGAGAGTTTTTGCAGTTGTGTTTACAGGATAATTGAGGTCAGTCCATAGTAAACAGCTTTGCCTGAATGCCATCCTCACTGGATGCTACGGAACCAGCTTCCTTTCCTTTTACTTTGAGTTTTAGCCCAGGATAGGTTTAAGGAGAAGACCTGGCTGAGGGTAACTCAACAGCTGCAGCCCAGGTCTTGGCAAGCTGATTTTCCACCAGGTTCTGAATAAGCCACGCCTGACAAGCCTGACATTCTTGTACTTCTTTATTGAAGAAATAGCCACCACCACCCCATCCCAGTATAGCATCTTTCTCAGCAACACCCAGGCACTGGAAACCACCTATTTAGAAAGGAAATAATATGCATAGTATCTATACTTATAAATAAGTTTCAAGATAATAATTCATAGTTAGATTAAAAGGCTTACTACCATTTATGTGACGGGAAATAAAACATTTAAAAAAACAAGTGGTCTATAAACAACCTTGCTTGCAGAAAGTATTAAAATATATTAGAAAAAAAGAAGAATTTAGATAGAAGGTGTAAAGAAGTCGTGGGGTTTGGAAGAGTTGGAGATTATATTTCTGCAAGCAAATCCAGAGAGAAAAGTTAAGAAAAACCTACCAGGACCTGAATACTGCACTTTTTTCTGTTTCTGATAAGAAAAAAGTGCTCAAGAAAACTGATGGTGCCAAGTCACAATATTGTGCTAGCTTCTGCTCTGCTTTGGCAGGGATTTCCAGGGAATCATTACTCTGTGTCCTGTGGGAAGGGGTGGGGGGTAACATCCCCAGGCCTATCTGAAAGCTCCCTCTGAGCTACGCAGCATGTATAAGTGAGATAATACAAAATTCAGCTTAGTCACTGAAAATGCTCTTGCCCATTCAAGGTAAAAATAGTCACTTCCAGTTTGAAACTTTGGGTAAATAGTCATTTCAAGACAATCTCCCTCCTTCCCTCTTCCTCCTCTTTCTCAGTCTTTTCTTCCCAGAGATGATATAAGTTCCTGAGGGACATGGGTGGCCCTGACCCTAAACATTCCTCTATGTCCGATCACAAGAATGACATTAAAGTTGTAGTCTAACATCAGAAGAGAATAAATGTAGATTTGAAGCCCTGCCAGACAGAAACAGTTCATTCATATTCTACAGATATTTATCAGGTACCTCCCATGTGCCAGATGCTGTCTGGGTACTAAACTCCACAGTGATTAAAATAGATAAAAACCTGCATTTGTTGAGCTTTCATTCTAGTGGGAGGGAAAGCAGAAAGTAAATAACATAAGAACGTATTTAATTTTCTCAGTCAAATTATCTTACATATCTAAACACAACTTGACTAATTGTAACCAAGCCACTTTCATTGTTGCTGCCAGATAGCTCATGACAGACAGACATTCAGCCCACATGCCATTATTACTATTAATTCTCCAAGGCCCTTCTCCTCTGAGCCCAGATACTGCCTAAGGATCCTTCTTAGCACAATTCTCCAGGTATTTCTTACCAATAAGAGCAGTCATCCAAGAAATAATTGTGTTCTTTTGACATCCAGAATATAGCTCAAACTAGCTGCTATGGTCTTAATGTTTGCGTTATCCCAACATTTTCATGTTGATACCTAATCCCCAATGCAATAATATTAAGAGGAGGGACTTTGGGGAGGTGATTATATCATAAGAGTTCCACCCTTGTGAATGGGATTAGTGCCCTTATAAAAAAATCTCAAGGGAACTTGTTTGCCCTTTCCTTC
Organism: Piliocolobus tephrosceles; assembly: GCF_002776525.5. Lineage (NCBI taxonomy): Eukaryota > Metazoa > Chordata > Mammalia > Primates > Cercopithecidae > Piliocolobus > Piliocolobus tephrosceles. The sequence goes on along the minus strand of NC_045442.1, from coordinate 104,986,280 downwards.
TGCCTTGCTAGGACACAGCTCAGAAGGTGCCATCTTTGAAGCAAAGAGGGAGCCCTCACCAGACATCAAATCTGCTAGTGCCTTTTTCTTGGACTCTCCAGCCTCCAGAACTGTGAGCAAGAAATTTCTGTTATTTATAAATTATCCAGTTGATAGGGTTTGGCTCTGTGTGCCCACCCAAATCTCATGTTGAATTGTAATCCCCAGTGTTGGGGGAAGGGAGCTGGTGGGAGGTAATTGGATGATAGTGGTAGTTTCCCCTTGTTCTCTTAATAGTCAGGGAGTTCTCACAAGATCTGATGGTTTAAAAGTGTGTGGCACTTCCCCCGTGTATTAGTCAAGGTTCTCTAGAAGGACAGAAATAATAGGATAGATGTACATACAAAGGCGAGTTTATTAAAGAGGAATGACTCACACAATCACAAGGTGAGGTCCCACAATAGTCCATCTGCAAGCTAAGGAGCAAGGAAGCCAGTCTGAGTCCCAAAACCTCAAAAGTAGGGAAGACAACAGGGCAGCCTTTAGTCTGTGGTCAAAGGTCCAAAAGTCCCAAAGCTGTAGAACTTGGAGTCCAATGTTTGAGGGCAGGAAGCATCCAGGACAGGAGAAAGATGGAGGCCAGAAGACTAAGCCAGTCTAGTTCTGCCTACCCACCCAGATTGAGGGTGGGTCTGCATCTCCCAGTCCACTGACTCAAATATTAATCTCCTTTAGCCACACCCTCACAGGCACACCCAGGAGCAATACTTTGCATCTTTCAATCCAATCAAGTTGACACTCAGTATTAACCATCACATCCCCTCACTCTCTCCCTGTGAAGAAGCTGCTTGCTTCCCCTTCACCTTACATCAAGTTTGTAAGTTTCCTGAGGCCTCCCTGTTAAGCCTGTGAAACTGTGAGTCCCTTAAACCTCTTTTCTCCATAAATTACCCAGTCTCAGGTAGTTCTTTACAGCAGTGTGAGAACGGATGAATACATGGTATTTTGTTACAGCAGCCCAAATGGACTAAGACACCAAGTTTCAAGCTTAATTCTCCAATGTACCATCCCCCAAATTTTCACAGTTATCTTGAAAGGTAATGACAGTCTTGACCCTGATAATTTTCAATCACTGGTTAGGCAACTTTATGATAAAAATATTTTGGAAGAACTTTTGGATACAGTAGAAATTCAGAAAAAAAAGACCTTGGCATTTCTTTCTAAATTTAAGATACTATTCTACCGTTAAAAACTGAAAGCCAGATGTATACATCTTCATATATAAGTGTGCTTTATGTATTTTATGTTCATATGTGTTTTATATGTGTATGCAAGGGAAAGAGTAGAAAAAAAGGCTGAATCAATGATTTCCGATACTGTAAAATAGAGACATTATACATTAATTAAAATTCTCTGAGTTAACATAAAATTATCTAAATCTGCATAATGAAAGCTAAAACCTAACCCACTACAATTCAATTTAGGGAAAAATAAACAAATCTGAGAAAAATGTATTATCCTGTGGGGGTTAATTATTAGCCTTCACAAGTTCAACACATTTTTTTTTTTTTTTTGAGACGGAGTCTTGCTCTTTCACCCAGGCTGGAGTGCAGTGGCGTGATCTTAGCTCACTGCAACCTCTGCCTCCCAGGTTCAAGCGATTCTCCTGCCTCAGCCTCCTGAGTAGCTGGGATTATAGGCATGTGCCACCTCGTCTGGCTAATTTTTGTATTTTTAGTAAAGATGGGGTTTCACCATGTTGGTCAGGCTCGTCTTGATCTTCTGACCTTGTGAGACACCCTCCTTGGCCTCTCAAAGTGCTGGGATTACAGGTGTGAGCCACTGCACCCAGCCCAACATAGTTTTATAGAAGGGCTACATAATACAGTCATTATCTTTCTGAGCAAATCATATCCATAGAGACTCATATGTTTAATATTTTTCTATCATAACTCAGAGGTTAAGGGTCCTACTTTAAATTTAAAAATATTGAATGTGACTGTAACCACAATGGCTGAACACTATAAAAAATTTAATATTCCTATTTCATTAAAAAAGATAAAACAACATTTGGAAGCAAAGCTTGTCAGGAGAGATGTTTCTTAACCTTACCCTGACCCCCCCTAATAATTGAGTACACTAGATGCCCACATCCCCATTTGTATTTTATTCATTATTTCTGGTCTCTTCTTCGTGGCTCCTTTCACCATCAATGGGAAGTAGGCCTGGGCTTGGCAGATGATGAGGGAACTGATCTAACTCCTCTCTAAATAATAAACAGCATCCCTTCAAAACATATCAAGTCCTTTACTCCTTAGCCTCTATCCTTTATTAAATATTTGTAAAAAGTACAATAGTTGAATTGCCAAGATCTAGCCTTTCTCTCCTTTTTTGAGTTTTTTTAACCAAAAGATTCTAAAGCTACTAACTAGCCTGAAAGACAGCAAGCCCAAAGACAGGGAAAGAAAACAAACAACAAAGGTAAAATCAAAAACAACAAAACTTCTGAAGCATAAAACGCCAGTCTCTTTTATGCAAAAAAATTTGTGAGCTAACCATATTGTAAATTCTAGAGAACTCTTCTAAATGTATCCTGATTCCAAGTAAATATGCTTCCAAATTCAGGCAAGACTCTAAAAATGGCAGACACAGACCGCTGGACAACTTCATCGAATCAGGTAACAGGCTTAAACAGTAACAGCTGTCTACTCCCAGAGTGGGCTTGTACGGTCAGGTAATTCACAGGTCTTTGGTTGATCAATGGGAAAAAAACACAGGAAGCTCAAGGCATTAATCAGTCTACACTCACTGCAAGCCCTAGTCAGCCTTCTCTCTAATGGAAATGCACTCCTCTCTCACATTTGTGGTTTTTTCTACCTTGCTTCCTAGCAACTAACCATGGGCTAGAGTGATGGCAGGCAGTGACCTTTGCACTACTTCATGAAGTAAGATGGGGAAGCAGAATCCTCCTGTCTCTTTCATCAGCTAAATGAGCTCATTCTGCAAAGGGAGGGGAACCAGGACCACACTCATTCACTCTCCTTTACTGTTGCTGAGAACCGGACTCTGCCCCGGAAGAAAATACTAATAGCACAGACATTTAACCCTGTTAATGAATTCTTGCTATCTACCAAGAGGGAGTTCCCACTTAATCACAGAACTAATCCTGACCTGGCCGGGTGCTGTGGCTTATCCCTGGAATCCCAGCACGTTGGGAGGTCGAGGCGGGTGGATCACTTGAGCTCAAGAGTTCAAGACCAGTCAGGCCAACATGGTGAAACTCTGTCTCTATGAAAAATACAAAAATTAGCTGGGTATAGTGGCATGCCTGTGATCCCAGCTAGTCAGGAGGCTGAGGCAGCAGGATCACTTGAACTTCGGAGGCAGAGACTGCAGTGAGTCGAGACTGAGCTACTGCACTCCACCCTGGGCAACAGAGTGAGACTGTGTCTCAAAAAAAAAAAAAAAAAAAAAAAAAAAAAGAACTAGTCCTAACCTTTTGACCTGGGTCAGTCACCTACATTTATTAAAAGAAACCTCAAGGAATAAAAATAAAAATTAAAAATTAAAAAAAACCCTAACTCCTTTTTTTTTGACTTTCAAATGCACTATTAAATTCCTTTGACCCCAATTTACTTTCTGAGCTGCATTCTGACTTGATAACTCTTAAAACATCTTTAGGTTTCCTGAGAAGTCACAGACAGATGATAGGGGAACTCCTAAAGGAATTCTCAGAGGTGTCTGGGTTTTTTGTTTGTTTGTTTTGTTTTGTTTTGTTTTGAGACAGTCTCACTCCATCACCCAAGCTGGAGTGCAGTGATGCGATCTCGGCTCACTGAAACCTCTGCCTCCTTGGTTCAAGTGATTCTCCTGCCTCAGCCTCCCAAGTAGCTGGGATTACAGGTGTCCACCGCCACACCTGGCTAATTTTGTTTGAGACCCAGGCTTGCTTTGTCGCCCAGGCTGGAGTACAGTGGCACAATCTCGGCTCCACCTCCTGGATTCAAGCAATTCTTGTGCCTCAGCCTCCCTAGGAGCTGGGATTATGGACTTGTGCCACCATGCCTGGGCAATTTTTTTGTATTTTTAGTAGAGATGGGGTTTCACCATGCGGTCAGGCTGGTCTCAAATTCCTAGCCTCATGTGATTCACCCCCCTTGGCCTCTCAAATCAGCCCTCAGAAGTTAAAGGAAGTTAATTTGCAACAAGAGTTTTCCCCTAGAAAGTCCAGAAATTTACTAACAAGCACAGAAATAAGTAAGGGTTAACTGCTTATATGTTTGAGTTCATGTAAATACGTATGTGTTTGAAAAGACCTTGAGTGATCAAATCCAGGCCTATTATCCTCTCTCATATTTTTATAAAAAATAGACACTTCTTAAATATATTACACAGGCTATTGAGATATTTTATCTTTTTACCACATATATTTGGAGATTTAATGCATTTCTTTCTATCCTGAAAAGTATAATCACATTGTGAGTCACGAAAACAGAAATTATATAAAGACACTATAATGTTGATTGGATCAGCTTGTTTGGAGGAAATTGTGTACCTTCCTTGTTAAATTATGGAAAGATAAACTTAGAATTGGAAACACCAGGGGAGTGTAGAAACATTCTGTTTGCAAATATGAATATAAGAGGTTATTTAGGTTACACCAGTTTGACCACTATATTTTTGGCAAATAAAAATGTTAAAATTGCTCATCATATATCATTTAATTAACGCAATAGATTTTACTTTTGCTTTTTAAAAATCGCATATAAAATTGAACTTAACAGTCATAATTACTTCACAGCGCAGCCCACCACCTTACAGAGGTATAAAAGTTACAATATTCGACCAGACAAATCCAATCTGCATTTGTGGAACATTCAGACATGTGATGGGGCGGGGTTGGCAGGGTCAGCCCTGCAGGGCATAAAGTACATTTTTCTTTTCTTTTTCTTTTTCTTTTTTTTTTGTTTTGTTTTGTTTTTGAGACGAAGTCTCTGTCTGTCACCCAGGTTGGAGTGCGGTGGCGCGATCTCAGCTCACTGCAAGCTCCGTCTCTGGGGTTCACGCCATTTTCCTGCTTTAGCCTCCCGAGTAGCTGGGAGTACAGGCACCCACCACCACCCCCAGCTAATTTTTTGTATTCTTTTAGTAGAGACGGGGTTTCACCGTGTTAGCCAGGATGGTCTCAATCTCCTGACCTCGTGATCTGCCAGCCTCAGCTTCCCAAAGTGCTGGGATGACAGGTGTGAGCCACCACGCCCGGCCACATTTTTCACACTGTGATATTCTCTTTTGGAAATTGCAAAATTCATCAGTTTCACAAAGGCCATAGTCTAGGGAGCTTGCTCCATCATTAATCACTTTCACATCGCCTTCAGCTTTCTGCACAGTGTATGACTTCTAGAGATGACTTTCAGACCTGGTTTTGTGTTCCATTAACAGGAGTTTCAAAAATCACACTGAATGTCCTCCCACAAGCTACAGAAAGACATATACTCTTCACAGTATCAAAGAGTATACTCTACCGGATTTTCTTTCAGTTCATTTGCTCATATATTTTCTTTTGCTGGTCTAGAATTGCTTGTTGCTAGCTAATCAATATTTGCTGTATTTCTGTGAGTTTTTGCTGCAAATCAGCAATAACTGTGTGCTGACTCTTTTGTATCTCAACCAGTTTTTCTTATCCCTTTGCAAGTTCCAGATACAGGACTAGTGCATCCCAGATGGGTCTTCATCTACTATAACATCACAGGAACAACAAAGACGTCTCCAGGTCGGGCATGGTGGCTCACATCTGTAATCCCAACACTTTAGGAGGCTGAGGTGGGCAGATCCCTTGAGCCCAGGAGTTTGAGACCAGCCTGGGAAACATGGTGATCTCACAAAAAATACTAAAAAAAAAAATAGCCCGTGGTGGCATGTGCCACGTAGCCCAGAAACTCGGGAGGCTAAGGTGGGAGGATTGCTTGAGACCAGGAGGTCAAGGCAGTGAGTCCTGTTAACGCCACTGCACTCCAGCCTGAAGGACAGAGTGAGACCCTGTCTCCAAAAACAAACAAACCAAAATAAAAAAAGATGTTTCCAGTATAACAATTCTTCATCTACCATTCCATCTTCAGCACTGTAAAACGCTTTATGTTAAATTTAAAATGACCATGTTAATAACATAACTTCCTATTTCAGAAACTTTAATCTTAAAGAAATCTTAAGACTCGGCACGGTGGCTCATGCCTGTAATCCCAGCACTTTGGGAGGCCGAGGCAGGCAGATTACGAGGTCAGGAGATTGAGATCATCCTGGCTGACACAGTGAAATCCTGTCTCCACTAAAAATACAAAAAATTTAGCTGGGCGCCTGTAGTCCCAGCTACTCAGGAGGCTGAGGCAGGAGAATGGCGTGAACTTGGGAGGCAGAGCTTGCAGTGAGCCGAGATCGGGCCACTGCACTCCAGCCTGGGTGACAGAGCGAGACTCCAAAGTTTAGGCTCTGTGCTTAATTGCATGTACAACAATCTTAGATTACTTACGGCTTTAGAGCATCAAAATTTAATAGATGCTTCCTAAAATCAAAGGTAATAGACTTTGTGATACAAAAATTGTCTGGTTGTGTGTCATTTTAAATTTCACACAAAACCACAGTCAAAGTACAATGCCATTTAGCCTGTGAGTCCCCAAAGCTATGCACAGAATTGAATTATTATGCAGAAAATGTCAACTTTGTAGTTAACCCTACCCAGCCTTTAGAGGAGAAGGATAGTAGGATCATAGCTTTTGCATGTGTTTATTTGTGTGCCCATGAGTGGTAGCGTGTGTGTGTGTGTGTGTGTTTTCACTGAAGCACTACTCCAGAGAGTGACCCATCTGATAAGACATCCTCTGCTCATTTGTTATTCATAAATAAATGGCTTATTTCTGGAATTCTTATTCAAAGCACACAGCTAGTGGATGCTAAAAACAACCTACAAAGGAGTTCGGAAGTTAAACTAAAAAGATGAATTTAATGTAATAACCATAACATACTACCATTCCCTCTTTTTTCTACCCACAACTTTTATTTGTGCAACTACATGGCTAGCCATTTGATTGCTAACGTTTCAGACCATTATGGCCAAAATAAATCACTGTATTTCAGAAAAGAGAGAGATTGTGCCTAATACTTACAGATGTAAAGTAACCAGTAACTATACTTATGAACCAATTCTACAGAAATATCGGGAAATAACTAAGTGGGCCTAACAACAGAACTGATGTTCAGAGATTTAATAGGCCTTTTACGGGAAGGAGAAACGACAATAGGAGAGCCTACTCTGTGTCCCAATAAAAGTCTCATTATCCCACCCACAGATTTATTTTAAATAAAAAGCCTACCTGAGGAGTTTTGTACAGAAGTTTTTCCATAAAACATTTTATGAAACCACTTAGCCAGCCCTGAGACGCTCAAAGAAATTATATAATAACATCTGGGGTAACGAATCTCTATCCTCAAAGCTGCCATTTGATAGCATCAAAAGCACGCACTTAAATAGTAGAAGACAATAAAAAGTGCCAGAGTTCCTATCAGCAATACTTTTAAGTTTCTCTGATGAACATTTCTTTAAAGGTTTTCTTTTCACACTAAGGAGATGATTATATTTTGCTAAAATTCAATGACGTTTTTGCACACAGTAGTCGGCCCTCTGCACCTGTGGATTCAACCAACCTCAGAAAATATAGTATAAAAAATGGATGGTTATATCTGTACTAAACACGTACAGACTTTATTTCTGGCCATTATTTCCTAAACAATACAGAATAACACCTATTTACATTTAGAATATATCTAAAAATGCTTAGACCAAAATTCATCAGTAAGTCAACTGTCCCTATACAAATGGCCAATGGGTATATGAAAACGTAGCCAACATCACTCTTCATCAGGGAAATGCAACTCAAAACCGCAGTGAAGGATCGTCTTACCCCAGTTAGAATGACTATTATTAAAAAGATGAAAGATAACGGGTCCTGGCGAGGATGCAGTAAAAAGAGAAGTCTCATACACTGTTGGTGGGAAGATATATTAGTGCAGCCACTACGGCAAACAGTGTGGAGAGATTTCAAAAAACTAAAAACAGAACTACATAACGATCCAGCAATTCCACTATTGAATGTTTATCCAAAGGCAAGGAAATCAGTATATACCTGCACTTTCTTGTTTATTGCAGCACTACTCACAATGGCAAAGACAGAGAATCAGCCTAAGTGTCCATCAACAGACAGATGGATAAAGAAAATACAGTATATGTACATAAGAGAATACTTATTCAGCCACGAAAAAAGAATGAAATCAGCCAGGCATGGTGGCTCACGTCTAATCCCAGCACTTTGGGAGGCCAAGGTGCCCAGATCACAAGGTCAGGAGACAGAGACCAGCCTGGCCAATACGATGAAACCCTGTCTCTACTAAAAGTACGAAAATTTGCCGGGCATGGTGACAGACACTTGTAGTACCAGCTGCTCGGAAGGCTGAAGTAGGATAATCACTTGAACCCAGGAGGCAGAGGTTGCAGTGAGCCAAGATCGCACCACTGCACTCCACCCGGGTGACACAGTAAGACTCCATCTCAAAAAAAAAAAAAAGAATGAAATCCTGTCATATGCAGCAATGTGATTGGGATTATGTCATTATGGAATTATGGGTGGAATTAGATCATTATGCTAATGAAATAAGCCAAGACAAATATCACAGGTTCTCACTCATATATGGGAGCAAAAAAGTTGATCTCATGGAGGTAGAGAGTAGGATGATAGATACCAGAGGCCAGGAAGGATGTGTAGGTTGATGGAGGGGATGAAGAGAGGTTGGTTAATGGGTACAAACATACAGTTAAAAGGAATAACTACCGACCTACAGATAGATGGAATAAATCCTAATGTTCAATAGCAGAGAAAGGTGACTATAGTTAACAACAATGTATCATATATTTTAAAATAATTAGAAAAGAGGACTCAAAATGTTCCCAACACATAGGAATGATAAATACTGAGGTGACGGATACCCCAGATACCCTGACCTGATCATTACACATTCTATGCATGTAACAAAATGTCACATGTACCCCACACGTATCTTCAAATATTACATATCAATTTTAAAACTAGGCCTGGCAAGGTGGCTCATGCCTGTAATCACAGCACTTTGGGAGGCTGAGGTGGGAGGATCACTTGAGGCCAGGAGTTTGAGACCAGACTGGGCACCATAGTGAGACCCCCATCTCTACAAAAATAAAAATAAAAAAAATAGCCAGGCATGGTGGCACATGCCAGTAGTACCACCTACTCAGAAGGCTGAAGCAGGAGGATCATTTGAGCTGAGGAGTTCGAGGCTACAGTGAGTTATGATTGCACTAGGGCACTCCAGCCTGGGCAACAGTGAGACCCTGTTTCAAGAAAAAAATTTTTTTAAATAAGTCAACTGTCCACACAAAATAATCCCTTAGACAACTTTCAGCTTCTTAAAAGTGGTCTGTCCTGGGCATCCCCTTTGGCTAATTTAACACAAGCCAGTTTGCCTTGAACAGCGCGGAGGTCATACTCAAAACGTTTTCTTTATTCTTATGCTTATTGGAGTCATGACATAAAATTCTCCATTGCCTAGAGAAAAAATAACTAAAACCCCCATCCAAGGCAGTTGACTCCGGAGAGGTCTCTAATGACCTCGAACCCATGGGAAAATGCAGACCCCATCAGGTCCAGCTGAAGACAACCGGGTAGTTTTTGTTTTTTAACAGCTTTATGGCAGTGTAATTGACATACAGGGAAACAAACAAACAAACAAAACCCTGCACAATTTGATGAGTTTAAACACCGGACAGACATTTTAAACTCGTTTGCCAGTTGAATGTGCCGCGCGCCGAGGTTTGGAAACCACCAGTGAATTCTATCCCAATCCATCCGAACATAAGGGAGCTGATGGCCCAGGCCCGCGCCTTTCAGCTGGGCAGGCCCAGCGGAGACAAGTTCGGCGGGCGCCTCCTCCAGGGTCTAGGAGACCTGCTGGAAAGCTCGCAGCAGGGCCCGCTCCCCGGCCCGGGCAGGCCCAGGCTCCTCAAGACGCCGAGGCTACCTCTGCGGAGCTCGGCTGATCGGCCACCAGCCCCTTCTTGCCCCCGGAGTTCCGGTGCACTGGGGGCCCCGGGCGGTGCAGTGCGTCCCTGGAGCGCACGACACTCTCGGGCTCTAGGGACCCCGGGAGGCCGGGATCTGACCTGGGGTGGAGGGCGGAGCCAACCGGCCTCCACCTGCTCGCCGGGCCGACTCTACCCGGGAAATGGCTCCCCCAGCCCCGGCTTTTTGCGCGAAGTCCCCTGCAGGCAAATTCGGCGTCGGGCGTGCTCGCGGGCGCGCTGCGGTCTCCAAGCCCCAGGAAGCAGAGGCCTAGGTAGGCAAACCCACCGCCTGATCGCGTCAGCTCATGTGGGCCTTGAGTCCAGCATCGCGGCCACGTGATGTGTGTTCACCCACAGTCTGGAAACTTCTCTAGTTCCTCTAATGTCCCTCCAGCCCAGCCGAGGCTCTGTGGGGAAGGGAGCGGTGTCTGCAGGGGTGTGAGTTCCTCCCCTGCAGCCCTGAGTACTCAGCCTAGAGGTGCTTACTTAGGGGTAGAAATCCGAATTTACACCCAAGGCAGCCGCGGCCGTGTGAGCAACCTCCTCTGAAAGCTTCTAGAAGAATGTCTCACTTGTTTAACATTCCTGAGACTTCCCTTTTTTCTTTCGTTCTTTTTTTAGAAATGGGGTCTGGCTGTGCAGACCAGGCTGGTCTATAACTATTGAGCTCGAGCAATCCTCGAGCCTCAGCCTCCCCAGTAGCTAGGACTACAGACATGCACCATCACGTCCAGCTAATTTTTAAAAATGTTTTGGTAGAGAAAGGGTGTCACTATATTGCCCAGGCTGGGTTGAACTCCTGGCCTCAAGCAGTCCTCCCACCTGGGCCTCTCGAAGTGCTAAGATAACAGGCGTGATGAGCCACCCCGCCTGGCCCTTTAAACTTTGTTAGCATGAGATTTCCAAAGCACCTCTTTTCAAGCCTTAGAAGATTTGCAAGAAGCCCAAAGAAGCACAATGCAACCATGATGAACAGGAAAACGGGGCTGCAGTGAGACCGCCTCAAGTTCCAGTGTAGTTCTAATTTTGAGGCCAACCTATATAGATCCATAAATGATGCCCACTACTTTGCCCACCACACACATTTTTTTTTATTTATTTATTTTATTTTTTGATGACAAAGTCTCACTCTGTCATCCAGGCTGGAGTGCGGTGACATGATCTTGGCTCACTGCAACCTCTGCCTCCCGGGTTTAAGCAATTCTCCTGCCTCAGCCTCCCAAGCAGCTGAGATTACAGATGCCCACTACCAGGCCCGACTAATTTTATATTTTCAGTTGAGACGGGATTTCACTCTGTATTTTTCTTTTCTCAATTCTGTTATGGTAAAATCCATCGAGGTACGCTAAAAATCAATCAAGCTGTGCTAAAAAAAAAAAAAAAAATCAATCAAGTTATGCTGTTACTGCTCTCTGGGAAAAACTTTTTTCAAAAAAAAAAAAAAAAAAACTAAACATATACTTTCTTTTTTTTTTTTTTTTTTTTTGAAACAGAGTCTCGCTCTGTCGCCCAGGCTGGAGTGCAGTGGCGCGATCTCAGCTCACTGCAAGCTCCGCCTCCCGGGTTCACGCCATTCTCCTGCCTCAGCCTCCCGAGTAGCTGGGACTATAGACGCGCCACCACGCTCAGCTAATTTTTTGTACTTTTAGTAGAGACGGGGTTTCACCATGTTAGCCAGGATGGTCTCGATCTCCTGACCTCGTGATCCACCCGCCTCAGCCTCCCAAAGTGCTGGGATTACAGGAGTGAGCCACAGCACCCGGCCTAAACATATACTTTCTGACTGCCAAATCCCTGACTCTAATTGTGTAGGTCACCTAAACCAGAACATCTTATACCTTGCATTTCATGAAAATAGAACAACTTATAGGAAGAATGTTTTTGCTACATTTCAGGCAGTGACAATGCAAGTGCTTTTTAAAGGATTTTTGCCAGTTAAAAGCTTAAACTTTTGTAATCATAGCTGAGCACATGCTCTGTCTCTCCTCTCTAACATACACACACACACACACACACACACACGATTAATCTCATTAAACACTTTTTCTCTAGCTACCTTTATTATGCATTAATAGCACCCAAGCTGAAAGCACCTTTGATGTCTTACTTAAAACTAAACATTAGTGCTATGGTGTTAATGTTTGTTTCCACGCCTCCAAATTCATATACTGGAACATAATCTAGAATGCAATAGTATGAAGAAGTGGGGCCTTTGGGAGGTGTATTAGTCGGTGTTTACACTGCTATAAAGACCTGCCCAAGACCAGGTAATTTATAAAGAAAGGAGGTTTAATTGATTCACAGTTCAGCATGACTGGGGAGGCCTCAGGAAACTTACAATCATGGCAGAAAGCAAAGGAGAAGCAAGGCACTTTCTTCACAAGGTGGCAGGAAGGAGAATGAAGGGAGGAGGAACTAGCAAACACTTATAAAACCATCAGATCTTCTGAGAACTCACTCACTGTCACAAGAACAGCACATGGGAAACCGACCCCATGATTCAATTACTTCCACCTGGTCTCTTTCTTGACACGTGGAGATTATGGGGACTGCAATTCAAGATGAGATTTTGGATGTGGACACAGCCAAAGCATATCAGGAGGTCATTAGGACATAAGGGCTTTGCTCTCACCAATGGGATAAGTGTCCTTATAAAAGAGGCTGGAGGGAGCTCATTAGTCCTTTCCACCATGTGAAGACACATAGAAGGTGCCATCTCTGAGGAATAGGTACTCACCGGATGCCGAATCTGCTGGTGCCTTTGATATACGAGTTAAGAAGAAATTATTTAGGCAGAGAGGATAGGAAGTCTTTGGTAAGGTTTTCATTTTAATGAAAAGCAGCCCCCAAATCATTTTCTTTTCTAACAAAGAGCAGCCTGTAAAATCAAGCTTGAGACATAGAAAGGCAAGCTAGAAGCTTGCACAGGTAAATACCGGCTGCTGTGCCAATAGGGAAGGGGCTACCTGGGGCCTAGGCATGTTCAAAATGGGGACTCCATCTTCCTTTTGCTTGACAACCACGTGTGCAGTCAGGAGCAGACAACATTGCCCCCAGGCAAAGACCCTATTTGCATATAAGATTAGGGTGGGTGGCCCGCTTCCCCACCAGCTGGTAAATGTCACACCTGGTGCAACCAATCTTTGGGTCCTATGTAAATCGAACACCACCTCCTCAAGCCTGTCTACAAAACCCTGTGCTCTCCACTGCGGGCTGGAAGTCCCCTTTGGGCACCCCTGTCTCCCACAGGAGAGAGAGTTGTTCTCCTTTCTCTTTTTTTGCCTATTAAACCTCTACTTCTAAACCCATTTTTTGTGTGTTCAAATACTCTATTTCCTTGGTACGAGATGACAAACCTCAGGTATATATCCCAGACAACAACACTGCTTCACTTTGATCTTCAACTTTCCATCCTCCAGAGTTACAAGCAATACAAATTTCTGTTGTTTATAAATTACCCAGTCTATGGTATTTTGTTATACGGCCAAACAAAGACAATTAGGAACAGGAAAAAGAGTCAGTATTTTCTCCTATTTTGGGTTATAGTTATGTAATAACCACCGTTTAGTAAACAGCAATTATGCACCAACTATTTTACATAACTTTCCTTCAAGTCAGACTGTAGCCTTATGATGCTATTGTTTATTGTGTATGTGTGGTTTTTTTTGAGATGGAGTCTCGCTCTGTTGCCCAGGCTAGAGTGCAGTGGCACCATCTCGACTCACTGCAAGCTCTGCCTCCAGGGTAAACGCCATTCTCCTGCCTCAGCCTCCCGAGTAGCTGGGACTACAGGTGCCCACTACCACACCCGACTAAGTTTTTAAAAAATATTTTTAGTAGAGACGGGGTTTCAGCATGTTAACCAGGATGGTCTCGATCTTCTGACCTTGTGATCCGCCCACCTCAGCCTCCCAAAGTGCTGGGATTACAGGCGAGAGCCACCGCACCTGGCCATTTATTGTATATTATGCTTCCTATGTGCAGGGCACCGTATTAATTTATATACAGTATATTACCTGACTTTTTCATCATAATAGCTTTAGCAGACAGCTATTCTTATCCCTACTTTATAAAGAAAATGAACTTTCAATTAATAATTTGGCCTAACACCTATTATGTGGAAGTTCTGGGATTTAAACCCTGATCTGCCTGAATCTGAACTCAGTTCTATCAGGATCGAAAAGTCTGAGTTTTTTCTAGAATATCATCCTTTCTCTCAATGTTGCCTAATTTTCAGTTGCTTAGGAGGGTTATAAATAAATATCCAGCTTACACTACATTTGTTTTATCCCCTGAGGAAATTTTTTTAAAAAGCTGCTACTTGCTAAACACTATGCTCTGTCCCCTGAGGCCAGAATGAGGAAATGTAGTGGAGGCAAACTATGTCCTTCTGTAAGTTGGGAGCAGAGTAAATGTAGATTGATGTTCAATACAGATTCTGTCTTAACTATTCTGTGTTTTCATTTAATCTGTTATTGTACTGCCCAGTTTACAAATTACACTGCAATTTGGTTTGTCACACAACTTTGTAATACAAGTGTGAATTACCCATTCAGGGCTACTAAGAACCTCAACAAGATCTCGTGACTTGAGCCAGGTTACAGGTGGCAGAGCTGATTCCAAACAGGACTTCAGGCACCAAAACTGGGTCTTCTTCACCAATTAGAATGGAGATCATTAAAAAGTCAGGAAACAACAGGTGCTGGAGAGGATGTGGAGAAATAGGAACACTTTTACACTGTTGGTCAGGCTGTAAACTAGTTCAACCATTGTGGAAGACAGTGTGGCAATTCCTCAAGGATCTAGAACTAGAAATACCATCTGACCCAGCCATCCCATTACTGGGAATATACCCAAAGGATTATAAATCATGCTGCTGTAAAGACACATGCACACATATGTTTATTGCGGCACTATTCACAATAGCCAAGATTTGGAACCAACCCAAATGTCTATCAGTGACAGACTGGATTAAGAAAGTGTGGCACATATACACCATGGAATACTATGCAGCCATAAAAAAGGATGAGTTTGTGTCCTTTGTAGGGACATGGATGAAGCTGGAAACCATCATTCTGAGCAAACTATCGCAAGGACAGAAAACCAAACACGGCATGTTCTCACTCGTAGGTGGGAATTGAACAATGAGAACACTTGGACACAGGAAGGGGAACATCACACACCGGGGCGTGTCATGGGGTGGAGGGAGGTGGGAGGGATAGCATTAGGAGATGTACCTAATGTAAATGATGAGTTATTGGGTGCAGCACACCAACATGGCACATGTATACATGTATACATATTTAACAAACCTGCATGTTGCGCACATGTACCCTAGAACTTAAAGTATATTTAAACAAAAAAAAAAAAACCTGGATTTTCTTATTTGAATTCCCTGCTTATTGATATCACGTCTTATCATTTCCTCTTATTTATACTGTGTTTTTTCCTTTACTGAAAAATTACCAAGCTTTGAATTATCCTGAAAGCTACTCTTTCAGATTCTTTTTTTCTTTTTCTTCTTCCTTTTTTTTTTTTTTTTTTTTTTTTGTGGTGGAGTCTGGCTCTATTGCCCAGATTGGAATGCAGTGGAATGATCTCAGCTCACTGCAACCTTTGTCTCCCAGATTCAAATGATTCTCCTGTCTCAGCCTCCCAAGTAGCTGGGACTACAGGTGCCCACCACCACGCCCTGATAATTTTTGTATTTTTAGTAGAGACGAGGTTTCACCATTTTGGCCACGCTGGTCTTGAACTCCTGACCTCAGTTGATCTGCCCGACTTGGCCTCCCAAAGTGTTGGGATTACAGGCATGAGCCACGGTGCCTGACCTTCTTTCAGACTCTGATTCAAATAACATTTATTTAACACCTCTGAGACCCCGTACCAAATATTCTTGTGTGCATTCTTATCCCTACCTTATGATAACCATTTAAAGTATTGTTCATCTTATAAACTATTAGTTGTCACAAAATAAGAATCTTTTCAAAATAAGAATCCTTGGCCTCCAGGACTTTACAGTGTGGGAGGCTGACAGTAAAAGCCATGCTGATTAGAGGTGATGATATTCCCTTAGGACGCACCAAGTGTCCGTGCCATCTCTCAACCTCTCAGCTCCCTCTTCTCTTTACTTCATCCTGCAAACCCCATCGGCCATCACTTCTGCATCAATCACTCCTCCCGAAATTGTCAAATCCCTCAGCCCTCCATCCTCTCCATGAGCCCCTAAGCAAATGCACCCCCGGGGCTGCAGAGCACACAGCCACTCACACAGGTGCCAGTCATCATTCAGTTTCCACATCCACTGGTCCCCACTAAGTCCTCACTCCCAGTTCTCTACGTGGTTCTCCACAGCATCTCTCTGAAACCTCTGACCTCTCAGAGGCTGATCCCTCAGTTCCTCATTCATCAGGTCCCAACTCCCTCAGCATTCAGCCATTGCAAAGGCATGTGTACCTGTGTTCATCCCTGCCTTTGTCCCCATTACCAGGGTTTGGCTTCACTCTTTCCCCAGAGCTCCGGAATCCATCCTTTTCTGCCCCTATGCACCATCTCCCTGTCCCTTTTAAGTAGCTCCTTTTATAAACGTGCATTCTCTATTCTCTGCCCACCCACCACCTCTGCTGGAAAGGGTCTGAGCCTGTCACCCAGGCTGGAGTGCATAGGCACAATTATAATTCGCTGCAGCTTCGGACTCTTAACTCAAGAGACCCTCCCGCCTCAGCCTCCTGAGTAGCTGAGACCACAGGTGTGCACCACCACACTTAACTGATTTTAACATCTTTTGTAAGGATGAGGTCTCTCTATGTTGCCTAGGCTGATCTTGAACCCCTGGCCTCAAGTGAACCCCTGCTTCAGCCTTCCAAAGTGCTGGGATTACAGGCGTGAGCCACCACACTGGGACCTCTGTTCTCTCTCATAGTAAATAACAACAACCAAAAAAGGGCTCTTCCTTAACTCTCTACCTGTTTCTAGCTAAAGTCCCTGCATTCTACCCCATCACTCCACTGAAACTTCTCTTGCTCAAGTCATTCATGATTTTCCTGCTTCTAAAACTAACAGATACTTATAAACCCTCCTCTTTCTTGATCCTACTGGAGCATTTGGTACCATTCCTCACTCTATTCATTTTCTTTCTGAAGCTTGAATGGCATTTTTCTCTGACTTCTCGGGTTGGAGGAAAACATTCTTCATGAACTCGTCTTCCTCTGCCCATCTGTTAGTGTTTGGTGTTTCCGAGTCTCATGCTTGGTCCCTAGCACTGTACTGCAGGCTCACACAACTATCTATGATGGTCCCTAAGCTCACCTCCTGCCATGCACTCCCATTAATTTCATCCCTGGCTATGGTTTCAATTACTGTATATGCACTGACAACTCCCAAATCTGTATCTCCAGTGCTAGGATTCCTGTTAACCTGCAAACCCATCATCTTGAATATCTCAAGTAAACAGCACCCTCTTTATCTGGCTCCACATCAAATATTCGCTCTCTTTCAAGGAAAGGTACTATCAAGGATAGCATCCTTGTCACTCATAAGGTCCTTCCAAAGCATCAGTTGCATTTAGCCACAGACTCCCAATTCTGATGATTGGGTATGGGGATAGAATTTCCCCATATTTCTCAAGTACCTGAGACACTCCTCCACAAGTGCATTTTCTTCCCACTCTACAATCCCGGTCCACCAAACATGACTATTGCTTTTCTACCTTGTGTCAGGAACTACCTGTTCTCCACTACCACCAGCGATGGGGGTTCTCATTTCAACACACCTGGCAGGTGAGCCTGCTCTACAATCTCATTTTAGCCTCTACTTTCTTTACCTTTCCTGTCACCAGTGGTTGTAGGTTGAATTACCTGGAAGCAGAGACTGGGATGGAGATTAGAGTTCAGGAAGTTTATCAGAGAATGGTTTCTAAGTAAATGCCTTGGAAGAGAAGGATGAAGCAGGACTGGGCAAGGGAAGAAGCTCTTCTACTATGCAGTCTCAAAAAACGTCTCAGCCAACCCCACAGGGAGTAATTGGGATGGCCCTTCAGAGTTGTCCCAGGTTGCAGCAAAGGGGCCAGAACTTTCTGCTCACATATGGACCAGTTATTGGATGTAGCCAGTCCTCTGAAGCAGGTGGTGGTCTTAGGCCAGATGGCTCTTTCCAGATGAGGGCAATTTCCAGAAAAAGCTGCTGGCTGCTGGCTATTCACTGGCAGCACTCCAACCTGCGGGGGACCTGGGCATCTTAGCGACCACTACATCACTGTACTATTGAGGAAGGTGCTTGATTTCTTGTCTGTGAATTGAGGAGGAATAATTGTATTATCTAATAGGGGTAAGAATTAAGGGGAAAAAAAAACAGCACAGTACCTGGTGGGGCACATGCTAAGCCGTCAATAAGTGTTAAGCTATCATTGTGATTATTATTACTTTATAGGTATATTTTATTATAATATTTTATTTGTTTGATTTTTTACACCTCATTCATTCAGAAGCACCTAAGATTTGGTTATAATTTACTCTTTTTTTTTTTTTTTTTTTTTGAGACAGAGTCTCACTCTGTTGCCCAGGCTGGAGTGCAGTGGCGCGATCTCGGCTCACTGCAACCTCTGCCTCCTCAGTTCAAGCCATTCTCCTGCCTCAGCCTCCCGAGTAGCTGGGACTACAGGTGACCGCCACCATACCCGGCTAATTTTTTGTATTTTTAGTAGAGACAGGGTTTCACCATGTTAGCTAGCATGGTCTTGATCTCCTGACCTCGTAATCTGGCCACCTTGGCCTCCCAAAATGTTGGGATTACAGGCGTGAGCCACTGCGCCTGGCCTATAAGTTGCTCTTGTATGCTCTCATAGCACCCTATACTTAACATACCATATTATTATTGCCTTCTTATCTGTCTCCCTTACTAGAGTATAAATTACTTGGAAGCATTCACCTCTTAGCCTTACCTACAACCTGGTTGGTCTTGCAGCACGCCCAGCCTTGGCTACCCATTCTTTCCTACTTCACACAACTCTGCACAAGGCTCTGCCATCTTTTCCCCTCCTCACTGCTGTCATCCACCAGCCAGCCTCCAGCCCATCACACTCATTCATTGAAGGTTTGGACAACTGGCTCACAGTCGCCTGACATCTCATTTTCTGCCATCATGTAATGTGACCTTAGTGTCCACAAGGATAATCCAGACAAAATCCTGATCCCTCAGTTCCTTGATCTCCTTACCTCTAATGATCATTATCTCAACTCCTCCTCTCCTGCCCATTCCCGTATCAGGTGTGCAATTCAGGCTGTACCCACCTGTGTGGCAAACTGAGGGTTCTGTGCCAATTGACCAGATGTCATTCCAACTTCTAGTGATCCAGACATCATTCTGATTGGTAGCACCTTTTTTTTTTACAGTCATTAAATATTTTTAATATTACCCCCACCCATGAACATAACCTAAAACATGTTCAACTTTTTCCACTATTCTTCAATCTCACTGAAGCCAATCCATTGACTGCTCTGGTTTCCCCAAATTGTTGGTCTCTTTCCTTCCTTTTTATACTAAATCAGCTTAGAGCTAATGGTCTTTCAGTAAGATGTTCCAAAAATAAAATAAAATAAAAGCTTTAACTCTGTGTCTTTTTTGTAGTCCCGTTTAGGGCTTGTAACATGCTGCTTTCTCCATGGCTCAGGAAAGCCCTGCTAGAGAGAGTCCCATGCCAAGGTTTATTGGTTGTCTCCATTAGTACATGATCCCTATCCTCAAATAGTCCCTCAATGTGTCCTCAAAATTCCTCACGTTTCCTAGTCAAATTGCTCCCTGGCTCTTTACAGTCTCCCAGCGTGCTTCTCAAAATCTCAAATTCCTTCCTCCTGTCCTCCCTCAATGAGCAAATAAACGAGCCTTTTAACGAATCTTATGAAAAAATGAGTTAAAATAATACATGCCCATTATAACAGGGGAACATCTGAGTATATAAAGAAAAGAAGACATAATATCTCTGATATTATCCAGCTATAGGCCCATTGCTCTGAGGAAATCAATGTTAAGAAGCAGGTGGGAGTTTCTTGGCAAAGTCCTTCAAACTCATATAAACAAATGAAAATATATGGAGACATGTATATGGGGTATGTATCTGTTCTGACAATGTGGGATCATATTGTAGATATCTCTCAGCAGTTTGCTTTTCATAGTTAACCATAACAATAGACATTTCCCACCTTTGCCAATACTTATCATATACATATGTATATATATGATATATATCTCATGTATATATCAAATATATTGTGATATATAGATGCATGTCAATATATCAATTATATCTTAATACATGTAAATATAGAGATAAACCACCCCTGGTTAGCCTGTGCAAAACTCCAGGATAATTTAGCTGCATAGCTACTCAAAACTCCCTCTATCACAAAGAATTTCCAAACTGCATACCTAAGCAAGGCAGAACAGATCATGATTAACTCAAACACTTAAATACGTTCATGTCTAGAGAACTCAAAGAACTAGACCTTGTAGGATCTGGAACCAGAAATACCATTTGACCCAGCAATCCCATTACGGGGCATATTTCCAAAGGATTATAAATCATTCTGCTATAAAGACACATACACACATATGTTTATTGTAGTACCATTTACAATAGCAAAGACTTGGAATCAACCCAAATGACCATAAATGATAGACTGGATAAAGAAAATGTGGCACATATACACCATGGAATACTATGCAGCCATAAAAAGGAATTAATTCATATCCTTTGCAGGGACATGGATGAAGCTGAAAGCCATCATCCTCAGCAAACTAACGCAGGAGCAGAAAAACAAACGCTGCATGTACTCACTCATAAGTGAGAGTTGAACAGTGAGAACACATGGACATAGGGAGGGGAACATCACACACCCACACACTAAGGCCTGTCGGGGGTTGAGGGGGCAAGGGGAGGGAAAGCATTAGGACAAATCTAATGCAGGCAGGGCTTAAAACCTAGATGATGGGTTGATAGGTGCAGCAAACCACCATGGCACATGTATACCTATGTAACAAACCTGCACATTCTGCACATGTATCCCAGAACTTTAAACTAAAATAAAAATTTAAAAAATTAAAAATTAAATAAATAAATACATAAATACATAAATAAAAACTAGATCTTGTAAAATATTGAAATTAGAGTCAGGGCACTTCCACCTGGAACAATTTCTGCTGCACTAGCAAGGTCACACGACATGGATCCCTATTAGTATCTTTTTATGAAGGGATTTGTCTTTGGCATGTTGACATTATTCTAATTCAGCCATTCACTTCACTACTTGATAGACAGCTTATTCATTTTCAGTTTTCTTGCCGTGACAAACAAAGCTGTAATAAATATCCTGGAACATATGGTTTTTCATAATGCTGCTGTTATTTTCACGGGAAAGATTTCCAAACTGAAATTCCTGTGCCAAAGAGAATGGATTTTTTTTTTTTTTTATTTCATAGAGATGTTCAGATTACATTCAGAGAGGATGCAGCAATTCACTGCTTCAGAAGCCAGGTAACAGAACACCTGCTTGCCCACACTCCTGACAGCACAAAATGGGATCTCTCCCCACTTCGTTTCTTTTTCATTTTTTCTTCTGTCAATTTGATGATTAAAAATGTATTTTCTAGGGAAATAGGAACGCTTTTATATTGTTGGTGGGAATGTAAATTAGTTCAACCATTGTGGAAGACAGTGTGGTGATTCCTCAAGGATCTAGAACCAGAAATACCATTTGATCCAGCAACCCCATTACTGGGTATACACCCAAAGGAATATAAATCATTCTACTATAAAGACACATGCACACGTATGTTTATTGCAGCACTATTTACATTACCAAAGACATGGAATCAACCCAAATGCCCGTCAGTGATAGACTGGATAAAGAAAATGTGGCACATATACACCATGGAATGCTATGCAGCCATAAAAAGGAATGAGACCATGTGCTTTGCAGGGACATGGATGAAACTAGAAGCCATCATCCTCAGCAAACTAACACAGGAACAGAAAACCAAACACTGCATATTCTCACTCATAAGTGGGAGGTGAAAAATTAGAACACATGGACACAGGGAGGGGAACAACACACACCAGCACAAGTCAGGGGGTGGGGGGTGAGGGGAGGGAGAGAAACAGGACAAATGGCTCATGCATGTGGGGCTTAACACTTAGATGACGGGTTGATGGGTGCAGCAAACCACCATGGCACACGCATATATATGTAACAAACCTGCATGTTCTGCACTTGTATCCCAGAACATAAAGTAAAAAAAAAAAAAAAAAAAAAAGTATTCTCCTGGTTTAATTTTACTTACTTGACTTCTAGAAAATGTGAGTATCTTTTTACATGTTTATTGGATATTTAAATTGTATCTTCTATGAATCACTTTTGCCCTTTTTCTCATGTGTTTTCTCTTACTGATTTAGAGAAATTCTTTCTATTGTGAATATTAATAGTTTTTTCTGTCATATCTGTTGAAAATATATTTCCCTTTCCTTTGTATTTTTATTTACTGTTTGTTCATTTGTTTGCCATGAATTTTTAAAAGTATTTATGTACCAAGACAAATATATCTTTCTGATTTCTGAGTTTACTGGTTTGTTTGGGAGCACTTCACCATTCAAAATTTGCTCTCCAAATTTTTATTCTAATCATTTGTTGTTTTCTGACATTAAATATTTGTTATTTTTGTATATGGTAGGAGAAAGGGCTCTAGCTTTGAGTTTCTTATCATTCATCTCCATATATATATATAACATATTAATTTGATCTGTATTTAAATAATACTTCTACCTATATTCATCTATCTGTCTATCTATCTATCTATCTATCTATCTATCTATCTATCTATCTATCTATCTATCTATGTATAGATAGAGTGAAAATGCCATGTATCTTAGTGTGTCTTCTATTGCTGTAAGAGAAGACTATAGACTTGTTTTCTAAGAAAAGTTATTTCCTCATGTTTCTGGAGACTGGGAAGTTCAAGAGCATGGCTCAGATACCTGGTGAAGACTTTCTTGCTGCATCATAGCAGAGCAGAGTGCATCACATGGCAAGAGGGCAGAAGCAAGAGAGTCAGAGAGTGCTCGCTTTTATATGAAAGCCACTCCTGCAATAATGAACCCACTCCTGTGACAGCAGCATTAATCTATACATAAGGGCAGGGGGGATTAAGCTTCCAACACAGGAATCTTTGGGAGATATATTCAAACTATAACACCATTTTTGCCATGGGTTAAAGTGTCATATATATTTAGATCTGTTTCTGAATTCTTTAGGCCATTCCACTAATCACTTTATTTCTGTCACCAATTAAAACCTTAGGAAAGCTTTAATAGCCAATAAGCCAGGTTTTCACTTATTAATATTCTTTATTTTTTCATTATGTTCTTAGATTATTTTGGATATCTATGCTTCAATACTAATTTTTAAATTATTTTTATCCAGTTTGTTACCAAAAAGTTAACATTCTAATAGGAATTTTGGTAATTTTGAAGTATTGACCTATTTTTGATACCATGTCTTCCCATCTAGCCCCTGGTTCACTTGTTCCTTATTATTTATCAAGACAATATTAAAGTTTTTTTTTAAATAAAGGTCCTGTGCCTTTTTGTTAACTTTTTGGATACAATCATGAAAAAAAAAAAAAAGTATTCTATTTTAAAGTCTATTTGTAGCTATTACCAGAAGGAAGAAACTACCGGGCTTTGTATAGTTACCTTACATCCAGCTGCCTCACCAAATAATGTTAGTAATTCTAGATGTTTCTTAAGTTTACTGCTTATACTATTTGTATGTATAATTTTGCCTATTTCACGTTCATACTAACTATTGAAGTATTGTTTTTGCATATTTTATATTTATTATTATATTAGCTATAATGATTACTGTGTTATAACTTCAAGAACAATATTGACTAGTTGCACTAGGAGTGGGCATATCTGTCTTATTTTTAAATTTAAAATGGCTTCAGCATTTCACAATTTAGTATCATTTGTCAATTGGGTTTTGTGATTTTATTTTATTACGTTTAAACAATGTATCTCCATTCCTACATTACTAAAAATTTGTAAAATTTATGTTAGGAATGACGGCTGTGTTTTATTAAATGAATTTATGAGATTTGGAGCTAAAAACATGTACTTGTCTTTTCCTGCATTGATATACGGAATTATGTTACTAAGTCTTCAAACACTAAACCATCCTTGCATTGCTAGGATGAATTCTTCTGAGCATGACACAGTCTTCTTTCAATATATAGCTAGATTTGATTTTCAATATTTTATTATTTTATATCTAGATTTAAAATAGAAATGCATTCGTAGTTCTTGTATTTTTATACTATCTTTTCAGAGTTTGATATTGGAATTATTCTAAGACAAACTGCATTAAAGACATCTCCATGATTTCTGTGGATTCGAGTGGATTAACATAGGAATAGCCACTTTTTTAGAAGTTTCAGTTAATTCAATTATAACAGCATCTGAGTCTGAACCTTTTTGTTAAATATAGAAATCAGCATTTCCTGTATCTTCCATGGCAAATAACTTCTTAAGGTTTTCTGCATCCTCATGGAGTAATTTTAAGAGTTAATATATTGGTAATCCATTTTCTTTCGATTTCCAAAAGTATTTGATGGAATTATTTATTATATTCTTATGTACTTACTTAATTTCTTCCAAATCTCATTTCAAATATTTTTTTGTCTCTTTTTTTCCCCTAAATCAGGATTGTCAAGGTTTTATTTTTATTTATTTGAGGGTTTTGGTTGCTTTATAAAAAAGTAAAAGCCTGTTGTCCCAGCTACTTGGGAGGCCGAGGCAGGAGGATCACTTGAGCCCAGAAGTTAGAGTCTGTAGTGTGTTATAATCACACCTGTGAGTAGCCACTTCATTCCAGCCTGTGCAACATAGCAAGACTCTGTCTCTAAAAAAATAAATAATTAACTAAAAGTAAATTAAGAAACAAGTATTTGTTGTAATTTACATTTTCTAAAAAATATTTGTTTTTATTAATTTCAACTATCCTTATCCATCATCCTACTTTCTTTTGGTTCATTTTCCTGACGTTTTAACATTTCTTAATGTTGGACTGCTCCACCAGCTGAATATGTGGAAGGCAGGAGCCTGGAGGCCAAGCTTAGCTGCCCTCCATGCTCCCTTTACGTCTTCCCTCTGTGTGCCTGTCCACAGTGAGTCACGCATGAGAAGGCAGACTGAAGAGAGCAGAGAACCCAGCCTGAAGGAATAGAGTCTAGAAAGGATCCCATGATCAGTTAGTCATCATCAAAGGTCCCTGCAAGTCACACATTCTAACTGATGTTTTTAGTAATGGCTTACCTAGCAAACCTTCCCCTGACAACTAGTAAAAAGCAAACAAAATATTTTTGAAAGTTTTTACAGACATAGAAGGCACAGAAAAGGTACAAAAGTAACAAGCGCTTGAGAATGCAAGATTGCAGAAAGAAGGGACGCACAGAATTCCATATTCAAGCAATTATTCCTCTTGAGGGATTTGCTGATTAACAAACTGCAATTAGGTCAGAAGCTGAGAAACTGACACTCTTACTGAGGTGGGAGACCAAATTAGAGTTGAGAACCCAGCAAACAAGAGAGATTTAAAGGGATATTTCAGATTTTTCAGTGGGACGCCCCCAAGATTCCTAAAGGACTGCATCCAGGAGTGGGTTAGAAATAAATCAGAACTCAAAGGACTATGACGTCATCTAAAGGCTCAAATGATATCTACAGTTTTTTTTTTTTTTTGCAATGCCCATCATTTAATCAATTACCTCTCATACTACAAATAAGACCACATGACCCCCAAAATTACGAGCATTAAACAGACCCACAGGAAATTACAGATATCAGGGGCATCAGACACAGTTTTTAAAATAATTATGATTAATATGTTCAAGAAATGAGATGGCATGTTGAAGAAACTCAGTAGAGAACTGGAAACTGATCTTTAAAAAAAACAAGAGAAAGGAGGGGAAAATGTAAAAGTCAGTCATAACAGTTTTTGCAGTACCTCTTATTTGCAGACTACACACCGGATTTATATTATTGCACTCTTGGTGCGACTTATCGTGTGTAGGTAATAGTTTTTATGAATTGTTTGAGTTGAGAATTTCTATACCTTCTATTAAAATGGACCTAATTTTTTAAATGAATTATAGAACTGGAATTATAAACAAAATGAATTGGGTTTAACAGTAGATTACAGAGCTGAAAGGATGAATGAAGATCAAAGCATAGGAAGGTAAAAAAGAATTTAAAACTACAGAAGAGAGCCAGAGAAACATTTAACACAGTAAAAACTTTTAATATACATGCAATCTGGATCCCAGAAAAAGAGGAATGAGGGAGCAGGACAAGAGTAATTTCTAATGAACTAAAAGCTCAGAATTTGGCCGGGCACGGTGGCTAACAGCTGTAATCCCAGCACTGTGGGAGGCTGAAGTGGGCAGATCACTTGAGGTCAGGAGTTTGAGACCAGCTTGGCCAAAGCTGTGAAACCCTGTCTTTACTAAAAATACAAAAATTAGCTGGGCGTGGTGGTGTGTACCTGTAATCCCAGCTACTGGGGAGGCTGAGGCAGGAGAATCACCTGAACCTGGGAGGTAGAGCCTGCAGTGAGCCAAGACCACATCACTGCCCTCCAGCCTGGGTGACAGAGTGAGACTCCATCTAAAAAAAAAAAAAATTGGCCAGGCACGGTGACTCAAGCCTGTAATC
The DNA here is from genome assembly GCF_002776525.5 of Piliocolobus tephrosceles. Lineage (NCBI taxonomy): Eukaryota > Metazoa > Chordata > Mammalia > Primates > Cercopithecidae > Piliocolobus > Piliocolobus tephrosceles. The sequence goes on along the minus strand of NC_045442.1, from coordinate 104,959,398 downwards.
CCAGCACTTTGGGAGGCCAAGACGGGCGGATCACAAGGTCAGGAGATCGAGACCATCCTGGCTAACCTGGTGAAACCCCGTCTCTACTAAAAAATACAAAAAACTAGCCAGGCGAGGTGGCAGGCGCCTGTAGTCCCAGCTACTCGGGAGGCTGAGGCAGGAGAATGGCGTAAACCCGGGAGGCAGAGCTTGCAGTGAGCTGAGATCTGGCCACTGCACTCCAGCCTGGGCGACAGAGCGAGACTCCGTCTCAAAAAAAAAAAAAAAAAATTAAAAATTTTTAAAAATAATAAAATCTCAGAATTCGTTCCGAAATTGACAAAAGGCATGAAACCACAGATTCACTTCCTCACTCATCTCTCACTGGGGGCATTAGCTCACCCAACATCCTCTTTCCCATTCTCAGGTGGGCTTGCCCTGAGATCAGCTGTGTTCTGCCCTCTCCTCTCCACCCTGAGGAAACAGATCTGCCTTTGTAATGATCAAGCTCCATGGTCCTCAGCCTCGGAGGTTCTCAGTACTCACTGAGAATCATTTGGGGCACTTTCTAAAAATACAGATCCCCAAACTCCTTCTCCACCCCTGAGATTATGATTCACCTGTTCTGGAGGTGGGGCTCTGAGTATCTGGTATTTTTTTAAAGATCCCAAGATAATTCTAATGTGTAGCCAGCAGCTGCTCAGCCTGGTACCAGGTGAGTCCAGCTCTGTGAGAAACATTAGAAAGATGTTTTTTCCCCAAGTCAAGCTGAATTCTACAATTCAAACTTGCTAATTATAGAGCTGCTGTTTTTATCTCCATCTGTCTGATTTCTACTATTCTTCATTCAGCTTAGAATTCAAGAGAGAGAGAAAGGGGTATTACTTATTAGCAGTGAAAAACTTAAGGATTCACTAGTTAAAGATCCTAATCATAATTCATTTAATATGAAGAATTAATTCAATCTGACATTTTAGTCCTTAGTCTGTGTCAATGCATGTCTATTTTGATTAAAATTGTAATTCGTGGCCAGGCACAGTGGCTCACACTTGTAATCCCAGCACTTTGGGAGGCCAAGGCAGGCAGATCACTTGAGGTCAGGTGTTTGAGACCAGCCTAGTCAACATAGTGAAACCTCATCTGTACTAAAAAAGATACCAAAATTAGCTGAGGGTGGTAATGGGCACTTGTGATCCCAGCTACTCAAGAGGCTGAAGCAGGAGAATTGCTTGAACCCAGGAGATGGAAGTTGCAGTGAGCTGAGATCACACCATTGCACTCCAGCCTGGACAACAGAGCAAGACTCCATCCCTCAAAAAATACAATAAAATAAATACAAATAAAAAAAATTGTAATTGGTATTTGTCAAGAATGTGTAAAAATTATGAGGCCTCTGTGAAAATGGTACATAAAAAGAACAGGGGTGTCCCCATGGTGGTCCCTATGAACTTTGTGTTCCTCTCCATTGAGTTTTGCCTGCTTTTCCTGAAAAAGAAGTCAACTACAGTAGATTAGTGGCTCTAATTGGCTGTAAAAGTATGTGGAAGATTTAGGGGGTGACCCTAGGAGACAAAAGGAAGAAGCACCACTGTATAACTACTCGACTGGGATCTACTGCTATCTCCTCCACAAAATGATAAATGTATAATGAGGATGAATGCCTCAGAATGCAGACAGATGAGCTAAACAGCAAACAAGGGCAGTGAAGAATGAGTGATAACTGAAGTGGCCCTGGAAAGGAGACAGGGAGACTCACTTGGCCCTGGCCCAGGCATCACTAGAAAGACAAAGTCAAAGCAGTAAAGAGGGTGAAAGTTTGGAGACATGCTGGCCAAAGGGTACAAAACGTCAGACAGGAGTGCTATCATACAACATGATGACTACAGCTAACGACAGTGTAAATTAGCCAGGTGTGGTGGCACGCACCTGTGGTCCCGGCTACTAGGGAGGCTGAGGTGGGAGGATAGCTTAAGCCCAGGAGTTTGAGGCTGCAGTGAGCCATGAGTGTGCCACTGTACTCCAGCCTGGGTGGTAGAGCAAGATCCTGTCTCAAAAAAGAAAAACAAAATGTATTGTATACTTGAAAATCACTAACAGATTAAATTTTAAGTGATCTCACCACACATAAAAATAAGCATGTGAGGTAAGACGTATGATAATTCGTTCAATTTAGCCATTAATAATGTAAACATATTTCAAAATACCATGTTGTACATCATAAACATGTACAAATTTGTCAATTTAAAATTTATTATTATTATTATTTGACTCACTCCATCACCTAGGCTGGAGTGCAGTGGCACAATCTCGGCTCACTGTAACCTCCACCTCCCAGGTTCAAGTGATTCCCACCTTCTGGGTTCAAGTAATTCTCCTGCCTCAACCTCCTGATTAGCTGGGATTACAGGTGCCCGCTACCACGCCCAGCTATTTTTGTATTTTTAGTAGAGATGGGGTTTCACCATGTTGGCCAGGCTATTCTCAAACCCCTGAACTCAACTGATGCCCCTGCCTCGGCCTCCCAAAGTGCTGGGATTACAGGCATGAGCCACCATGCCCAGCCAATTTAAAATTTTTTAAAAAAAGAAAGAAATAGATGGAAAGTATGTATTGCCTCTATTAAAGTTAAAATTAAAACCCTACTAAACTTTTTTTTAACTATAAATTTCTTTCTTAGCAGTCAGTGAAAGTAAACTGGCTCAAAGCTCTACCACAGGGGACTCTGTAGTGCCCATCCATGCTTGTTATCAACAGGATGTCATTGCAGAAGGAGCTGCTGAAACCCCATTCTTTGTGGCTCCCCATTAGCTCTCCTCTCTGGATTGTTGTGACCACTGAACAATAGCAACCAGGATTCCCAGGAGAAAGTGAAAGATTAGGGTAAAGGAAGTGTTAAAGAATTAAGGATAGAAAATATTATTTTGTAAATAAACAGATCTTCCCTCTCGAAAGAGTAGACTGTATGTTGGGGTGTCATTATTTAGCAAGTATTTGGGTACCTACTAAGTATTTTATATAGATGTGTTATCTCAGCTAATCTTTGTGGTTACCATATACTAAAAGTGTAAATAGGTCAGGTATGGTGTCTTACACCTATAATCCCAGCACTTTGGGAGACTGAGCAAGGCGGGTCACTTGAGTCCAGGAGTTTGAGACAAGCCTGAGCAACAAGGTGAGACTCCATCTCTACAAAAAAAAATTTTAAGATTGGCTGGGCATGGTGGTGTGTATCTGTGGTCCCAGCTACTTGGAAGGGTGAAGTGGGAAGGTCGCTTGAGCCCAGGAGGTGGAGGCTGCAGTGAGCTATATTTGCACCACTACATTCCAGTGCAGTGCTCTGGGTGACAGAGCAAGACCTAGTCTCAGAAAATAAAATAATGTGTAAATAACAATATAACACTCTAATGTAGGCTATACCTGATTCTATTTAGTGACTTTCCTTTCAGTTTTCATGATAAATTAAATTACTTCAACTGAATGTTACAGTAACAAATGTTGTTGAGTTCTGCTTAAAAAGCATCCCATACCAAGAGGCTCTAATATCACATATATTTCATCATTTACCCGCATTTGACAGGAATGACTCTTTAAAGATAATGTCTTTTTAGCTACCAACTAGAATCATTAAGTTCGTTTGCCAAAGAAGAGAAAACATTTACTTTCAAGATGCCAATCAAGATCCTTTAGCACGGATCTAAACATATAGATGCAATGAAAAACAAGTCAAGTACATGAGTCTCGCAGCTTCACTGTGCAAAGACTCTGTTAACTTGCATATGTAGGAGCTGCTTTTCCTTGCTTCATGGTTGCTTCCAGAACAATTCAAAAGAAACATACTCTGACACCCAAACGCCTTGGCAAGTGACATAGGTCTTTCCTGAAGATTTCTTGTGGACATCCAGGGAAAGATAACACAGCAGGGCTTTCCCAGTAAATCTGAAGACCCAACATCTTAGCTTGTAAGATTCAAAAGTCAAGATCCAGGTATCAGATACAAGTTATCTGCAAGTATATATAATCAAGATTAGAAAATAGACAAGTCAAATTCTTGTCCCTTAAGCTTAAAACATGAAGATCCCTGGGTATATTAGATAACAATCATGTTTGTGTGTAACAGAGATCTTAAAATTAGAGATTTAATCGCACAAGGGTTGATTCTCACACATACAAACAATCTGTAAGTAGCTAGTCCAGGGCTAATGAAGCTATTCCACAGAGCCTTCAAATGCCCAGGCATCTTCCACTTTGCTGCTCTGATGTCCAAAGCTTCTAAATTCAAGGTCATCTCATGGTCCAAGAGGGCAATAATTGGGCTTGCATTCCAACCAGCAGGAAGGAGGATATGAAAAAAGGCACATTTCAAGGGCACTTACTGAAAGTTCCAAATAGTACTTTCATTTATCTCTCTTTGGGCCAAAATTTATTCACATAGTTGCAAGTAGCTACAAGGGAGGCTGGGATACAGACCCGCTAGCTGGACACATTATCCAAGATTCTGTGTTAAGGAAGAAGACAATGGATTTGAAGTAATATGCAATTGAGCAGAATTCATTTTTCTCACCTATACTTTCAGCTTCCAATCAAAGCTTGGGATGGGAAGAGAGCCTTTGAGAGAAGAGGAGCGGAAAGGGAAGTTGGCATGGATTTCCCAGCCTTTTGGCCAAGTCTGCAGGGATCAGAGTTCTGAGTCAGGTGGACTCATGCCCTGACGCTCATCTGGATGCCCTTGGAGGATGCCAGTGACCCCATACCCTCACAGCTGGTAAATATAGTTGCATGGCAAACTGAAGCCAGTAGGATGGAAAATGCCATTCACAGTCCCTGAGCCCCAACATGACGTGGAAAGCCCCAGCACAACGTGTTTCTCCTGTGTGTCCAGAGTAACAAAGAAAAGACACTGAGAGCTGAAGTCAAGACACTTAGAGATGCTAAGACCAAGGAGGTTTGCTGGGATTAACTTCATAAGATTCAAATGCAAGAGAATTATATCACCATGAAAGATAGTCTGAAAAAAATTTGACAAAGATTCCTTTTGAAAGAATAACAGAAATAACTTAGAATCAGTTGAGATTTAAAAAAATGAAAGCTGAAATCATGGAGAACTGCTGACAGAAATGAAGATTTTACTAAATATAATCTCATTGACTAATTGTAAATGTGGTTCCAAGAGAGAACACCAAGATGGCTTCATTGAGAACAAATTACAATTAAGAAGTGGAGAAATATTTTTATATGGGTCTAGCTAAAAAGTTAAACTTTTAGTAAGTTAAACTTTTAGTAATGAATTATTTTATACTTTTACCTGAAGTTGTTGGATATAAAACTGAATTAAGCAAAACAAATGAGAAGTAACTGAGGTAGCGTTTTTGGGGTCTGCTTGGTCATTCGATTACACCAACACCTTCTAATATCATTCATGGTTTACATTGAAAATATCTACTACCACATATTTTTCTGTGCTTGAAATTCATTTACTCATACGGAGTTTTCCACTTTGACCAGATTCCTCTATCCTTTAGTCTATTTCTCTGCCTTCCTCTCCTCTCCCCCTATCTTCTCTTCTCTCATTCCTCCCACACTCCCCTTCTTCATTCCTTCCCATCTTTGCCAAGATTAAAGAAGGAGTCTTACAAAACTAACCATAGTCTTCTTATATGATCCATGTAGAAAGCAAAAGTTCCTCTTCAAAGTTTCCCTTCTTGTTAAAGAATGAATCATAAGTGTCAAAAATAATAGTTTCTTTTAAAAACTACCTTCCTTCAGGCCTCCTTGCTTTGTGCTAATAACTCTTTGTTAAGCCTATCCTATGTAGCTGTTAAACATGCTCACAGGCATGTAGTACGTTCTATGTCCTTGTACCTTAACCAAGATATTTGTGCTGGATATGCTCACAGGCATGTTCTAGCTTGTAGCCTATGCCCCTTCCTTTTTTGGCATAAGCAACTTCCTCTTTTCCTTTGTCTTTCCATTACTTTCACCTATTTAGAAAAGTTTTAAACTGTTAACCAATCGGGTTTTAGTTTAGATTGTGAGGTCTGGCTCCAGCCAATGGAGACAGGACACAGTAGCAGGGACAAACTGCCTAAGGGATAAAAACCACTTCCTTCCTTTGTTCAGGTGTGCTGTAGCCATTGTTAATCTGCAATGAGCACCCTGTCTGCAGAAAGTAAAATTGGCCTTGCTGAGAGAATTAAATTTATGTTAAAGTGCTATATATTTGCAGCACCAGGGAACAATCATTCTGTTTCTAAATAAACATTTTACGTATAACAATCCAGCAATCACACTCCTAGGAATTTACCCAGCTGATTTGAAAACTTATGTCCACAGAAAATCCTGCGTGTGATTTCTTATAGCAGTTTTATTCATAATGACCAAAAGCTGGGAGTAACCAAGATGTATTTCTGTTAGGGAAGCAGGAGCCTAGGATGACACCTTTTCTTTTTCAGAAAGAGTCGCCCAGGCTGGAGTGCAATGGTGCACAATCTTGGCTTACTGCAACCTCCACCTCCTGGGTTCAAGCGATTCTCCTGCCTCAACCTCCTGAGTAGCTGGGATTATAGGCGCGCACCACTACACCAGGCTAATTTTTGTATTTTTAGTAGAGACGGGGTTTCACCATGTTGTTCAGGCTGGTCTTGAACTCCTGACCTCATCATCCAGCCACCTCGGCCTCCCAAAGTGCTGGGATTACAGGCGTGAACCACAGCGCCTGGCCGACACCATTTTTAAATCACCTCCATCTTAAAACTAGCAGGGTGACACCATTTTAAAATCTCCTTCATCTTAAAACTAGCAAGGCACATTGCTTACCAGTCACTTACAAAGCTAAGGAGCTAATTGGTAATGCCTGCAAGAACAAACCCCTACAGCAACAGGAAGTCCAGATGTTCCAATAGCCATAACGAGATATGCTTTCAAGATAACTATAGTTATGCTTTGGTTACTTAAACACTAAACTGTCAAGATACTTTTCTTTCAATCAATCAAATAATAAATTCTGTCATGCTGTCAACCCACCCACACACAGGCACAGCTTAGTTTAGTCTTGTCATAGACAAGACCTCTACATAAGAAAAATCTCTCACAAAGATGGTGCATTCTTCTGTTTGCTTTCTGAGACACCCTGCTCTGTATCTGAGTAGCTTTCAATAAACCAACTCTTCTCACTGCATTCTGCAACTTGCCTTGAATTCCTTTTTGTGCAAGATCCAAGAACCCTCTCTTGGAGTCTAGCTTGAGACCCCTTTTCTGGCTTTCTATAGATGAATGGATAAACTAACTGCAATATATTTATATAATCAAATATTATTCAGTAGTAAAAAGGAATGAGCTATCAAGCCACACAAAGACGTGAATAAATCCTCAATGCACATTGCTAAGTGAATTAAGCCAGTCTGAAATGGTTACATGCTGTATGATTCCAACTCCATGACATTCCGGAACAGGCAAAACTAAAGATGTAGTAAATAAAAGGGTAAAATATGCTGTTAAAAGATAAATATTGGCCAGGCCCAGTGACTCACGCCACTTTGGGATCCCAGCACTTTGGAATCCCAGCACTTTGGGAGGCCAAGGCAGGCAGATGACTTGAGGTCAGGAGTTCAAGACCAGCCTGGCCAACATGGCAAAACCTCATCTCTACTAAAAATACAAAAATTAGCCAGGTGTGGTGGTGTGCCTGTAATCCCAGCTACGCAGGAGGTTGAGGCATGAGAATTGCTTGAACTTGAGAGACGGAGGTTGCTGTGAACCGAGATCATGCTACTGAACTCCAGCTGGGATTACAGGCACACCACCACACCTGGCTAATTTTTGTATTT
>NC_045442.1:104924214-104951196 GCF_002776525.5 Piliocolobus tephrosceles | reverse complement strand
AAATACAAAAATTAGCCAGGTGTGGTGGTGTGCCTGTAATCCCAGCTGGAGTTCAGTAGCATGATCTCGGTTCACAGCAACCTCCGTCTCTCAAGTTCAAGCAATTCTCATGCCTCAACCTCCTGCGTAGCTGGGATTACAGGCACACCACCACACCTGGCTAATTTTTGTATTTTTAGTAGAGATGAGGTTTTGCCAGCCTGGGTGTTCTTCTGTGTTCATGGCCCCATGGGTCATTCTCTTCCCCACCTCCCAAACTCTTTCTTGCCACTCCTGTATCTTGAAGCTATTTCTGAAGTGTTCTGCTAACCTCAGGCTTTAACTGTGTCCTGAGGACACCATTTCCACTGCAGCTTTCTCAAAACAAAATGGTTTATTCTCTTAAATTCCAGCCACCTTAAGTTTGGAAGGTGAGTTTATTGTTCTCCATGCTCCTCACTGCTACTTGCAAATCATAAATGACTAATCTTTTTATTAAAAACAAAACTAAAAACAAACGAAAAAAGCTTTCCCTTTTGAGGCTCATGCCACTTAACTAAACAATCCAGTTCTGCTTTCTCATTTCAAAACCCTGACATGCGATTCCCTGTCACCCTTTAAGATGACCTTAAATCCTGTCATCATTCTGTTTGCCTGAGACAGTCATGAATTATAACTGTTTCTTTTCTTTTCTTTTTTTTTTTTTTGACAGGGTCTTGCTCTGTCACCTAGGGTGACTGCAGTGGCGTGATCACAGCTCACTGCAGACTCAAACTTCCAGGCTGAAGCCGTCCTCCCACCTCAACCTCCTGGGTAGCTGGGACTGTAGGCACACACACCACACCCAGCTAATTTCTTATTTTGTGTAGAGATAGTCTTGTTGCATTGTCCAGGCTGGTCTCAAACTCCTGGACTCAAATGATCCTCCTGCCTTGAGCTCCCAAAGTGCTGGGATTACAGGTGTGAGGCACTGCACGTGGCCTACAACTGTTTCTTAGCTTCCTATCCAGTTGGAAATTTGGTACTCTCAAAAGTGTCCCAGTCTTGAGACAATAAATTATGTGGCCACCCCAATACTGACTGACTTTAACAGTTAGCTGGGATGATGCACATAGCCCCTTAGCCTCTCATCTCCTTGGTCATCTCAGCCACGCAGGCCCATGGTCACCCCTGGACTATGTCAGCATCCATTATCTCACTACCTCCAGAAGCAAGTTCACTCTGCATACCTTCTGACCACAATAACCCATCCTTCCATCTGGTTTGTTTGGCCACTCCCGTGGCAGCCACACTTTCTCCAAACCTAGCCCTGCAGGAGAGAGGCACAACTGAGCAGATGGCTTCCACCTTAATTCATGATCGCCAGTTTCAAACAGACCCGCAGTCTGCCTGGAAGTCCCATAACATGTTTCTGATCATCTCTCTCTCCCATTCTCTGCAATGACCTTATCAAACTTTCTCCATCTCCCCAAATTCATGCCTGGCCTACCACATAGTTCACTCTCAGCAGATGACCCTGCTTCTCACAGGGAAAACAGAGGCTTTAGATTAGAATTTCCTTATCTTAAAGCCATATGAAAGAAAACGCTTATCTACTCCAAACCCACCTTTCTGCCTTTCCAGTAAAATGGAGGAGGTCTCCTTTCTCTTATCTGGGGACCCATTCATTTACCTATATTTGGACTCAACCCACTTCCTCCATCTTGAAAACTTTTCACCATCAATTATTTCTACTCTCTTGTTAATGTCAACTCCTCACTCTCATCTCAATTCTTCCTGTTTGAAAATCATTTAAAAGAATACATAAAACGCTGGGTACAGTGGGGCTCATGCCTATAATCCCAGCACTTTGGGATGCTGAGGTGGGAGGATCGCTTGAGCCCAGGAATTAGAAGCTGCAGTGAGCTATGATCACACCACTGCACTCCAGCCTGGTCAACAGAGCAAGATCCTGTCTCTAAAAATAAAATTAAAATAAAATAAAATAAAATAAATAATAAAGTAAGTAAATAAATAAAATCTTCCTCAATTTCATATCCCCCAACCACTGCCTCCCTGTCCCCTTTCCCCTCTTCATAGGTGGTATGGTTTGGCTGTGTCCCCACCCAAATCTCACCTTGAATTGTAATAATCCACATATGTCAAGGGCAGGGCCAGGTGGAGATAACTGAATAATGGCAACCATTCCTCCCATACTGTTCTCGTGATAGTGAATAAGTGTCACGCGATCTGATGGTTTTATAAATGGGAGTTACTCTGCACATGCTCTCTTGCTTGCTGCCATGTAAGACGTGACTTTGCTCCTCATTTCCCTTCCACCATGATTGTGAGGGCTCCCCTGCCATGATGAACTGTGAGTCAATTAAACTTCCTTTCTTTATAAATTACCCAGTCTCAGGTATGTCTTTATTAGCAGTGTGAGAACAGATCAATACAATAGGCAAACTATTCACACCCTATTCACTCCTCAACCCACTTTGGCCTCCAGCCCATCACGCTATTACAATTGGTTACTGAGGTCACTAACATTGCTAAAGCCAATTGCCATGTTGCAGTCTTGTCCGACTTGTCCTAGCAACATCTCTGGATATGGCTGACCACATCCTCCCACACTGTGGCTTCCACAGCACTTTCCCCTGGTTTTCCATCTACCCCTTTAATGTTCTTCCCTCTGTGTTCTTTGTGGGCTCTGTGTCCTTTGTTTTGGACAGTGGAGTTCTTTAAGGCTTAGCCTGCGGCCTCTGTTTCATCCCACACCAATCTCTCTACGCAAACTCATAAATCGCCACCTATATGATGATTACTTAAAATGTATATCTCTAACTCTGAACCACACTTCTCTGGGCAAAGGATTCTTATATACAATTCTCTACTTGAAGTCTCCCCTTAGATGTCCTAAATATTTGTCAAATTCAACTTGCAAGCAATAAAACTCACTATCTTCCCCTGCCCAAATACTCCTCTTCCAGAGTTCTCCATCTTGATAATGGGACTGTCAGCCACCATCACATAAACCTGATTCTTAGGAGTCATCCTTGCCTCCCCCACTCTTCTCCCTCTGCCTATATCCAGTCCTCTCAATCTCTGGCCAACTACCTTCTAAATATCTCTCAGGTTCCCCCTTTTCTTTGCATTTCCACTGCTGCTGACCTAGTCAAAACCATTATACAGTTGACCCTTGAACAACATGGGTTTGAACTGCATGGGTCCATTTATACTTGGATTTCCTTCTGCTTCTGCCACCCCAAAACAGCAAGATCAACCCCTCCTCTTCCTCCTCCTAAAGTTGAGTAACGTGAAGAAGATGAGGATGAAGACCTTTATGAGGATCCACTTTCACTAAATAAATAGTAAATATGAGGGTCAGTCACAGTGGTTCATGCCTGTAATCCCAGCACTTTGGGAGACCAAGGCAGGAAGATTGCCTGAGGCTGGGAATTTGAGACAAGCCTGGGAAACATAGCAAGACCCCATCTTACAAAAAATTGTTTAAAATAAAACAAAATAAAATTAGCTGGACGTGATGGTGCATGCCTATAGTCCCAGCTGCTCAGGAGGCTGAGGCAGGAGGATCCCTTGAGCCCTGGAGTTTGAGGTTACAAGGAGCTACGATCTCACTGCTGCACTCTAGTCCAGGAAGAGAGTGAGACCGACTCTGAAAATAAATAAAAAATAAATAAATAGGAAATCTATTTTCTCTTATGATTTTGTTAATAACAGTTTCTCTAGCTTACTTTATTGTAAAAATACAGTACTTAATACATATAACATAATATGTGTTAGTCGACTGTTTATGTTATCAGTAAGGTTTCTGGTCAGCAGTAGGCAATTGGTAATTAAATTTTGGGGGAGTCAAAAGTTTTACATGGATTTTCAACTGTGCAGCACTTTGGTACCCCTAAAACCTAGCATTGTTCTGTTACAGTAGGTAGCTAGTCAGGCATGAGCAGGGTAGGAGAGGGTTCCCCTCACCCCCTACCAGGAATTTCAAGCGACTATCAGGTGATGGTCAGGGGATTGTTAACTGTCTCTCTAAAATAATAATTGATCGCAGACAGCACCCTGGAAAGGCAGTCTCCCAATAGATAGAAACACCTGAAACTGGTGCTCAGTGTCTTCTCGATGAGATCTCAGGAGTTGGGTGAGTGGGCTCAAGCATGTGCACTCAGAGGTAACATGGTGGAGTTTAACTGGCAAATGACCTTCCAGGGACATTTGACTGGTAAGGGAAGAACACGTCAAGTGAGCATGCGTACAACTCCAGTAAACACACTACGCATGCTCACCTCCCAAGTGCTGGCAGGTCACTGCTTATGTGGACAGCCCACCCCATGGGAATAATCGGGAGGAGGAACTCAAGACCCTGAAGTATGTCAGTGTGTAACGCCCCAAGTCAAAAGTCAAACAGCGCACTTCTCTCAAGTCACCCGCTTGGCCCTCTTCCAAGTGTACTTTACTTTCTTTTGTTACTGCTCTAAAGTTTTCTAATAAACTTTCACTCCTGCTCTAAAGCTTGCCTCAGTCTCTTCAGTTGCCTTATGCCCCTCAGTTGAATTCTTTCTTTTGATGAGGCAAGAAATTAGGTCGCTACAGACCCATATGGTTTCGCCAAAGCTAACATACTCTGGTGCCATGTCTCATATATTCTGCTGCTAGCAGTTCAAAGGCCAATTGTATTTTCTTTCCCAACTTAGCTCAGAAGTCTTCCTGCATCCATTCCTTTCTTCAGCAGATCAGTTCCCCAAATTATAGCCAGAGTGATTTTCCTAAAGCATAAAACCCATCATTTGCCAGCTTAAAATATTATTTAATATATTCTCATTGCTCTTAGGATGAGAAAATAATTCTTGACGTACTCCGCATGACCCTACATGGTTTGCCCCTACTGACCTTACCTCTAACCAGACCTTCCAGAACTCCAGTCATACCGGTTTCCATTCAGTTTCCATTCCCTCTGCCACTCCCTTACTCCCACCCCATTTCCTAGCCCACTCATCAGCAAAAGCTATGGGCTCCACTGTGCTAGGTGGTTTGTTTTGTTTTTGTTTTTGTTTTTTTTAATAGTCTTGCTCTGTTGCCCAGGCTGGAGTACAGTGGCATCATCATAGCTCACTGCAGATTTGAACTCCTGGGCTCAAGCAATCCTCCTGCCTCAGTCTCCCAAGCAACTGGAACCACAGGCATAAGCCACCATGCCCAGCTAATTTTTTCCCCATTTTTGTAGAGATAGGGTCTTGCTACGTTGCCCAGGCTAGTCTTGAACTCATGGCCTCAAGTGATCCTCCCACCTTGGCCTCCCAAAGCACTGATATTACAGGCACGAGCAACTGTGCCAAGCCTTGGTTTTATTTTGAAAACTGTATCTTGATTCCAAACTCTTCTCACCATCTCTACTGTTAGAATACTAATAAAGCTACTGTCATCTTTCATCTGGACTATGACCACAGCCTCTGAGCAATCGCTCTTCTCTTGCTTCAATCAATTTTCCGAGCAATCACCAACTGGCAGGATGGCTTGTTGCTTAAGTCAAATCATGCACTCAGTTGCTAAATACATTCCAGTAGCCCCCCATTGCAATTAGAATAAAACCTGAAGTTCTCAACGCTGGCTACAAGGTTCTGCTTGTTCTGGTTCCTGCTTACCTCTCTGTCCCCATCCACTATCGCTGCCTGCCTTCTTTTGAACTTCCTGTGTTCCTATCTCAACCCCTCTTCTTGTTCTTCCTTCTCTTAGAATCCTTTCCCAAGTTTCGGAATGACTGCCCCTTCTCATTACTTTGTAAAGAGGTGATCTGATCCTTGACCACTTTTCCTGCCCCAAGAAAGTCACTCTCATTGTTTGATTTTACATTCTATGGAGTACTTACAACTCTGCTCAGAACCTTCCACTGGCTTTCCATCTCACTCACATCAAATTCTCTTCCACAGCTCCCAAATAACACACAATCTGGGCACCATTTCCTCTTTGATCCCATCTCACTCTGCTCAGCTGTACGAACTTCCTTGGTGTTTTTCCAATATCTTAAGGGCTCTCCTAACTCAGGGTCTTTGAATGTGCTGTTCCTTCTGCCTGAAATATTCCCATCTAAGAACCCAATGTGTATTAATCTCTCATGCCATTTAGATCTAGCTCAAGTGTCACTTATCAGACAGAAACACCAGTTTCAGGTGTTTCTGTCTATTGGGAGACTGCCTTTCTCTGGTGCTATATTAATTAGGATAAATAATAAATAAATAAATAAATAAATAAATAATATATTTTCTCTCCTTATGATTTTATTAATAATAGTTTCTTTTCTCTAGCTTATTTTATTGTGAAAATACAGTATTTAATACACATAACATAATATGTCTTAATCGACTATGTTATCAGTAAGGCTAATAATTGGCGATGGCCAATTATTATTTTAGAGATAACAACTGATTGATCATCACCTGATGGTCACCTGACATTCCTGGTAGGGGATGGGGGGAGCCCTCTCCTGCCCTGCTCATGCCTGACTAGCTACCTACTGTAAAAGAACAATGCCAGGTTTCAAGAGTACCAAACTGCTGCACAGTTGAAAATTCATGTATAATTTTGACTCCCCCAAAACTTAACCACGAATAGCCTACTGTTGACCAGAAGCCTTACTGATAATATAAACAGTCAATTAACACATATTATATGTATTTAAATAAATACTGTATTTTTACAATAAAGAAAGCTAGAGAAAAGAAACTTATCAAGAAAATCATGAGAAATTATATTTTCAATTTATTTATCGTTTATTTACCCTAATATAGCCACTCCATCACCATGTCCATCACTCTCTGTCCCTCACCTTTTAACTTCCCTCAAAAACACTTACATTCCTTGACATGTTAAATATTAATTTGTTTATTGTCTGCTTTCTACCAAATAGAATGCACCATGCGTGAGAGCAGAAATTGTTCCCTCTATTTTCATTGTTCTTAGAAGTGTAGGTGCTTAGGAAATAGTTTCTTATTAAATAAATGACAGAACTATTTGAAATTGCCTAATTAACACATGCATCTAATTTCTGTCTTTATATCTTCACCACCTTCCCCGACATATAAGCCTTTGAAGACACAGCTGTAAAGGAGAAGGGGAGGGTTATTCAACCGCGTTTACAAATCATAACTGATTTTAACTTTCGTATTTTCAGATCTCTCCAGCATCTTTCTCTCAGGAAACTCCACTCCCAACTGACAGGTGCTATTTCCAGCCAGTCCTTTGCTATTGCAAATAGTGAGTCCACGAATGCCCTGTGCTGTGTGCATTACTTATTTTCACCAGCAGATCTTCGTTTTTACACTCCTGGAAGTGGGATGACGGGGTCACAAGGCGAATCCATACATAAGTTAAATAGATATTGCTCAATTCTCCCACGAGGTTCAGACCATTTTGGATTTCTACTAGCAATGCATGATAGTGCCATTCTACATTCTACACCCCGGCCCGCCAACTGAGCGTGTTTAAACGTGGGGAGGAGGGAGAAGGGTGAGGTTACCAATCTGATGGCTGAGAAAGGGCCTCTGCTCAGTGCGCCCTTCCTCCACTCCTACCCGAGAGACAGCTGAACTCCGGGCCGGGACGCGCGTGTTGCCAGTCTAGCCCTGCACCACGTCCCCTGAGGGCGGGCTGCAGGCGGCCGGGAAGCCTTGCACAATCGGCCCAAAAGAGGAAGCCCAGAAAGTGCTGAAGTAAACACTTAGGCAGACCGTTGCAACATAAATCGGCCTCTCAGTCTTTGGTGGAACCATCATTTGGCCCCAAGTCCCTTAGTCCTTCTTGCGTCTAGGCTGCAAAATGGGTCCATTCGCCAGGAGACGCTCCTGAGAGAAGGGCGCGCGCGGCTCAGGTAGGGGAGGGATGAGAGAGGAAGGCGCAACGTTTCTCAGAATTAAAAAAAAAAAAAAAAAAAATCTCTTCAAAGTTGTTGTGTAAGGGTGGGCTGGGGGATAGAAAATCAGGCGCAGACTCGAAGAGTTGGAGAAAGCAGCCCCTAACTCGGAGTCCTTTACGCGTATGCTTGTCTGTCCCACTGTCTCTAACCAGGGGCCCTCCTTGCACCTCGGAGCAAAGCAGCTCGGATAGCGCCACACGTCTGCGCGCTGCGTGGGAAGGGCAGGACTGACAGCACTTCCTCCCTGGGGTAGCGACCTGGAGCCCGGGTGCGGCCGTCTGCACCGCGCGTCGCTTTCCCGGCCGGAGTCCCGCCGCCTTCCCGCGCCCCGGCAGCGCCCGGCAGAGCAGTCGAGGTAAGTGGTGCTCCCGGTCCCGGGAGCCCTGGGAGCGCCAGCACGGGCCCATCGGGGCTGTAAGGAACCCATTCGTCAAGCCCATTGGGTCCGAAGCCGGGCGCAACTCCAGGCTCTGGCCTAGTGAACGCGCGCCCCCCGGCGTGGCCCTCGAGCGCAGCGGGTCCCCAGGGTCCCCTCCGCTGATCTCCACACTGGACCCGACTCGCGAGGGTCGGGGTGTGGGGGTTTGGGGTTCGGGCTTGCCTTTTCCCGAGCTATTGCATCAGATTTGACAGATTTCCTGCCCAGGAAATTGCTGCAAGGTCAAACGGGGAACTGCTATGAGCCCTTGCAAGTCCAGCAGGTCAGCAGGTCAGCAGGTCCAGGAGCCCTAATCTACCCGAATCTGGAGGGATTCTTGAGGGGCCTTTTCGGGCACTGTAGATTAAATGCCAGCCGTGTGAGAATTTGAGTGTGGCTCGCAGTCTGATGCATTTTAGAGAGTTTCCTTCCTCTAAAACTTTTGGACAACTCTTTCTTCTTTTTAAAAACAACGTTTTCCCCTGAATTATTCTCATTTTCATTTTAAAATACCATAAAGGTAGATTTGGACACAAGGCACAAGTTTCGTAATTTGGCTTGAAATGGATATTCAGAGGGCCTTTTATAGAATGGAGGAAACTAACTAGGGTGTCCTAATGGCTCCAAGAATCTCTGCGCAGGTGTTCCGCCAAAGACCTAGCCCGGTGTACCTCTTACTTTCCTTCCAGGAAGATATTTCTTAGCATTCATACCTCTGTGGAACGTGAAATGTGTTTCCTAGAGCCACTCAGGGCATAGCTTTACAAAAAGAACTTTTAATGTGATCCTTAACGAGACGGAGTACTAGAGGAAAGTAACGGAAGAAAAAGGCCCATGAGTTTATTACGCCTCGAGATGTTTTTTTCTGGTGGCATAACGTGGTTTAAACAAAGGCGCTTGTACTAGCTACTATTCTTTTTAAAATCTGGGTCTCCAGACAGAAATTTCAGAAAAGAAAAGTTTGTCGTTTTTCATAAACCTAGAGCAGCGATTTTCCCTCTGACCTCACTGGAATAATGGATGGCACATGGGCCAGGACAATGATGCTGGCTGACGAAATTAGCAAGGATCTGCTGAGAAATACTTTGTAACGTCTTCTAGTGGTATTTCCTGTCTGCTCAACGTGTTGTGAAAGGTCTAAGAAATTTAACTTTATCCTTAAACTATTAATAATGTGTGTCCTTAAACTATTAATAATTACTTAAACTATTAATTCTTGAACTATTAATAATTACTAATATTTGTGTCTTTTCTTAACACTTGGGAGACCTGGGTTCTGGCTCTTATATCTGCCCCAACTAGATAAAGATTATCTTGATTAACTTGCATGACTTCTCCCTGGACTTCAGATAACATCAGTAAAATGAGATGATTGGACTACATTATGTCTGTCCTTAAAATAGCAATTGAGGAGTCGCTATAATTCTTTGAACTGGTTCCAACTGGAATACTGGCAGCATTAGAATTGCTGATCATGAATTTTGTAAAAATGGAGAAAATAATCATAATCATGATAACAGATTTTCTTACATTCTGAAATATCAACATCTTTGAGGTCTTTTGTTTCTGAAAAGTTCCTGTAAAAGCACAGTCAATATCCGGCCTATAGGTAAAAAGGCAAACTTTCATCTTACTTGAAAACTGAGATAAGAAAGAGCCCAAACTTGAACAGGTCAATATAATATTTTGGAATCCTTCAATTGCCATTTCTCAATAAATATAACTTTGTAATAAGAATTACTTCATGGCATTACTTTAAATCTTAAACACAATACTTACTAGGTTTTATAGCATTTATTAAATTTTTTGTATTTTTATATCCTAAGAATGTTCTCCAGTTATCCATTATTGATTTGCCCTTTTTCACTCATCAATGAAAGTTTTAAATAGGTCCATATTAATATTAGAATGAGCTACTTCTAAAGTTCATTGCCATAAATGTCTGTTTGATATGCTACTTTGAATTTTCTTTAAGCCTTCTTACTTTCAAAGAGCATTATTATTTTCATTTGCTTCTAATTCTCTTCCATTTTATTTTAATTTTTTTATGCCTAAAACATTTTAGTGAGTCCACAAATCTTGTAATAAATTGTCTGCCTTCCATAGCCTATTGGACCACAATCATTATAATTTTATAGGACTCCATGAGTTTATTTTATGGGGCCTAGAGTGATCTTAGGAATTCTCACCTCAAAATACAACAAATTTTATTAACACGACTGGTATATTCTGAGTATGAAAATGTATGTGTGTGTTTTATGTCACTGATGTCATCTAAGAGGCAAGTCACTTAAAGCTTAAGCATTTATTATAAATTCATGTACATAATAAATGCCAGATTTTAAGGTGTAAGGTTTCTACACTGGTTGCATGGGGATTTTTAAATATGCATTACACTTTTAATTATCGTGAGAAACATGACTTTTAGAGAAAACTGCTAGATATCCGGAACAGTAATCATTAGATTTCTCTTGAAAAGAGAGAACTAGCCACATGAAGGAATACCTTTATACCTATACCCAGTTAAAGAGACTAGATTGTACCTGCAGCGTGGAAGGGCAGACCCTGAGGACAGCTTTGGGGGACTAGAAGACGTGACCTGCCACCACTGCATCATCATTTCCTAGCCAATTTGTGACTCCAAAATGAGGACTCTGAAGATGTTGGCTAAATGTGCAGAATATATTAATTTCACTGAGTGGTACCATGGAAATGTCACAAGCCCCTGAGATCCCAATTAGCTCCACTGGTCCCAAACCTCAGGCATGAGCAAGCAGAGGGGTAACATTCTCATTATTCCACATATTCTGGAGCTTGATACCATGACTCAGTTTTCAAACACTTCCTGAGCATTGACCATGAACGTGAATAATTAAGAATCATAAGAGTTATTTTCTTTCTTCTCTGTCAACTCAGTTTTCTCTTTGGTCATCATATAGTAATAGTAAATAATAATTATTATAATGTTTACTTATAAATACTACCAGGCCCTGTACTAACTAATTTAGATGTGTCATCTTGTTAATCGTCATATCAAGATGAAAGCACAGAAAGGGTAAGAAACTTACGCAGGAAGTAAGAAACAGAGCTGTTGTTTGAACTGGGCCATCTGATAGTAGCACCCATGAAAAAACCTGGGGCCTTTCCACAGTGAGTTTATAGTCTAGAAGAGGAGACGTAACTAGGTGTAAAAGGACATGTAGAATTTCGTGTGGAACCAGAGTTGAGTGCTATGGGACTACATATCAGGGTCCCTGGTCTACCCCAACCAGGGTCAGGGGAGAAGAATGAATAGAAGGAAACCAAGCAAAGAACTTGTCTTGTTATTCCTGGGAAGACAAGACATTATAATCAACTTTGAAGTTATTATCTTTACATGTGTCTTGAAAAAAGAATCTGCTTTGTTAGCAATTGTGTGTTTTCATTTTTGTGTTTATTTTATTCTAATCCCACATGACCGCCGGCTAGGTGGATTAAATCAACAAAGCAGTGAATTTAATATTTTTTTCTGATTCTGTTGGGGATATTTTTGTTTAGTCTCATGTCATAGACTCTTCAGTGAGATGGTTGTGGGCTGGAATAGGGGATACACGCTAAATCACCCAGCAATTGTGTTTCCGCAAACTGACTGGAAGGTTTGCATCCAGAGAGCTACGTCACATCAAACTAGAAAGAAATAAAAAATGATATTAGAGCAAGTGAATCATGGCTAGATTCATTTCTTCCTTCACGTTTTATTATGAAATGTTTCATATCTACAAAAGATGATGTATATATATAAATCATAGCAAATAATAATAAAGCCAACATCTAGGTACCTATCACCCAGCTTAAGAAGTAGAATATTTACCAAGGCATTTCCTGGTCTCCTTCCAATAACAGTCCCCCATTTCTCAGCTAGAGGTGATCATTATTCTGAATGTGCTAATTTTTACAAAGCTTGTAGGAAGCATGTACATACATTTGTAAAGGATGGTGTCAAACTGGGGATTAAAGAACACGGGCATGGTAGACTGGAGTCAGGTTCCCCACCGACTCTGGGTGGTCACAAGTAGCGTGTGCTGTTCAGTAAAGACAGCTTACTTTAATTGAATAGCATAAAAACAGCATGTATTATAAATAGTTAATAGTAAGTACCACAGAAATTGTGCTACCTTAGACATTGATAAAGTGACCAAGAATCATCAGTAAATAACTATGATTTTTAAGTGGAATAAAGAATATGTGGCTGGGTGCGGTGGCTCACACCTGTGACCCCAGCACTTTGGGAGGCTGAGGCAGGAGGATCACTTGAGGTCAGGAGTTCAAGACCAGCCTGATCAATGTGGTGAAACCCTGTCTCTACTAAAACTACAAAAAAATTAGCCAGGTGTGGTGGTACATGCCTGTAATCCCAGCCACTCAGGAGGCTGACGCAGGAGAATCGCTTGAACCCGGGAGGCGGAGACTGTAGTGAGCCGAGATTGTGCCATTGCACTCCAGCTGGTGCACAAGAGTGAAACTCCACGTCCAAAAAAAAAAAAAAAAAAGTAACTTATATGAGGAAAATAAATAAAGGAGGCAAAAAAAAAAAAAAAAAGAATATATAACTTAGGAAGTGATCGCCACTATTTATTTACTTATTTATTCACTCATTCATTCATTTTTGAGACAGGGTCTAGGCTAGAGTGCAGCGGCATGATTAAGGCTCACTGCACCTTAACCTCCTGGGCTCAAGCAATCCTCCTGCCTCAGCCCCTCAGGTAGCTGGGATTGCAGGTGCGTGTCACCATGCCCAGCTAATTTTAAATTTTTTTTTTGTAGAGACAGGGTCTCATTTTGTTGCCCAGGCTGGTCTCGACCTCCTGGGCTCAAGTGATTCTTCCAACTTGGGCTCTCAAAGTCTTGGGATCACAGACATGAGCCACTGTGCCCGACCAGATCTCCAGTTTAAATACAATTCAATCATTTTCAATCAAAAATGTTTGCTAAGCACTATGATAGATGCAAGGAATGTCAGTGAACAGAAGAGACAAAGATGTCTGCATTTATGGAGTTTGTATTCTGGTGGGCAGATACAGATGCTAATCAATAAGCATAATAAATAAGTGAGTAAGATAGGTATTAGTAAATGAAAAGCAAGATGAAGTTGCAATATGAGATAAGTGGTCAGGCTGGGCCTCATTTGGAGGATTTCAGCAAAGGTTTGTAGGAGACAATGGAGTTAACCAAGTGGCTCTCTGGGGGAACAGTGTTCCAAGCACAGGGAACGGTCAAGGCTGTAGGGCAGGGGCATATCTGGGGATTTGAGAAGCAACAAAAAGGTCCACGTAGTTAGAGGTAAATAAGCAAGGGAGAGAGAAATAGATGTGGTTGGAGAAGTGTGAGAAAGGCAGGGAGATAGCAGATCATGTGGGGTTCCAGAGGCCATTATAAAACTTTGACTTTCACACCGAGTGAAATGGAGGAGCCATTGCAAGATTCTGAGAAGGCGAATAACATGATCTGACTTAAGGCTCACTCTGACTGCTCGAGAATAAACCTGGGGGAGCAGAGGTGAAAGGAAGGAACCCATGACAAAGCGTTGGATTCTGCGTATATTTTGAAGGTAGAGCCAACAAGATTTCCCAACAGAAGGAATGTGGGGGGTTTGAGAAGGAGGAGTCAAGGATGACTTCGAAGTCTGTGGCCTAAACAAGTGGAAGGATGAAACTATCATCAACTAAAGTGGGCAAGTTGGAGTGGAGATGATTAGAAGTTCAATTTTGGATGTAGATATGAAGTATCAATTGGGAATACTGATGTGCTTATTATTTATAAGGCTAAGAGCAGGGTAACTATTTGAGAAGATACTGTTATTGCTCCTATTTTGCAAATTTGAAATGGCAGTTAAGGGAGTTTAGGAAATTTGCCCAAGGCTACACAGTTTAAGAAATGGGACATAGGCTGCGGGGTGGCTCAGGCCTGTAATCCCAACACTTTGGGAGGCTGAGATGAGCGGATCATGAGATCAAGAGATCAAGACCATCCTGGCCAACATGGTGAAACCTCATCTCTACTAAAAATACAAAAATGAGCTGTGCGTGGTGGTGCATGCCTGTAGTCCCAGCTACTCGGAAGGCTGAGGCAGGAGAATTGCTTGAAGCCACGAGGTGGAGATTTCAGTGAGCCAAGATCACACCACTGCACTGCAGCCTGGTGACAGAGTTAGACTCTGTCCAAAAAGAAAAAGGAAGGAAGGAAGGAAGGGAGGGAGGGAGGGAGGGAGGGAGGGAAGGGAGAAAGAGAGAAAGAGAAAGAGAGAGAGAGAGAGAGAGAGAGAGAAAGAAAGAAAGAAAGAAAGAAAGAAAGAAAGAAAGAAAGAGAAAGAAAGAAGAAAGAAAGAAAGAAAGAAAAAGAAAGAAAGAAAGAAAGAAAGAAAGAAAGAAAGAAAGAAAGAAAGAAAGAAAGAGAAAACAGAGTCTTTGCAATCCTAAAACCTTTAATTATTCTTTCAAAACTTGGGGAAGGAGTTGACCAGAAATCTTTATTAGGTAGGTAAAATAAGAATATAGTTGGCTAGTCAGCAATGTTCTACCTCCATAATAACCAAAACAATGGAAATTATTTTTGAGAAGTGAAAAGCAAGAAATGAATACTTAAAAGCCCCATCCATAAAAATTTTTAAATTGTTTTTAACAGAGATGGGGTCTTGCTGTGTTGCCCAGGCTGGTCTCAAACTCCTGGGCTCAAGTGATCCTCCTGCATCTGCCTCCCAAAGGGCTGGGATTACAGGCATAGGCCACCATGCCTGACCACATACATTCTTGACCTGTGATATACACATTATGCAATACAAGGCTTCCATGACTGTGCAGTTTAAAAACAACATTCTGGAGAAGGGAGGACAGAGACCTTTCGCACAAAGAAGTTTTTTGTGCCTGGAGGTTTAAAATGTTCATATTTTCAAAATCCAAACCAGATTTGGAAGATAGGAATGTTTCCCCCTTACACAGCTGAATTTCAAATGGATTCAAGTGTTAGAGCAGGGCTAACAATTCTCTAGAAGCTGTTGAAGAATGTTGGATAACACTGTTAAGATATTTGGAAAGCTGAAAGTGGTGAGGAAGTAACCAGAGATCGAGATAACTGACATTTCATTTATCTTAGTTGTTAACTGCTATCAAGCCAGTGTAATAACGAAATAGTAATATTCAGTAGAATGCTGCTAAAAGCTGTTCATTACCACCTCGTAGACTGTTTTCCATGGGGCAGAAGTTCAGTCTTTCAAGTGTGTTTTTAGGATTTCATTTCAAAAAGAAAAGAACAAATTAGTTATGTGGGGGCAGAAGCGGGGAATCCCACAAAATCTTTTTCAGGTGATTTCACATCATATTATAGTGTACTATCACAATTAGGTTACTGAATAAGTAAATTTACCTAAGGCCACTGTTTTTATAGCATTGACAAACGCATGCATCTCTGCTGATCACGTAACATTCACAAGTGACAGGTAGGGCAATGAACTCATTAGGTTTTGGATGCAGTATTGTTTTCCTTTTAAGATAATGGCTTCCTTCTGATTAAATTTCATAAAAGGGTATGGCTTAGCAAACCAAGACTGTTTCTTCATGTGTTTACTCATTCTGTGGCATTATATTTCCCCTGTTGTAAGCAACACACAAAATTGAAGCTGCTTGGGCCATGAATGTGGGTAAGTGCTGTGCAGTGTGGTGAAAAGACGGCTGTGAGACCACTGCAGAATGCCCAAGCTGAAATGAACAGTACTCATTGTTCCTCAAGGCCGGGTTTACAGAGTGGGCCACAGCACTGAAACATACACTTCAACTGAATCAGACTCTGCTCAATGCAATATAATTGGAACTTTTTCCAGTTTCACCACACGTCTATTGATGGCCAACCCCACGCCAGTGTAGGCGGCATGTGTAACTAAAATAGGGTAAGATATGGCCCCCTGCCCAGTATGGTGGCTCACAGGAGACTAAGGTAGGAGGATTGCTTGAGTCCAGCCATTTGAGGCTGCAGTGAACTATGATCACGCCACTGCACTCCAGCTTGGGTGACAGAGGTAGACCTGTCAATAGATAGGTAGGTAGGTAGATAGATAGATAGATAGATAGATAGATAGATAGATAGATAGATAGTCCCTACTCTCAAGAAGCTTCCAGTCCAGTGAGAAGGACAGGCATATAAAAAAAAAAAATACATGACAGTGCAGAATGTGCAATGTTCGATACAGAAATAATATGATGCAGACAGTGATTATAGGGCAAATATTTTGTGGGGATGATCAAGAGGTGCTTTGAGGGAGAAAGGTATAGACATGCCTTTCTAGGCCAGGCGTTGTGGCTCATGCCTGTAATCCCAGCACTTTGGGAGGCTGAGGAGGACAGATCACGAGGTCAGGAGATGGAGACCATCCTGGCTAATACAGTGAAACCCCGTCTCTACTAAAAAAATACAAAAAAATTAGATGGGCGTGGTGGCGGGCACCTGTAGTCCCAGCTACTCGGGAGGCTGAGGCAGGAGAATGGCATGAACCCGGGAAGCGGAGCTTGCAATGAGCCGAGGTCGCGCCACTGCACTCCAGCCTGGGTGACAGAGTGAGATTGTGTCTCAAAAAAAAAAAAAAAAGAAAAGAAAAGAAATGTCTTTCTATACCTTGTGGCCAAATAGAAGAAAGATACACCAGGCATCAGATTTGTAAAACACTTTAGCAGTGCTGAAGCATAAAATGCAGTGGGAAAGGAAATGGTGAGAATCTAATGTAACACAGAATGAGTAATATTCAGATTACATTCATACGATATAGTCCCCGCAACCCAACATATTTGAGTCAAATACTGAGGCACTTGCAGTAACAGAACTGTAGCACTCTGGACCAGAGCTGTCCAGTAGAAATACAATGGAAATGACATGTTAAACTTTAAATATCCTTGGTACCACATTAGAAACAGTAAAAAGAACCATGACTTTCTTTTTTTTGAGGAAGTGCCTCACTCTGTCACCCAGGTAAGAGTGCAGTGGCATGATCACAGCCACTCCCATCTCATTTTTTGAGTTTTTTAAGAAACGAAGCACTATGTTGCCCTGGCTGGTCTTGGACTCTTGGGCTCAAGCAGTCCTTCCACCTTGGCCTCCCAAAGCTGGGATTATAAATGTGAGCCACTGTGCCCAATTGTGATGTTAATTTTAATCACTTATTTTATTAAATGATAGATCCAAAAATGATAATAGCACTGTGGATCAAATGATTATTTTTAGATATTTTGTTTAATAAAATAAATTATTAAAAAGTGGATTGTTTGAAGTTATATTAAATTTAATATGTTTGAAATTATACTTAATAGTAAAAATCAAGTGACATAAATTTTTACTAAAAATTTTAAAAATAATATCTTACTTAATTTTGATATACTTCAAATTATATTACATTAAAGTAATAGTAAGATTATTATTTTTTTAATTTTTGTAGAAATGAGGGTCTCACCATGTTGCCCAGGCTGGTCTCAAATTTCTAGCCTCAAGTGATCCTCCCACTTCAGCCTCCCAAAGCACTGGGATTACAGGCATCCTGCCAGTAATAGTAAAATTATTAATGAGCTATTTTATTCCATTTTTTAATACTAAGTCTTGCAAATCCAGTGTGTTTTCACACTTACAGCACATCTCATTTCAGACTAGCCACAATTAAAGTGCTAAATGGCCTCATGTGGCTAGTGGCTGAATTGGACAGCACAGATTGAGATAAATTCACGAGTATTGCATTATATACTATGTGTTGACTATGCAACTGAAAGGAGGATATTAGGTGAATTCTAAAGTATTCAGAATTTTTTAGGGTAAAGGAAGTAAACAGCATTTGCAATTAGTTTGGGGCCTGTCCCTACAATCTGATTTTAATTCATCTTTAAACCTACACCCAGAATGCACTATTTGCCCTCTGGTAACAAAAACAACCTCAAATAGTCATTTGCTTGCTTTCCTTTTTATACTCTTTCTCCCCCAACTCCCCACCACCTTATATATGATGGATTCTGCCTAAAAGTAAGGACTGTAAAAGAACTGGAAGCAAATGGCGAAGCAGGATGCCCTAAACCCACATCCGGCAAAATGTGATCTGTTGCCCTAGGCAACCACGGTGGTCAACTCTTCTGTTTTCTTTTTTTTGCTTCCACCTGCTAGTTCACAAGCATAACACACTCTCATCGACAGCCACTCTCTTTGTGGCGGTGCTCAGCTCCAAAATTATGCCTCCCTTTCAGGGGAGGGCGGTAGTGCTAAGATTTGGAAAATGGATTGGAGATGCCTAAGACATGACTCAAAAAAGACTCGAGGAGATTCCAGTGCAGTTCTTTCCTTGTTAAGAATGGTTACGAATCCCTCTTCTAGAAACTATACTTACAGATGTCCTTCCAGTGGCTTGGTCTTTTAAAAGTGTGCCTGACCTACAAAAAAAAAATGGCAGTTTAACTCAGTCTCCAGGTGCATGAAAATGCAACAGACAGAAGTAACCATCCCCTTGTGGACTTGGGTGTGTGTTTATGTTTGTGTGTATATATATCTGTGTGTGTGAAAGAGAGAGAGACAATAAACGATTGACACTTTTTTTCCATTGCTGGTTTTAGAGGGAAAACACAATAATAAAAATGATGATGATGATGATGATAGAAATAACAGCTGATACTAATATGCACCAGACATTATAATGAGTACATTACAGGCACTAACTACCTCATCCCTATGGAGCAGGAGCTGTTGTTTTCTTTGTGTGTGTGTGTGTGTCTGTGTGAATCTTTAGTTTCTTTCTACATTCCAGTTGAGTAGAAATATTGGCATTTGTTTCAATGGGATATCATCTTGATTGACTAGAAGTGTTCCAGATATCAAATCATTACTGCCAATGTGATTCCATATTCTCCAATATAGTTGTCCAATTTTCTCATCAGAACTCACTCAAAGGTGCTTGAAGGCCAGGCACTGTGGTTTATGCCTGTAAACACAACCTTTTGGGAGACTGAGGCAGCAGGATCCCTTGATCCCATGAGTTGGAGACCATCTTGGACAATACAATGAGACCCTGTCTCTACAAAAAAAAATAAAAAAGCCAGACATGGTGGCATTCTTCTGTGGTCCCAGCTACTTGGGAGGCTGAAGCAGAAGGATCAGTTGAGCCCAGGAAGTCGAGCTGTAGTGAGCCATGATCATGCCACTATACTCTAACCCGGGTAACACAGCAAGACCCTGTCTTTAAAAAAAAAAAAAAAAAAAAAGTGCTTGAGTATCAGCAACATCCTGTCAGAAATGGTAGTAAAGAAAGTAAAAATATGGAGAATGGTTTACAGCATCTCAGAGAAGGGTATAAGAGGGCAAAGGGGAGCAGTTTTGCAGTGGATCAAATACGGGCATTGGAATTGGCATTATATTTATTGGAAGGCTTACAAATACTCAGCCATTAAATGAGTCTGTACATGCAAAGCACTTAGAATAATGCCTGGCACGTAGTATGAACTCAAAAATAAAATATCTTGTTTCAAACATTTAGAACAAAACAAAATTAAATCCCCCCTAGAAGTTACCCTTGAAAACAACTCAAGTATTATCTATCTTCCTTGTATTTTGACATTTGAAATAAGCCTTTGTTATTCACATGCCTCTAAGGGCCAGAAACATTGTAGATTAAACACAATTTCACAGCCACCATATTTTAGTCAAATAGTCCATAGGTAGATAATAAGAGTATACACTAATATTTCTATTCTTTTCTTTATTCTTCTCCTTCTCTTTGTTGAGCAGTTTTGAACAATTACTCTTTGTGGAACACTCCACCATGGCTGTGGAAAACTAGTAAATGTAAAGTTGTTTCCTGCTGTCTGCCCTCCTAGAACGCAGATCCTTTTTTTTTTTTTTTTTTTTTTTTTTTTTTGAGACTGAGTCTCCCTTTGTCTCCC
The DNA here is from genome assembly GCF_002776525.5 of Piliocolobus tephrosceles. Taxonomy (NCBI): domain Eukaryota; kingdom Metazoa; phylum Chordata; class Mammalia; order Primates; family Cercopithecidae; genus Piliocolobus; species Piliocolobus tephrosceles. The sequence goes on along the minus strand of NC_045442.1, from coordinate 104,930,960 downwards.
AAGCTGTAGTGCAATGGCTTGATCTAAGCTCACTGCAACCTCCGCCTCCTGGGTTCAGGCGATTCTTGTGCCTCAGCCTCCCGTGTAGCTGGGACTATAGGCATGTGCCACCACAGCCGGTTAATTTTTGTATTTTTAGTAGAGATGAGGTATCACTATATTGGTCAGGCTGGTCTCGAACTCCTGATCTCAGGTGATCCGCCCGCCTTGTCCTCCCAAACTGCTGGGATTACAGGTGTGAGCCACCATGCCTGGCCTAGAACTGAGATTTCAAGCAATGAGATGCAGTTGTGTGAAAAGTGTTAGCTATTATAGATTGGCAAAATATACAGGACGATGAGAGACAGTAATTATTTCTAAGGAAAGATAAATTGTAAAAAATGAAAGGGGTGTTTTATTTTAAATAATCTTTATCATATGCAATTAAGGTGACATGGAAGGCATGAAGGAAAGAAACCAGGTTGGGAGTCACATTAGAGTTGCCTTCATTTTACTTTAGTTTTTGACAGATGTGGGTTCTCAGTATGTTGACCAGGTTGGTCTCAAATTCCTGGGCTCAAATAATCCTCTCGCCTCAGCTTCCCAAAGTACTGAGATTACAGGCATGAGCCCCTGCACCCGGCCTAGAGTTGCTTCCTAATTAAGAATGTATTAATAGTGGATTGAAGCATTTCTCTCAGTCCTTAGGAGGAACTCTGTGCTTTACTTAAGATCTGATGTAACTCAGAGGCACCTTGGATTTTGTAAAGGATGCTTTCTACTTTTGCCAGTTGGACATCCAGAATCACATTTGGACATCCAGAATCACATCTATGGCCAAATTCCACCACTATTGAGATCCTATTCTATTTTTTCTTCTCTTGTCTTATATCTGTAAATTACCTTAAGCCCTTTTTCAGATGTGGAATAAATAACTCATAAACACTGTAAGAAAGTCATTTATCTTCCCTACCTCTAAGTTTTCTCAATTATAAAATGAAATGCTTGGGTTAAGTTAAACTGAGCTTACTTTCCTAGTTCTAATGTTTTAAGATTATATGCATGAAGACAAGATTGTGCATGAATGAAGGCGATCTTCAGTCAATCTTCAAAAGCAGTAGACATGGAGACATTCTATATGAGAGTATAAATAACAATAACTTGGCTTAAAACCATTGAATGAAGTCAGTATATTAGATCTCAATTACCAACACTTCCTCTCAAAACAAGGCATTTATCTGGTTTTAAAGATGATTAGAACATGTAAATGTACAAATAAATAAAAGCCCTTTTGTGCTGTATATGGTGGCGTACATGAAGACTTAGGAGACATCAAATTTACCAATGATCCATTTCAGTGACAGACATTTTTTAAATAATCGGCAATTTTTAAGGTTTTATTGATTCTATCAATCATGTATTCTTAGAGGAAAAAAATGTACATTTATTCCTTCCCTAAAAACCAATAAAACCTTTAAAAAGTGTTCCAGTCTTGCACGTTTATCTAAGGTAGGAATTGTTTTCATTGTACAGAAGAGGAAACTAAGCCAAGAGAAAGGTTAAATGACTTGCCCAAGATCATCCAGCAGCTAAGTATATTTACAAGTACATGGTGTGTGTCACATACTTGAATGAAAATACAAGATGCCATGCCTGAATCACTGTGTGATGTGAAAGACGGGCATGCAAATTATATTAGATGTGGACACGCAGACACCATCACAAATGTATTAACAAGGAAGCCACCAATTGCCACCTCTTAATAATCGCAATTCATGTGTTCAGAAGACAATGTAGTTATCTAATTATCCAATTTCTCTAGGCCTGATTTTCATAACCCATAAAATTGAAATCATGCCACTGTCTCATAGAATTGTTTTGAGAATTAAATGAGATACTATAGATGTCTGACCTGTAGTGGGTGTTCTATATTTATAACTCCTACTATTCTTTTTCAATTTTTACATATTTAGGAGGTACGAGTGTAGATTCCTTACATGCATATATTTCATACTGGTGCAGTCTAGGCTTTTAGTGAACCCGTCACCTAAATAGTGAACATTGTACCCAGTCGGTAATTTTTCTTTTTTTTTTTTTTTTTTTTTTTTTTTTTTTTTTGAGACAGAGTCTCGCTCTCTCACCCGGGCTGGAGTGCAGTGGCCGGATCTCAGCTCACTGCAAGCTCCTCCTCCTGGGTTTACGCCATTCTCCTGCCTCAGCCTCCCGAGTAGCTGGGACTACAGGCGCCCACCACCTCGCCCGGCTAGTTTTTTGTATTTTTTTTTTTAGTAGAGACGGGGTTTCACCGTGTTAGCCAGGATGGTCTCGATCTCCTGACCTCGTGATCCGCCCGTCTCGGCCTCCCAAAGTGCTGGGATTACAGGCTTGAGCCACCGCGCCCGGCCGGTAATTTTTCAACCTTCCATATTTTGTAGCCTCTAATGCCTATTTTTCCACTCTGTATGGCCATGTGTACTCATTGTTTAGCTTCCAATTATAAGTGTGAACATGCAGTATTTGATTTTCTGTTTGAGTGTAGCTCCTACTATTCCTATTTTAAAGTAGGTGCTGATTATGTATTAATATGAGCTAGCGTATATTTCATTTTAGTGCCAGTGGTGGTGCTGTGCCAGTACTAAGAGAGTTGAGGTATAACTATTGCTCCTGTAATGTAGCTGAAGAGATTAAAAAATGTCTATATAGAGAGAAACAAATCATAAAGCAGGTCATGAACTGTCAAAGTCGTGATTCTGACACTGCCAGAATGGAGCTGTGGGTCTTGAGTTGGCTTTGTGTGGTGGGTAGGACTTATCTGAGTGGAGAAATAGCACACAGGTAATGACAATGGTGTGTTTAGAGGAGGAGAAATAAACTCCTTTCACTGTAAGCCAAGGTTTAATGAGGAGAAGATGGAGATGAACTTGGAGTGGTGCGCCGGGCATGGATTGTGGATGAGCCAATCCTATGAGATATTTGCTCTGAGCTGGGAGACAAGAGGACAGCCTGCATACACAGTTGACAGGGAGGGTGGGACAGGGCTTTCCTGCCAGGTCCCTGCTCCTCGACTAGAAGCACTGGCCTTCCTCCTCCATCCACTCCTTCGTCTCCTGCTTGCCTTTCTCTGATGATGTGGACTTGCCAGACTTGGTGTTTGTCCCCTCTGGACCTAGAATGCTCAGATATCCTACTGACCTGGCCGTGGAAACCACTAGTGTTCCTCTGGGCCATAGCACAGACTCTAGCTCTCCTGAAAAAGGCCTCAAGGGACAGTTGCCCCTGGCGGATACTGACCAATAAGCACAGGAAAAAAAGTACTCAACATCGTTAGTCATAAAGGAAATGCCGATCAATACCACAGTGAGTACAACCACCATGGAGAACAATTTGAAGTTTCCTTGAAAAACTAAAAATAGATGTACAATATGATCCAGCAATCCCACTGCTGGGTATATATCCAAAAGGAAGGAAATAAGCATATCAAAGAGATATCTGCACTCCTGTGTTTGTTGCAGCACTGTTTGCAAGATTTGAAAACAACCCAAATTCCATCAACAGGTGAATGGGTAAAGAAAATGTGGTACCTATACACAATGGAGTACTATTCAGCCATGAAAAAAGAATGTTATCTTGTCATTTGCCACATGGATGGAACTGGAGATCATCATAAGTCAAAAAATCCAGGCGCAGAATGACAAGCATGGCATGTTCTCACTTATTTATGGAATCTAAACATAGAAACAGGCCCAGTGCAGTGGCTCATGGCTGTAATACCAGCACTTTGGGAGGCCGAGGCAGTTGAACCACTTGAGGTCAGGAATTCAAGATCAGCCTGGTCAGCATGGCAAAAGCCCATCTCTACTAAAAATATAAAAATTAGCTGGGCGTGGTGGTGGGCGCCTGTAATCCCAGCTACTTGGGAGGCTGAGGCAGGAGAATTGCTTGAACCCGGGAGGCAGAGGTAGCAGTGAGTTGAGATCGCATCACTGCACTCCAGCCTGGGCGACAGAGCCAAAAAAAAAAAAAAAAAGAAGAAGGAAAACGTCTTTGGGGATGCTCGCATTAACTGAGTAAAGTTACATGGTTACTGTCATGCAAAACACATATGAAATGCATACACTTCCTGAAGTTGAATTTTACACTATCTCTGCTGATTTAGCTGTTTAGAGTTTTGGTGGATTTCTTTTTTTTTTTTTTTTTGGCTTCTGTATTTTTAAGGCAAAGATTCCATGCCAGATTAATGAATAATCTTTCTATGGATGGACTCAATCCAAACCGGGTTTACCAGAGTCTATTTCTTTGAAGGAGAAATCGGAAAATGGCTCTAAATTCATTTGAATTGGTCTTGAGTTGTAGTACTATGATACTTACTATAATTTCTTTGTATTTTATCATGGAGACATACAAACGTTTGCACAAATGACTCAGTAAGTATTGTTTATCAAATGGTAGAGACTGTTCGTTATCAAACCACAGAAAGAGAAAGAGCTTTTTTCCCTCCCTTTAGGTATTAAAAACAAAAGCCCTCTGCTCTCGGTAGCATTTGTTAAAAAATAACTCACATCATACACAAAAACCTAACCCAAAATGGATCATAGACCTGAATGTAACAGCTAAAATTATTAAAATTATAAAACCCTTAGAAGAAGATACATGAGTAGATCTTCATGAACTTGATCTAACAATATTTTCTTAGATAGAACACCAAATGCAAAATAAATTGGACTACATTCAAACTTAAAACTTTTGTGCTACAAGCAATGCCATCAAGAAAGTATAAAGACAATACACAAAATGGGAAAAAAACATTTGAAATCATAGATCTGACAAGAGCTGGTATCCAGAATATTTAAATAACTCTTGCAATATAATAATTAAAAAAGACATACAATCTATTTATAACTGGAAAAAAATCTGAGCCAACATTTCTCCAAAGAAGATATAGATGTGACCAATAAGTCCATGAAGAGATGCCCAACATCATTAGGCCTAAAGGAAATGCCAGTCAAAACCACAGTGAGATACCACTTCATGCCCATTAGCATGGTTGTAATAAAAAAGAGAGGCAAGAACGGGTATTGATGAGGATGTGGGGAAACTGGAACCTTCATAGACTGCTGGTGGAATGTAAAATAGGCCACAGCTTTGGAAAACAATGTGTCAGTTCTTCAAAAGTTAAATACTTACAGAGTTACCATATGCCCCAGCAGTTGCACTCTTAGGAGTGCCAAGAGAAATTGAAACATACATCCACACAAAAGTGTGCACACAAGTGTTCATAGCAGCATAATTTGTATTAGCTGAAAAACTGGAAACAACCCAAATGTCCATCAACTAATAAAAAGAAATGAAATGTCAGCACATATTACAGTTTGGATTGAACTTTGAACACATGATGTTAAGTGAAAGAAGTCAGACACAAAAGCCCTCATTAATGTATCATCCCATTGATAGGAAATGTCCAGAATAGTCAGCTTTATAGAGAGACAAAGTAGAATAATGGTTGCTTAGGAATGGGGAGGGGAGGAGTGAATGGATACGGGGTGTCTTTTGCAGGAGAATAAAATGTTCTAAAATTAGATTGTGGTGATGGTTGCACAACCCTGTGAATATGCCGAAACCATTGAATTATACACTTTAAATAGGTGGATTGTTTCATTTCACTTGCATTCAAGGAGCTGCTCTATCCACAGGAAAATGAAAGGATGCATTTGCTACAATTTGTGCTCTGAGGTCAGTACATTAAGTGAAAGCCTTTGGTATGCCTGGGAATTATAGAGAAAATAGCAGTGATAGCAGCAGAGTAGGTTTTAGAAGAGAACAGGATGGATGTCTGGAAGATGAGGTTGGAGAGGTTGATGCGGGTTGGACTATGGAAAAATTTAAAAGCCACCTTATGGAGTTTATATTAAATCCCACGGACAGTAGAGAGCCACTGAAAAGTTTTGCTACTTGAAAGAATATGACAGAACTGGGTTTTAAGAAGAAAACCCTGGTGGCATTATAGAAGCTGATTTAAGGAGAGACTGTGGTGAGCCTCTGTAGTCCCAGCTACTCAGGAGGCTGAGGTGGGAGGATGGCTGTGTCCAGAAGGTTGAGACTGCGGTGAGCTGTGATCATGCCACTGCACTGCAGCCTGGGTGACAGAGCAAGACCCTGTCTAAGAAAAAAACGGAGAGACTGTTTGAGCCTGTGTAGGCATATGAAAAATAAAAAAGAAAAGAAAAGAAGGAGAAATTGGAGATAGGAAGATGAAAAGTAAGCTGGGGGCAGAATCCTGATAAGATGTGGAAGACCTGTACTAGGGTGGTAGCTGGGGAAAGAGTGGGACAAGTTCAAGGGCATTAGAAAGGCTAAACTGACCGGACAAAGTGATCACATTTGGGACTTCCAGAATAGGTGATGCTTCTGAGAACACTGGCTTAGTGAAGGTCATCAGGCTATAGATCAAGATAAATGTAGGCTGACTTTTTGGGTGTTTGTTTTTTTAGCAAGAGAGGGATACTATCTGGGAAGAGGAGTTCTTGTGTCCAAGTGGCTCCTTTTAGACACTTGCAGCACAGGAGCTAGGTTGTGCTTGGTCATTGCAGATGTTCACAGCCATCGAGTCAGCCCACCGGTGTTTCTTCTCTGAGGCTTTTCTTCCCTTTCTCTGGTCTGCTTTTTCAAATGCTAATGTACACTTCTTTTTCAGTTCCCCAATTTCTGGTAACTATCACATTTGAATTTTTCTTTTTTTCTTTTCTTTTTTTTTTTTTTTTTTTTTTTTT
>NC_045442.1:104797299-104924114 GCF_002776525.5 Piliocolobus tephrosceles | reverse complement strand
GCTCTGTCGCCCAGGCTGGAGTGCAGTGGCCAGATCTCAGCTCACTGCAAGCTCCGCCTCCCGGGTTTACGCCATTCTCCTGCCTCAGCCTCCCGAGTAGCTGGGACTACAGACGCCCGCCACCTCGCCCGGCTAGTTTTTTGTATTTTTAGTAGAGACGGGGTTTCACCGTGTTAGCCAGGATGGTCTCGATCTCCTGACCTTGTGATCCAGCCGTCTCAGCCTCCCAAAGTGCTGGGATTACAGGCTTGAGCCACCGCGCCCGGCTGAATTTTTCTTTTTTAAGAGACAGGGTCTAACTCTGTTGCCAGGCTGGTCTTGAACTCTTGGCCTCAAGCGACCCTCCTGGCTCTGCCTTCCAAAGTGCCAGGATTACAGGCATCAGCCACTGTGCCTGGCCTCACATTTGATTTTGCTCTCCTTTGCCCAGACATCCAGTCACAGCCTCACTTCACTGCACTGTTCAACTCCTAAACCCAGGATCTGATTTTCATCCAGGGCTTCTCTGTGCTCCCTATACCAAAACCTATACTGGCAAGCCAGGGGACCTGGGAACAGGCTGCAGAGGAGGCTGGATTGGGGCCATGTTGCATTTAAACCACTGGTAGGGCTGCCTGGTGGAAATGCTCTGTGTGCAATGCGAAGTACAATTGCAGGGCTTAAAAATGAGGAGAGAGATGAAGACACAGATAAGTAAGAGTTTTATACTTCCCTCTGAAGCAATATCTACAGAGATTAGATAACAGGAATAAGTATAATACCAAACAAAGATCAGGGCAGATTTATCCCAAAGATAATCTGGATCATAGCTACAGTGACTAAATCATTTGCTCTGAAAGGGTAAACGTGTTGCCACCATTTCTTCAGAAATCGCTTAAAGCTGGGTCTTTTTTGGCATTTATGAAATTTGGATATTTGTACGACCTGACTAATATACCTTTGTCAAGACAGCCCTCTTGGACAGCAGAGAAGATGTATGGAACCGAAAGTGCAAGGACTTAATGAATGATTTCTTGAAAGTATTACTGCAACTGGGTGTGATGTCTCATGCCTGTAATCCCTGCACTTTGGGAGGCCAAGGCAGGCAGATCACCTGAAGTCAGGAGTTTGAGACTAGTCAGACAAACATGGTGAAACCCCATCTCTATTGAAAGCACAAAAATCAGCCGGGCGTGGTGGCAGGCACCTTTAGTCCCAGCTACTTGGAAGGCTGAGGCGGGAAAGTCGCTTGAACCTAGGAGGTGGAGGTTGCAGTGAGCCGAGATCTTGCCGTTGCACTCCAGCCTGGGTGACCGAGCAAAACTCTGAAAAGAAAGAGAGAAAGAGAGAGAGAGACAGAGAGAGAGAGAGAGAGAGAGAGAAAAGAAAGAAAGAGAAAGGAAAGAAAAGAAAGGAAGGAAGGAAGGAAGGAAGGAAGGAAGGAAGGGAGGGAGGGAGGGAGGGAGGGAGGGAGGGAAGGAAGGGAAGAAGAAAATATTACTGATACCTTTTCTGGAAAGATCCATGAACACCTGACCAAAAAATTAACAAAGCTCATTTCCCAGTATCACTTTTTTCTTTCAGTGTCTACATCATAACAAACCTAAGTTGTATCTTAATACATTATTCGCCTTTTATATCAGAACATCACTGGACCATTGTAAGGGAGTAGTGATAAGTTATTAATGATAAAATAGATACAAAACAAAGATTATAATATGCTATAGCCAAAAAATTAAGGCCATATTTACTTTATGTTTTGGATTCCGGTAGGATTTTAAAGGACCAAATTCTTTGATATTTTTGAATATATTTTCACATAATTTATGTTCTATTTTCTACTTTATTTTTGTTTACTGTTCTGTTTTAATTATTTTCTGCTTTCATTGCTTTTATCTCCAAAATTTCCTCTGAAATTGACTCTAGTAATATTGTGTATAAGTGTGTATTTTCTTTACTGTGGTTATTTTCTAGATAGTTTGAAATTGTCCTTTTGAAATTTTCTTCTCTGTTTCCTCAACTGTTAAGGAAAATGTTTTCTACTTAAGGAGTTTTTTTTTATTATTTGTTTTAGCCCTTATTATTCATTTTCATTATTATTGTATCTTGGTCAGAGAATGTAGCTATTTCTCCTTTGAGAAATTTATTTAGATTTTCTGGCACATAACTAGTTTTCAATAAATAATTTATAAGCTAAGCCAAATTTTTACTCAAATCCCCTATAACATACTTATATCTTTCCCCTATTAATCAGTCAAATATAGAAATTAAATTTATTACTATTGTTAAGGTCATAATTTTGTAAGCCAAATTTTTACTATTATTTTCTATTGATTTAGTCTTAAAAATAATTTGTATAAACAATATAATGTATTTTTGCATAGAAAATTTAATGATGAATCAGTTCTGAACCAAGACAAATAATGCTAAATTCTTAATTACAGTTGTTGCCTCCAGAGAAATAAAGAGAATAATTAGTTGATGACAAGAAGAACACTCTTTGTAAAGTTACTGAGCATAGTAACAAATAAATAAACAAATAAAACACTCTTCTTAGAAATAATTATAAAATTTGCTAGTCAGAAACAGTACATGAAGGATACATTGTAGTTTGCATTTTGTTTTCCCTAAGAATTTTTAGAGTCATTCAGAATTTCAGAATGTAGTCAAGAAAGACAAGGAATTTGTTGCAATGCACTTGTCCATCTCAAATTGTCCTCCTCACATGGACTCCCCAGCAATGTTTAGGAGAATAAAGTCACAACAGGAAGCAGTGGAGAAATCTCTTTCCCCTTTTTTATGAGCTGCCCTCACAATAGGATGTTATATTTTTGCATGCATATGTTCATTGTTCACAACAGCACTATTCACAGTAGCAAAGACATGGAATCAGCCCAAATGCCTATCAATGATAGATTGAATAAAGAAAATATGGTACATATACACCATGGAATACTATGCAGCCATAAAAAGGAATGAGATCATGTCCTTCACAGGGACATGGATGGAGCTGGAAGCCATTATCCTCAGCAAACTAATGCAGGAACAGAAAACTACACACTGCATGTTCTCACTTATAAGTAGGAGCTGAATGATGAAAACACATGGACACATTGGGGGAACAACACACACCTGTCAGAGGGTTGGATGGGGAGTGGGGAGAGCATTAGGAAGAATAGTTAATGGATGCTGGGGTAAAAGCTCACTGCTGCCAGCACTCACTCCTTGGTCTAAGATGGTAGGGATAGAACTGCCCCCAGAAGATTCTGGTTTTCCACGTTGGCTTTCACTTCATGTTGTTCATTTCCACCTCCTAGGTCTCATGTCAATGTGTCTGCTTGACTAATCACAGGTAGAACCCTAACTGCAAGGGAGCCTGGGAAATATCATTTCTAGATCTCCAGCTTCCATATTATAGGAACACATCATAAAAAGCACTTGGAGAGGGTGTTCAGAGAGCCAGTCAAAAGTATTTACCACAAAAGTATTATAAAACGAAGGAAGGGAGAGAAAGAAAGAAGGAAAGAAGGAAGAAAGGGAAGGAGGTAGGGAAGGAAGGAAGGACAGGAGGAAAAAAGGAAAAACTCTTTTTTTCTTATATGACTTATAATTTTGCTTTTATGCATAGATTCATAATTCAACAAGAATTTATTTTGCATATGGCAATGAGGATAGGGATCTGAGTTTATTTCTTCCAAATACGTAGCCGATTGTTTCAACACCACTCATTAAATACTCCGTTATTTTTCTACTGATTACTAACAGCCAACTTTTTCATACATTAAATGTAAATTCTGAAATCTTTGTCTTTTTCCATTGGTTTATTTGTGTAAATCCTGAAATGCCAAATATGTTTATTTTTCTTTAAAATACATTTTTATTACATAGGAATAATCTTTTTTTTCAGGAATAAGGTTTTATTCTCAGATAAAGTTGAGAGTCAACTTGTTGACTTTCTTTTCTTTTCTATAAATACATTTTGGGACCTAATTGAAGTTGCAAAAAGTTTCTTATTCATTTAGGAAGGGTTACCATTTAATATGGTAAAGGTGTCTCCCTACATTAATTCCCATAACATGGTAGTTCCCTTCATTTTTTGTCTTTTATCCATATAGTTTTATTATTTTCTCTATCTTGAATTGAAAAATTGCTTATTATTTATTTCTATGTTTTTCATAGTTTTTTGCTGTTGTAAATCTGACTTTTTGCCATGTCAGTTTCTAATATTTATTGGTGTATATATAGGAACACTATTGATGTGTATATATTTACTTTACATCAGCCACCTTATTAATTCTACTTTTCACTACATAAAAAATTCTCTTGAATTGTTTATGTAGACAATTGTATCACCTCCATATTTTGCAAACTTTGTTTTTTCTCCAGGGTCTGCAGGCCAAATCCACTTGGCTGCTTCTGTAGATAAAGTTTTATAGGCACTAGCTATGCTTATTTGTTTGCATAATGTCTACAGCAGCTTTCCCTACAACAGCAGACTTGTGTGATTCTGACAAAGACCATCTGACTTGCAAAACCTGAAATATTTACTGTCTTGTCCTTTATTTAAAAAGTTTCCCAAGTCCTGCCATAGACTGTTTATAAATGTAAGATCTTTTTCTGGACCTCTTATTGTTCAAGACCACCAAAACAAAACTAAATAGTAGCAATAATGGCGGGACCCCTTTGACTTGTGTTTTACGTAGAAACATTTTTGGTGTTTTACAGTTAGAATGATGGTTGCCATTGGTTTCTGGTAGATACCCTCTATCGAGTTAAGGAAAATACCAACCATTTCAACCTTACTAAGAGATTTTTATCAGGAATGGGTATTTAATTTTAGGAACTTCCTGCTCAACATGCATTGAGATGATCATATAGTTGGTCATTTAATGTTTTAACTTAATGAATTATTCTGATACATTTCCCACTGGTGAGTTGTTCTTGTATTCTTAGTTATTATGTACTATCCTTTTAATGTATTTATGGGATCAATTTTCTAAAATTTTATTTGGGATTTTTTCATCTATATTTGTAAGTAATCATGATTTGTTCTTTTCCTATTTTAGGAACGCTTTTTTTTTTTTTAGTGGCAACTTATTCTTGTTGCTGTCATCTGAAATCTGTCCGAAGACAGCAATCGGAATTGTTTAAAAGCCTCTCTTCTATTTCTTTCTTCCACTTAGTTTCCTCTGCGGTCAATATCTTGGTTTTTAATCTTGATGCTTCATGCTCTTGTTACTCCTCAAATATTTGATAACCCTGATTGTCGATTCATAATTTTAATGAAACGGTTAGAATGATATAGAAGGTGATATGGATTTACTTGGGGACTAGAGCAAGCCTCCTTCTGGACTGACTGTGGCATTTTGTAGATGAGCATGGGCACTTATAAACAGGCAGATCTACCCTTTGGGTTGGATGAAGATCAAACAGTAAGCTTCAGCCATCGTTGAGTGTTATTTGCTAAAGCCAGCAAAAATATGTACTGAAAACGGAGCACGCAAGAGTGCTTAGTAAAAATCACTGGAAGGCTAGGCATGGTGGCTCATGCCTGAAATCTCAGCCCTTTGAAAGGCAGAGGCAGGAGCATCATTTGATGCCAGGAGTTCAAGACTAGCCTGGACAAGCTAGTGAGATCCCCTCGCTACCAAAAAATTCAAAAAATTAGCTGGGGATAGTGGCACACACTTGTAGTCCTAGCTACTCAGGAGGCTAAGGTGAGGGAATTCCTTGAGCCCAGGAGTTTGAAGCTGTAATGAGCTGTGATTGTGCCACTGCACTCCAGCCTGAGTGACAGAGTGAGACTCCATGTCTAAAATAAAATATAAAAATTCACTGGAATGTGGAAATTTCTTTTCCCACTCCCTTCTGATTGATTGATTGATTGATTGGATGCTTGACTGGTTGGATGGGAATCTGCCTGACTGTTATGGTGTCCCAAGCTTTCTGGGCACTGCTCTACTTGTTTTTGTTGACTCAAGACCCACCTTTGGAATCAATGAGGTATTTTTTCCACATTATTTAAGGCAAGGGTTCTTGCTGATTGTACACTGGGGGCGATTATGGCAGCCCATTATTCCTTGTGACAGAGAAGTCAGATGGCCCATAGCATTTTTTAAAGATTTTTACTTTAAGTTCTGGGATATATGTGCAGAACGTGCAGGTTTGTTACATAGGGATGCATGTGCCGTGGTGGTTTGCTGCAACTATCAACCCATCATCTAGGTTTTAAGCCCTGCATGTGCTAGGTATTTGTCCTAATGCTCTCCCTCCTCTGGCCCCCCACCCCTGACAGGCCCTGGTGTGTGATGTTCCCCTCCCTGTGTCCATGTGTTCTCATTGTTCAACTCCCACTTATAAGTGAGAACAGGACCATAACATTTTAAATAGTGACTCCTCTGGTTGGGTGTCCCTGGATTCCCATCCTTGCTGACCTGGAGCTTGGGTGTCTGCCTTGGCTGTGTCTTCAGAGCCCTCCTCTACACCCATACTGGACTCCACATTTTTAGCTTTAGTTACTCAGTATCTACAGTCCCTTCTCTGTAGCATCTTCCAGAAGTTTCTCAACATTTTGATCTACTGATACCATCCTTCCATGCTTTCCAGACTGTTATAAAGTCATTTCATTGGAATTTTAGGAGACAGTATATAGTCACTCCCACTATTTGGAACTAGAAGTTTTCAGTACATTTTAAATGTATTAATACCCACCTATATGCAAACACCACTATGTACCAGTTGCTGTGCCCAGGCCTGACTGTGCTCATTTAGTCCTCATGACAAATTTATTTTATTTTATTTTTTGAGACAAGGTCTCGCTCTGTTGCCCAGGCTTGAGTGCAGTGGCACAATCATGGCTCATTGCAGCCTCAGATTCCCAGGCTCAGATGATCCTCCCACCTCAACCTCCTAAGTAGCTGGAACCATAGGAACACGCTACCGTGCCCAACTAATTATTATTACTTGTATGTGTGTGTGGAGACAGGTTCTCGCCATGTTGCCCAGGCTGGTCTCAAACTCCTGGCCTCAAGAGATCCTCCTACCAAGAGATCCTCCCACCTTAGCTTCCCAAAGTGCTGGGATTACAGGCGTGAGCCACCATGCCCGGCCCACAACAATTTTATGAATTTTCCCAGCCCTGTTTTACAGATGAAAAAACTGAGGCTCAACCAGGTTAAGTAAGTTAGTCAACATCATGCAATAGTTAGCGCTGAACCTGAGTTTCACTCATTCGGTTACCACATTCACATCTAATAAGTGTTCTGATGATACAGCAGAGCCCCAACAGGTACCATCTGAAGGACAAACAGGGATAAATCCAAGTTCCTTATTCTCTGTTTTTATTTTATTGTTACATGAATTAAATAGAGAATTCACTTTTGTGGTCTAAGCAAAACCAACAGAGAACTCTGGGGCATTCTGTGTTTGCAAAGACATTATTTCCATTCTAGACATGTGCTTTCTCGCACAGCTGTAAGGGAGAAATGAAAAATACAATAGCTGCAGACCAGGCATGATTCCCATGTAGACTGTGCAGAGAAAACTATGATTAAATTGAAAGGTTCTCATTTTCCATATATGAAAAAAATACCCATAGGAAAGTGTGTGTCAGTATCCTTCACTAAGAAATTGAAGAAACTCATGTAGAGCATAAAATGTGATCAGATGTCCATTGAATTGAAAGGCACCCTTCATTGCTTCATAAATGTGCTCAGATCTCAACCAGTTTGCTGTTTGTGACACTCTGTAGACAGGTAAATGTTTAGCTAATTGACACATTCAAGGACACAAGTTTCTATTTTTTTCATGACAAACATCTCATCATTATGGCAAAAGAAAATAAATTAGTAACAATGCTGACATTTTATATATTATGTGTCATAATGATATAATAATTACTCATTGTAATTAATAACAAATTAATGATTTTGCACCTTCTGATGGGCAGATACAATGCTCAAATTCTCCGTAGAAAAGACATTCACATTTTTAAAGAAAAAATGTATAATTATGTCATTATTAATTTTTAATGTTCATCACTTAGTAATTATCATCTTTAGGTGACTAAAGACTGACATTTTGGGCATGTTTAAGCACTGAATTTTGACATAAACATGTCATTCATCAGATGTGTGTCCTTGTGTGATACCTGTCTTCTCAGAGCCTTCATTTCTTCACTTGCACAATGAGGATAATATATTTTGCACAGAAGTAGAAAGGATGAGAGGCATAACCTCTAAAGCATAATATAGTGCCAGATGCAGGTGCCCTGGAAATGGTAGATATTAGGATAATTTGTTACACTTACCAATTTTGGCTCAACAAACCACCCCAAACTTAGAGGTGTAAAGCAGACCATTTTATTATGGTTGCAGGTTCTGTGGGTCAGGAATTCCGAGAGTCCACAGCAGGGCTAGCTTGTCTCAGCTCTGTGATGTCTGTGACCTCAGCTGGGAAGACTTGAGCAGCCGGAGATGACCCAAACAGCAAGAAACTGGGCTCATCTGGAGAGTTTTTCACTCTTGCTTGGCCCCTCGGCTGAGCTAGGACTGGCAGTGATGAGACCCCCTTCTTCAGTCCCTCCGGGTGTCCTGGGCTTCTACTATCGAGGCAGCTGGGCTTCCAGAAGGAATGCCTGGAGAGAGAATGTTCTGAGAGGCCCAGATAGATGGCTTTTGATGGTCTGACTTCCAGAGTCACATGGTGGCATCCACCACAGCCATCACAAGGCTGGTCATGTTCAAGGGGATGGGACACAGACCCCACTTCTTAGTGGGAGAAGTGCCAAAGAATAGGAGGCCATCACCATCATTATCACTACACTGTGAATATGTTTCTTGAATATGAAAAAGAAAGTTTTTCATCATCCAAAGGAATTAAGTGAATATTTGCTTCAAGAACTTATGCAGTTGGCTGGATGCAGTGGCTCACACCTGTAATCCCAGAACTTTGGGTGACTGAGGTGGGACGATCACTTGAGGACAGGAGGTCGAGACCAGCCTGTGCAACATGGCAAGAGCTCAGCACCACAAAAAATAAAAATAAAATAAAAAATTAGCCAGCCATGGTGGTACACACCTGTAGCCCCAGCTACTCAAGAGGCTGAAGTGGGAGGATTGCTTGAGCCTAGAGGTTTGAGGCTGCATTGAGTCATGATCACACCACTGCATTCCAGCCTGGGTAACAGAGCAAGACCCTGTCAAAAGAAAAAAAAAGTTATGTAGTTGCCCAGAGCAGGAACATTAATAATGAGAATGAGTTTCAGTCCCCAATACATAATGTAACACGAGATTTTTTTTTCATTCTGTACCTCTGAACAACAAAAAGATGTGTTCCTTTGTAATGCTTTTTTATATATGTAGAGATGGAGTTTCACCATGTTGGCCAGGCTGGTCTCGAACTCTTGGCCTCAAGCGATCCACCTGCCTTGGCCTCCCGAAGTGCTGGGATCACAGGTGTGAGCCACCGTGCCCAGCCTTCTAATGCATTTTTAACATTGAGAATAAAAGTATGAGAGATGCCATTTTTTCCTCGTGCTTGACATGAAGCAAAAGCAAGTTTTGCCTTCACTAAAGTGTTTAGTTCTCTTAATCCCTTTACATTCTTACTTGCCTTTACCTTTAAATTAAAACAAAACAAAACAAAAAAGTTGTCATCTACCTGTAAAGCGGTGGTTCTCAAACTTTACTGTGCAATAGAATCACATGGAAAGCTTGCTAAACACAGATTAGTGGGCCCCAGAGTTCTGATTCCATAATTGTGTTCAAGACCAGCCTGGGCAACATAGTGAGACTTCGTCTTTACAAAACATTTTTTAAATTATCCTGACATGATGGTGCACGCCTCTAGTCCCATCTTCTCAGGAGGCTGACGTGAGTGGATCACTTGAGCCCAGGAGCTCGGGACTGCTGTGAGCTACGGTCATGCCACTGCACTCCAGACTGGGCAACACAGCAAGACTCTGTCTCTAATAATAATAATTTTGAGGTGGGGCCCAAGAATTTTTATTTTCAGGAAGAAGTGTCTGGGTGATGCTAGTCTGAAGACTCACACTGAGAACCACTGTTTCAGAAAAAATGTAGAACCAAACCAAAAGCTTAGCTGTGATCTCACCAAATTACTCAACTATGCAAACCTGCAAGAGCTTTTAAGTGTCTGGTAATCGCTTATGAGATTTATGTACTAACTATAAGAGCAACAGCAACAATGATAGAAACTACAACTGCTGTCACCACTTACTGAGTGTTTAACACACATCAGACATTTGGCAAGCACTTTGCACACATTATTTTATGGAATCCTTCCTTACAAAACCCACTGACATATTCCCATTTTATAGATGAAGAAACTAAGGTCATACTATGGCTAAGTTTCCCAACATCCACGGTAAATGAAAAGCTGAACCCATGTCTTTCAGAATCCAAAATCCTTGCTCGTGCTCTTAATAGCTAATATTCTCCCCATCCTCTCAGGTGGCCAAGAAGAAGCAACTCTTCATCCTGAGAGAAGTAACAGTATCTCTTCTTTGGCTCCTTATTATTTTATTTATTCCTTTTATAAAATTATTGTTACATAGTATAGTGCTAAGTTATTTTTATGTCTGCCACCCCCTTTAGACTTTGAACTTCATTCAGTCATTTAACACATATTGAAGGTATGAATTCTAGCAATGACCTAACAAAGAGTCTGCATTCCATAAATGCTTCTTGAGCTAATGAATGAATGAAATCAGAAGGGAAAATCATGTCAGAAAACCTTGACCCGTCACTGTGTAGATGAATGAGTTTCTGTGAAATGAACAAGTGATGGTTATGTGTATATGTTCGTGGGTTCCCTGTTTCTCTAGGTCACACCAGACTAAGGTACAATTGGGAAACATTATTATTAGGTTGGTACAAAAGTAATTGCAGTTTCCACAATTAAGAGTAGTGGCCAAAACCACAATTACTTTTGCACCAACCTAATATAACAGTAACTAAATAAAAGCCACTGGTCCCGCCATCCTTGGTGGAGTCTCTGCAACCCCCACTCATCAGCTCTTTCTGGCTTCTTCCTGCTCCTGTTCACAGAGTCCTGGATGTTTCTCACAGGAACCCTCCAATGTCACTACCCTGTGCAAAAGATTTCATCATTCCTGTTGCACCTTCTGTGGCTCCCAGGCAGGACAGGCGTGTCCCCACAGGCTTATGCACTGCTTCTGGGGTGGCCTGGATTTGACCCCTCCTGAGGTGGCAGTGTCTGCCTTCCTCTGACCTCTGTGCCACTGCTGCGGGCTGAGATGTTCCTCTAGGCACTTCCAACATCAACCACAAAACAGAGACGTGTGCTTTTGACTTCTGTTAGGGTCTCAAAAGATAGTTCTTTTTTTCTTCTTTTTTTTTTCACTTTATAAGCTTTTTAATTTTTTTAACTTTTTGACTCTTGAAATAAGACAGCTGAAAAACACATACATTGTTCAGCTGTACAAAAATATTTTTATATCCTTATTCTTTTATCTAAGTGTTTTCTTTCTGTCTGTCTGTCTGTCTTTCTCTCTCTCTCTCTCTTTTTTTTTTTTTTTTTTTGAGACAGTCTTGCTCTGTTACTCAGGCTGGAGTACAGCGGCGTGATCTTGGCTCACTGCAACCTCCGCCTCCCCGCTCAAGCTATTCTCCCAACCTCAATCTCCTGAGTAGCTGGGATGACAGGCATGAACCACCACACCCGGCTATTTTTAGTAGAGACTAGGTTTCACCATGTTGGCTGGGCTGGTCTCAAACTCCCAACATCTGCCTGTCCTCCCAAAGTGCTGGGATGACAGGCGTGAGCCACTGCGCCCAGCCAGTGTAAGCGTTTTCTATTTTTTAATTCTTTTTTTAACTTCCTATTTTTATTTTTATTTTTCAACTTTTGTTTTAGCTTCATTGAGTACATGTGCAAGTTTGTTACCTGGGTATATTGTGTGATGTCAAGGTTTGTGGTACAGATGATCCCATCACCCAGGTACTGAGCATCGTCCTGAGCATTAAACCCAACAGTCAGTTTTTCAATCTTTCCTCTCCTCCCTTCTTCCCCACTCTAGTGGTCCCCAAGGTCTATTGTTCCCATCTTTATATCCATGAGTACTCAATATTTAGCTTCTAATTATAAGTGAGAACATGCAGTATTTGATTTTCTGGTCCTGTGTTAATCCACTTAGGACTTTACTTTTTTTAAATCCTTTTCCCTTTTATTTCAACTCATGATCTCCCTTTCCTCACTAACTACAACCAAGAACAACCCCAACCAACTACAACACAGAGGCCAGGTGGTTTCTCTGTTGGGGAAAGGATGGGGCAAGTGGCAGGGACCCTAGTCAGGAGACTGTTGGATCTAATAGTCCCTGACTCACAATGTTCCACTTAACGATTTTCCACTATATGATGGTGCAAAAGCAATACACATTTAGTAGAAATTGTATTTCAAAGACCCATACAGCCATTCTGTTTTACACTTTCAATAAAGTATCCAGTGAATTGCATAAGATGTTCAACATTTTGTTATAAAATAGGCTCAGGCCAGGCACAGTGGCTCACGCCTGTAATCCTAGCACTTTGGGAGGCCAAGGCAGGTGGATCACCTGAGGTCAGGAGTTCGAGACCACCCTGACCAATATGGTGAAACCTCATCGCTACTAAAAGTACAAAAAATTAGCCGGGCATGGAGGCAGGTGCCTGTAATCCCAGCTACTCGGGAGGCTGAAGCAGGAGAATCGCTTGAACTCAGGAAGCAGAGGTTACAGTGAGCCGAGATCGCGCCACTGCACTCCAGCCTAGGCGACAGAGCAAGACTCCGTCTCAAAATAAATAAATAAATACATACATACATAAATAAATAAATAGGCTCATTAGATTATTTTGTCCACTATAGGCTAGTGTAAGTTCTGAATACATTTAAGGTAGGCTATACTAAGCTATAGTGTGTGATAGGTTAGGAAATGCATTTTCGACTTAGGGATATTTTCAATTTGCGGTGGGTTTTTCCAGACGTAGTCCCATTTTAAGTTGAGGAGCGTCCATAATATTCCATGCAATAGTCACCATCCTGCTTCTCTCCAAAGCCACGATCAGAGTCACCAACCTCAGCCTGTGTCCTTGCCCATCGTCTGTCCAGGCATCTGGGGTAGCCCCATGATTACTACAGTTCCAATGGCTTCATGATATTAAGAGTAACACTTACTGAACTTTCAGTTCTAAGCCAGAGCCTCCTCTAAGCACTTCACATGCATTAACTTATCAGATTCTCACCTTGACCTCATGAAACAGCTTATCATCACACCTTTTCTAAAGATTAAAAAAAAAACTAAAGCACTGAGAGGTTAAATAACTTGCCCAAGATTACACAGCCAATAAGTATCAGGGCTGGGTTTTGAACTCTGTCCTCACCTCTGGACAAGGGTTTTGGCTGCACCATGTGGCTCAGTGGGCCTCTAGACCGAAGCCCACCTAGATGGCCCCACATATCACAAGGGATACGTGCACAAAATAGAGACCCCCACCCTGCACATGTGGCTCATTCTGCAAGATAATTTTGGAGAGAAATCTTAGCTATTACTTTTTGTTTTATGTTAACAAATGAATCATTCTGAATGTGGGAGATAAAGACTCAGTTCCTTTCTTGCTTCCAAATAAGAGAGTGAAAAATATTGTCAGTAGCATCTTTGAGGAGAAAGAGAGAATATTTACTAAGAAACACAGGAAAAGAATTACAGCTGGATTGTCACTGAAAAATCATAAATGGTAGCTCAGATTCGTCTGACATAAATTTTTTTCTATGGTATGGATCACCCAATGTATTGTGGACATACAGACTGTCACAGAAATGACCACAAATCCTTCCTTCCAAACAGAGAGAAATAAACGGCACCTTGGGACCTGCACTGTTTGAGCTTTTTTTTTTTTTTTTTTTGAGGCAGAGTTTCCCTCTTGTTGCCCAGGCTGGAGTGCAGTGGTGCGATCTCGGCTCACTGCAACCTCCACCTCCCGGGTTCAAGCAATTCACCTGTGTCAGCCTCCCAAGTGGCTGGGATGACAGGCACGTGCCACCATGCCTGGCTTATTTTTTATATTTTCCCCATGTTGGCCAAGATGGTCTCCATCTCCTGACCTCGTGATCCACCCACCTCGGCCTCCCAAAGTGCTGGGATTACAGGCGTGAGCCACTGCGCCAGGTCTGTTTGAGCTTATTCATGCAAACTTTAGCACACTTGACTGGGATCTTTACTAACAGCTCTAATCCTTGGGGGTTTTCAGTGACAGGTGCAGAACATTGACCAACATGGGTGGGGGCTGCAGGGGGAAGAAAAATAGAAAATCCCTCACCCCACAGAAAAGCAAGAGTTGGTTGATAGTTCCAGTTTTATCCTTGAGCCACACTGCATATAATTTTTCTGCACATGAAAACATCTGGCTCAGATCATCGTGTCTTGAAAAGAAGAGCAAGCTATACATTTTCAACAATAGAGCTGATTAAATTATAGTGCAGTGCATCCACAGGAAAGAGGCTTGGAGCCATGAAAGTGGCTTTGGAAGAATGCTGAATAATAGAAAGGAAAGCATTTTACAATTGCTATGGTCTGTATGGACCCACCTTCTCCTCATGTCTTTATCTCTATTTCCCACCCATTTCTAAGGCGTTCAGTTTGGCTTCCACCCTCAACACTCCTGCGCTGATAACCAGGGAGGGTATCTGTGCAGTTAAAGCCAAAGGTCACTTTTTTCATTTTCATCTTGAGAACATTCAGTATCCTCATCGTGTTTGTTTCATTCATTCATTCACTCATTCATTCATTCATTCATTCACATTTTCTTTTGGACGTTGGGGATGTTGCATTAAATGTTAAAAAAAGATCTTGGCCAGGCGCAGTCAAGATCACACCTATAATCCCAGCATTCTGGGAGGCCAAGGCCGGCAGATCACCTGAGGTCAGGAATTCGAGACCAGCCTCGTCAACATAGTGAAACACCATCTCTACTAAAAATACAAAAATTAACCAGTCATGATGCCACGCATCTGTAGTCCCAGCTACTCAGGAGGTTGAGGCAGGAGAATCACTTGAACCTGGGAGGCAGAGGTTGCAGTGAGCTGATATCGCCCCACTGCACTCCAGCCTGGGCGACGGAGGGAGACCCCATCTCAAAAAAAGAAGAAAAAAAAAAAAAGAAAGATATTAAGAGATAACAGCATACAGTTATTCATAGAGGTACGTATCATTTCTTCTTAGGATTACGAATAAAGTGTGTCTTCGCTTCTTTACATTGACAATACAAAGATTCTAAGGCATATGGAACATGCTAGGACACTCGACTCTTTGTTACTCAAGCACTTAGTCTTGTTCCTTACAACTTTTAGAGCTCACAACATGATTTTTAGGTTTATCAAAGAATGTTATGAATGTTTCTACATTTCCTGGTTTCTCATTATTGAATTATATATTGCTGGAAGTTTAACAATTTCTCTTGAATTCCAACAGGAAGCATTTGCTAGGTAGGCATTTGGTACCTGATGGATAATCTTTCATGATGGATAAATCTGCCACATCAATCTCTCTTGACTATGAAAATTACAATCTGTGTGCTTTGGGAATTTCTGCTATCTTAATTGACTGTCCTGTCCTGTGAACAGTCGTCTTCTCTAAATGGTATAATAACTTTGCATTTCAGCACTGTCTCATTGTGAGTCTTTTTGAAAGCTTTTAAAATGATGTTGTGTGATCCAAATTTAAATTAAGAGTTAAGCAGTGTGTTCTACCACCAATGCAAATAACTCAACTGAATGACAATTGGATTCTGCTTCACTCATTTGCACATAAATGGTTGAGGAAAAGTACATTGTAGGTGACCCCCTTTGGTGGCTGCCAAATTTCATAGTCTACTGTGTGAACCGTCATGATTTCAGAAGCACTAAAATATAGAAATATACATTCTTGGCCAGGCGCAGTGACCCGTCCCTGTAATCCCAACACTTTGGGAGGCTGAGGTGCGCAGATCACGTAAGACCAGGAGTTTGAGACTAGCCTGGCCAACATGGTGAAACCCCGTCTCTACCAAAAATACAAGAATTACCCGGGTGTGGGGGTACACGCCCGTAATCCGAGCTATTTGGGAGGCTGAGGAATCGCTCGAATACTGGAGGCAAGGGTTACAGCGAGCCGAGATCACACCACTGCACTCCAGCCTGGGTGACAGAGCCACCCAGTCTCAAAAAAGAAAAAAAAAAAAAGTATGTTCTTGAATATAAGAAACACGTCGTCACTATTTCTCCTTTTGGTTTCAGTGATTTTTTTTAATGTTCTGCAGAAATTTATGGATTTATTTTGCAATTAGAAACAACTCACAAAACGACTACCAGTTCTAGCGTAGGCTGTGTAGATTGAGCCTTTCAGAGTGCAGAAAGTGGTCGTTTCTGCTCTCCAGTGGCTGTATCCTGCCTTCTAAGCAATGCCTGGAATTTGTGCTCTGCATAGGGCTGATGCCCAAACCTCGATGGACATGCCTGGTTTTCATTACTCCAATAATAGGCAAGTTCATGACTTCATTGCTTGGAATCTTTAGCAAATATCCTCTCTGTGCTCCTGGAAGTTAAAAAGCCATTTGACACCAATATTTTAATGCTAAGTAAAAGAATTTTACTAATCGCGCAGGAAAATCTTCCTTGCACTAGAAAACGTTCATCCTCCAGTTGATGTTTAATGTTCTCTCCACAAAAATAACTGAGGTAAAGCATTTGTTACTTAGCTAGAACTAAGCATTCAACAATGTATACATACTTCAAAACATCCTGTTTCACATAAGTACATATAACTGGATCTGTTGGCTTAAAAAATACGTTTTTTAAAAAGTAAAAAATAAATTGTCTTCCTTGCTGAAGCAAAATGAAAAATTGAGTCTAAAATATTTTAAGTTCCCCTGCTTCCTCCTTCTTCATTTTCAACTTGGAGCTGGAAGGAGAGAAAAGATTAATTTTTCTAAATCATTGCTCAAAATCTTGTGATTACCAGAAAAGTTCCACTTCAGCCTGTTTATTAAGCAAGACATCTAGACCCAGGCATCTGTTTGCATCTCCTTTTTAACCAAGCTAAAGGTAAGTCTCAAGGCCGTGGCCAGATCTGGACCTTGGATTAGCATTAACTATTCTAGAGGGGAAACACCATGATGTCTACGAAGACATAACCCAGTTTTAGAAGTTTCTAGAAGCAGTGATGTGACAGATACCCACCTCCTTTGAGATGAGAACGTGGCTCTATGAAAGCAGGTTTCTGTCTGACTCTTGCTAATGTGTCTGTGTCTTCCCTTGTTTTTTCTTTTCTTTTCTTTCTGTTTTTGTTTTGTTTTGTTTTTTTGAGATAGAGTCTCACTCTGTCATCCAGGCTGGAGTGCAGTGGTGCAATCTCGGTTCACTGCAACCTCTGCCTCCTGGGTTTAAGCAATTCTCCTGCTTCAGCCTCCTGAGTAGCTGGGATTACAGGCGCCTGCCACCACTCCCAGCTAATTTTTGTATTTTTAGTAGAGACGGGGTTTTGCCATGTTGGCCAGGCTGGTCTTGAACTCCTGACCTCACGTGATCTGCCCACCTGGGCCTCCCAAAGTGCTGAGATTACAGGCCTGAGCCACTGTGCCTGGCCTTCCCTTGCTTTTTCTTTGTGTGGATTTGAGTACATGTCAGATGTGCTGTGTGGGTCTAAGTGAATGTTCCACCTGTGTTTTTCCTTCACACAGTCCCAGGCCCTGATATGTTGTCTATATGACTTACTTTCTGGAGCAGACAGGAACAGTGTAATGAAAGAGATCAGACTTGCGTTTATCCCATTTGGCAACGGATATCCTGTGTGATCTTGGGCATGTCATTCGAACTCCTGACCACAAGCTCCTCATCTAAGAAAGTAGTGATATTATCTACCCCCACAAGGTTTCTATGAGATTTAGACCAGATAATATATCAGCAGTACACAGGAGAGATAATATTTTTTTCCTTTGCATAGTCTTTCCCTGCAACTGCTTTTCATTCTGCTCTTCTTCCTTCTTCCCCTTCTCTGTTTTTTGTTCATTTGTTTTGTTTTGTTTTTTAACCCAGGTCGAGTCAATTTCAAAGGCTGGTTCTGCTTCTTTTTTTCTCCAGCTTTTCATTTTGAAAAGTTTCAAACCTTACACCAGTGCGGTGGTTCATGCCTATAATCCCAGCACTTTGGGAGGCCAAGGCAGGAGGATCGCTTGAGGCCAAGAGTTCAAGACCATCTTGGGCAACACAGCAAGATCCTGTCTTTATAAGAAAAAAAATTTTTTTTTGAGAGAGAGTCTCCCTCTGTGGCCCAGGCTAGAGTGCAATGCCACAATCGCAGCTCAATGCAACCTCCACCTCCCGGGTTCAAGCTATTCTCCTTCCTCAGCCTCCTGAGCAGCTGGGATTACAGATGCCCACCACCGCGTCTGGCTAATTTCTGTATTTTCAGTAGAGGCAGCATTTCACCATGTTGGTCAGGCTGGTCTCAAACTAAAAATTTTTTAAATTAGCTGGGCATTGTGGTGTGCACCTGTAGTCCCAGCTACTTGGGAGGCTGAAGCAGGAGGATCACTTCAAATCAGGAGTTCAAGGAGGCTGCAGTGAGCTGAGATTGCACCACTGCACTCCAATCTGTGTGACAGAGCAAGACACTGTCTCAAAAAAAAAAAAAAAAGGAGAGAAAAAAAGAGAGAGAGAAAGAAAAAAGAAAAGAAAAGAAAGAGTTTTAAAACTTAAAAAAAATAAGAATCATGTAAGGGACATGCATGTACCCTTCATCAAGATTCACTCATTGTTTGCATTCTGCCACATTCCTACTTTATTTTTTTCACCATTTATCTCTTAAGAAAAAGACATTCTGTCTTTGTTGCACAATGCATGTATTGCAGTGCAATGATCACGTTCAGTAAATGTACATGATTCAATACTATATTCTGATATATAGTCTATATTCAACTTTTCCAATTACCCAAAAATGTCCACTTTTCTTTTTCTTTTCTTTTTTTATTTTTATTTATTTATTCTTTTTGAGATGGGGTCTTGCTCTCTTGCCCAGGCTGGAGTGCAATGGTGCAATCTCAGCTCACTGCAACCTCCACCTCCCAGGTTCAAGCGATTCTTGTGCCTCAGCCTCCCGAGTAGCTGGGATTACAGGCATGTGCCAGCATGCCAGGCTAATTTTTGTATTTTTAGTAGAGGCGGGGTTTCACCATATTGGCCAGGCTGGTCTCGAACTCCTGACCTCAGCTGATCCACCCTCTTCAGCCTCCCAAAGTGCTGGGATTACAGGTGTGAGCCACTGCACCCAGCCCTACTTTTCTTAAAAGTCCAGACCAGTTACTTTGTTCATTTTGCAGGATATTCCTCAGTTTGGATTTAGCTGATCTATTCCTCTTGATTTTGGTAGCAGTATCACGGAGGTGAGGCTGTGTCCTCAGGGCATCACATCAGTGGGGCACATGATGTCACATTGTCACATTATTGATGATTTTAAGTTTGATCATTTGGTTAAAGTCATGTCACCAGATTCTCTCAATTAAAAGTATTTCTTTGATAAGTGTTAAGTAATAGTTTTCACATAGTGTTAGTTCTGAGTCTTGTTGTGCATTTTGAGGTCATATTCTCGTTTTTTCACCTACCCCGGATTTTGACTTTGCAGAGTAGAATGATACTTCAAGTGAATACCATGTTCTCCAACCATCTTTCACCTAATGGTCTATTCATTCATTGTTTATTCTTGCCACCCACCACGGTGGTTGTAGAATTGTGTCTTTTTTTAAAAAAATTCTGTCATTGTCTCTTCTACTGCTCTCCGTTAAGCTGTTAACCTAATCGGCAAATACTTTGGAAGATTTTTCATGACCAAGGTAGGCACTATGCTTAGCAACAAAACACAAAGGCGAATAAGACGACCTCGACCCCTGCCCCTGTGGACCTTCAGTGAATATAGCATGTTTCTAATTTTTTTGAGTCAAGGTTTCACTCTGTCACCTGAGCTTGAATACAGTGTTAGATCACAGCTCACTGCAACCTAAAACTCCAGGGTTCAAGTGATCCTCCCACCTCAGCCTCCCAAGTAGCTAGGTGCATGCCACCTCATCCAGCTAACTTTTTAAAATTTTTTGTAGAGACTGTATCATGATGTGTCGCCCAGGCTGGTAGTTTTTCAAATGTATCCATTTACTTAACAAATATTCACTCAGAGTCTATCATGTATTTATATTGTTCTATTTACTGAGAATCCAACAGTGAACAAAAACAGCCAGATCCCTGCCCTCACGGGGCTTACACTCTAGTTGATGAGCGGGAAGAGAGTATAATTAGAGAAAGCCTAGGTGGTAGAGTTGATTTTGAAATAGGTCAGAGCTCAGTAATGAGGAGACATTAAAGCGAAGACCTAAAGGCAGTGAGAGAGCAGCTGTTTGGGTAAGTGGGGAACAAGTGTTCCAGGCAGAGAGAAAAGTATGAGCGAATGCACACTCACAGGGTTCGAGTTACAGCTGGGAGGCTTGTGTGAGCAGAGCACAGAGATAAAATCCAATGGGCCAGTGACTGGCAGGGGTGGGAGGGTGGAGGCCGTTGAGAAGGTAGCTGAATGTGTGAGTTAGAAAGAGGCATTTGGGGCCAGGTGTGGTGGCTCATGCCTGTAATCCCAGCACTCTGGGAGGCCAAGGCAGGTGGATCACTTGAGGTCAGGAGTTCAAGACCAGCCTGGCCAACATGGTGAAACCCCGTCAGTACTAAAAATACAAAAATTAGCTGGGCATGGTGGCACATGCCTGTAATCCAGCTACATGGGAGGCTGAGGCAGGAGAATCACTTGAACCTGGGAGGCGGAGGTTGCAGTGAGCCAAGATCACTCCACTGCACGCCAGCCTGGGCAACAGAGTGAGACTCCGTCTCCAACCTAAAAAAGGAGCCAGAATCTGAGGCTGGGCACGGTGGCTCAAGCCTGTAATCCCAGCACTTTGGGAGGCCGAGATGGGCGGATCACGAGGTCAGGAGATCGAGACCATCCTGGCTAACACAGTGAAACCCCGTCTCTACTAAAATACACACACACACACACACACACAAACTGCCAGGCGAGGTGGCGGGCGCCTGTAGTCCCAGCTACTGGGGAGGCTGAGGCAGGAGAATGGCGTAAACTCGGGAGGCGGAGCTTGCAGTGAGCTGAGATCCGGCCACAGTACTCCAGCCCGGGCGACAGAGAGAGACTCCGTCTCAAAAAAAAAAAAAAAAAAAAAAGAAAGAAAGAAAAGAAAAAGAGACGCTTGGGTTGGAGATGTGCTTTGGGGGTTGGCAGCATATGTATGGTATTTAAAGCCCTAAGAGCACCTAGGGAGTGAGTGTAGACCAAGGCGGAAGAGAAAGAGGTCAGGAAGGATGAGGAGGAACCCACGGAGAAGCCTGGAAGGATAAGCTGATGAGGTAGATAGGGATGGAGCCAGAATCTCTGGGGCCTGAATCTTACACAATTTTGGGAGGCTCCCTTTTAAAAAGAAGGGACTTTTTTAACCTTGGGACGGGAGATGAGGTTTCCCTTTAAAAAATACAAAATTATCAATGAAAAATTAAGGACAAGAGGGAATATTTATTTAGAGCCAGAAAGGAAATCACAATGAATCACCAATTTTTATATAACAAACCTGCACATGTACCCCTGAACCTAAAATAATTTTTTAAATAAAATAAAGAAAAATATTTAAAATCATGGAGAGGGTAGGAGACAGCGATAATTTATAAAGCGTATTTGTTATTAATCACTAGAGATCACTGAACCCAAAAAGACTTTACTGTGATACTTTACCGTGAAAAAATAGTTTTCACTGCCTAAAATGAAACTCTTTATTTTCCAGTATTATTAAAATATGCAGACATTTAAAAAAACACTCAAAATAAAAATTGACAAATAACTATAAACATCTAAAAAGCAACATTGCAATCTTTATGATGATTAAATAACTTGCTGAGGTATTTTTCCTATACTTTTGGTTTCATATTCTTTTATCTTCTCTTCCTATAGGGCATACAATTTTCTGTAGGTGATAGATGATTTGGTGTTTCCTCCAGCATGGCTGTTCAAACTTAATTTTTAGGATTGAGAGTTGAGAAGAAGTTGACTTCCGTTTGACAGCTTTAGATGGTAATGCCCCCTCTGTAACTTCCTCTGTGGTTTCTAACTCTGGCGGTGCTTCTTGCCAGGCAACAAGGCCTCAGAGAAGTGCAGCCTTTGTTCTTACTAACATGGCACCCCATGGCATCCAATGGCCAGGCGACAGCTGGACTGCTTGGCCAGGACCATAGAACCATCAGTTCCCACCACCCTTCCAACTTCTGGGCTGGAACTGGGGATGACATAAGGTAGCCGGGAAGCTTAGATCAAGGTGACCCTGGGTGACCCCGGGCAAGGAGCAGAGCAGCGTTTCCTTCAGACCTTCTCCTTGGGATGGGGCATGATATCTAATGTCCATGAAATGCATCATGGGAGGGCTTTTGCTGGACTCCAAGTAAAGTGGAGATAGTGCTGGCAGTGGCCTGGCCCCACTCCAAGACCTAGGAACTCCTACCCAGGTGACCTCCCAGCAAGAGAACAGTGTTGTGTGCTGCTGCTGGGGTGCCAGAGGAGACATGCGGCATCAGAAGGGTCCTGCAAGCGAGAAGCCCTGAAATGTAAGCTTCTTTATTGGCTTCAAGGTACATTGGCCTCTGTGAGGAGGAAAACCAGGAAAGAAAACTGTCAGGAAAGCCAAGTGAAGAAAATATTTCCAGGAGGGAGTGATCAATAATATTAAAGGCTGTATAAGATGCTGACTGTGAACTAACCATTGGATTTCACAACAGAGAGATCATTGGTAATCTCTTTTTTTAATACTGGAATGCTTGAGCTTCTTCTTTTTTTTTTTTTTTTTTTTGTAAACGTGGAATTTCGCCATTTTGTCCAGGCTGGTCTTGAACTCCTGGGCTCAAGTGATCTGCCTACCTTGACCTCCCAAAGTGCTGGGATCACAGGCATGAGCCACTGCACCCCACAGGTTGTTGGTAATCTTGACACACAGTTTGGTGACATAGTGCAAGCAAACGTCCAGTTGGGGTAGATTCATGAGAAAATAGAGACAAGCAGGAGAGAATAGATCCAACTATTCACAGGACTTTTGTTTCTAAAAAGAAATGTTCGTGATTTTTATTTATTAACACAACATGATAAATACATTATTTTCTATTTATGTCTCTTCAAATAATTCTAAATTGCATTGTCCCTCTGGTTTTAGGTCACAGTGGGCCCTATGTACGAAAGCAGTTCCCCATTCCTTATATAGACACTCAAAGTAGAAAAAAAAAAAAGAGGAACTTAAAATAATCTAGAGACTTGGCACTCTTTCCAACCCATGGGCATCCAAGTGAAACTAGTCTACAACTTGTCTCCCAGAGCTGGAGGCCAGCCAGACAGATGGAAGTGGGGATGCTGGGTTCGTATGTGCTGACCTCTGTTGCCCTGTGGCAAGCGTTCTTGCACTCGAGTCCTGGGGAACCTTTTTGGGTCTTATTCAGTTCTCTCACTTTTTTTCTAACTGAAGCTTGACTTCGCAGAGTGCCTCCACCTTGTCCCACTCACTTATTTCCAAATTGCTTCGATTTTATGCAAAACATAAATTTTTCACTGACTTTATGCTTTGCATAAAATCACAGCAATTTGGAAACAAGCACATTTAAAAATCGTATCTTTTATTTTTGTTTTTATTTTTTAATTTTAGAGACAGGGTCTCACTTTGTCACTCAGGCTAGAGTGCAGTGGTGCCATCATAGCTCACTGTAGCCGTGAGCTCTTGGGCTCAAGGGATTCTCCCACCTCAGCTTCCTGAGTAGCTGAGACCACAGGTGCACACCACTATGCCCGGCTAATTTTTTTTAGCAGAGGGGATAGAGATGGGGTCTTGCTATGTTGCCCAGGCTGGTCTTGAACTCCTGGCCTCAAGTGATCCTCCCACTTCTGCCTCCCAAAGTGCTGGAATTTCAGGTGTGACCCACCGCACCTGGCCTAAATCATATTTTTAAAGATGTGGTAGCCCATTTCATTACGTGTGAGTGTGCGTGTGTGTGCGCGTGTGTATGGGTGTGGGTATGTGTGTGTGTCTTTCCTGCAAAATTCTAAGACTTTTCAAAGTACTCTCTTAGTATTTTTTTAAATCACCGAAATAAATTATGTCATTTAATGATTAGTTTTTTATTTAAAATGTTATTTACAGGTAACTTTTGCCATGACAATATTGCTTACAAAAGAACCCTGGTGTCTTGGTTGTTCCTTCTATGTGACCCTAGATATGCATATACACATGTCCATATGAATTTTGTTTGTGATTCACTGCATATTAGTCTGAATTGATCATATGACCATAGTCATCGTCCTTTTGATTCAATAACTACTTGCTAGTCTATTAAGATTTTCACTGATCTCAGCGGTACAGTGCAAAGTCGGTTAAGTTGGCCCAAGAGGTTTCTTCATCTTAGTTCTCTGCTGAGTGAATTATTTGATATAATTTGTAACGTTAGAGATGCGTCTGTTTCCTGTTTTATGCTACACAGAAGCCTCGGCTTCCCCTTCCTCCTCCCCCAAACATTGCAAGAACCTTTAACCATATGCTGTGTTATTCTGTGAACCACTTCCTCTTGATAAAACGCTTTCATTGCATTTTGAAAAAATACAACACGGAAGGAATCAGGTAAAATTCAATATTCTAAGTTATTTTCAATCACACTGTACACAGGTGATTTCACAGTTTCCACCAGCATTTGCGAGCATCTGAATTCTGCAGTGCGTATTTCATCCTAAGTGCAATCCCATTCGTAAGCTTTTTTAAATTTTTTCCTCCTCTTTCGTATCTGTAGTTGTAATATGTCGACTGATTTATTTCCTAGAAAAAAAATTGCCAGATGGTATTTAATTAAAAAATAATAAAACCATTAAAGTAAATTGATACTTGGAGAGCCTCAGATTTTTTAAACTTATTTCTCATCAATTTCAGTTCTATTTTAGTTTTGGCAATCTAGTAATAAACTCAAAACACCGTAGGGTAAAAAAACAGCAGTCCCTGTAACTCCAGCACTTTGGGAGGCCGAGGCAAGTGGATCACCTGAGGTCATGAGTTCGAAACCAGCCTGGCCAATGTGGTGAAACCCCTTCTCAAGTGAAAAAAAAAAAATTAGCTGGGCATGGTGATGGGTGCCTGTAATCCCAGCTACTTGGGAGGCTGAGGCAGGAGAAATGCTTGAACTGGGAGGCGGAGGTTGCAGTGAGCCGAGATCACACCATTGCACTCCAGCCTGAGCAACGAGCAAAACTCCATCTCAAAGAAAAAAAAAAAAAAAAGCAATCAATACTAGGATACAAACATTTTTCTTTAACTGTCTTTAACGTAGATAGATGTACGGTATGCAGATAAATTCATTGAAGAGAAGAAATACAGCTGAGGAAAACCCACACAGAAAAATCTTCCAGAAATTTGTTTAAGCCTCCAACCATGTCTGGGATCAATAAATATTTGGTGACTGACTTACGTTGTGTAAACTCGATCGAGTTACTTATCTCTGGATGCCTCAGTTTTCTCACCTAAGAGGAACCTAAAAGTGTTTTCATTTCACCTAGGGTATGAGGATGGATTTAATCAGTCAATGCACATAATGCACCAGGACAATCCCTGGCACGGAGTGAGAACACCTAATAGTTATCCGCTATTATTTTTATTGTTATCAGGCAGGTAAAGAGCAAGGGGAGATTTCTGTCTCTCTCACCCCCAGCCATGCGCAGAAACAATTAAATGAGGAATTTTATTCCTGGTAGACAGACAGGTGGCAACTTCTCTGGTGAAATACTGAAGACTAATTCTAACCTTCCTGAACTTCATTGACTGTGACTCATTTTAATAATAGGAAAGTCATTTTTATACCTCCTCTGTTGTTTCATTTTTTTAATTATTATTTATTTTGAGCCAGGGTCTCGCTCTGTTGCCCAGGCTGGAATGCAATAGTACAATCATGAGTCACTGCAGCCTTTAACTCCTGGGCTCAAAGGATCTTCCTGCCTCTGCCTCATGAATAGCTGGGACTACAGGCGCATGCCACTATGACTGGCTTTTTTTTTTTTTTTTTTTGTAGAGATAAAGTCTTGCTCGCAAATATTCTATTTTGTCTTTTCTTTTCATTCTCAGTGCTCTGAAATTTTCATTCTGTTATTGGTGTTAGTATTTTAATCCTAGTAAAGACTAAGCGTAACTAAAAATACAGCTGAAAAGGTGAAATTTGCAACCATTCAAATTAGCTTAGACAACCCGTGAGTTTGTAACATCTTAATATGGTGCCATAAGAAAGCAGGGTTTTGACAGATAAGCTCCTTATAAAAATGTAAATAATATGTGTTTCTTCGTTGTATTGACACTTGCTGCCACTGAAAACAACTCTGTAAACCAAAAATTTGATAATCACAACAAGAAAAAAATCTTAACAACTTTTTTATTTCATGTAGAAGTTGTTAGGACCACTTGTTTGTTTTGTTTTGTTGTGAGGTGGAGTCTTGCTCTGTCGCCCAGGCGGGAGTGCAGCACGACCTCGGCTCACTGCAACCGCCACCTCCTGTGTTCAAGTGATTCTTGTACCTCAGACTCCCAAGTAGCTTCTAGGCGCGCACCACCACACCCAGCTAACTTTTTGGTATTTTTAGTAGAGACAGGGTTTCACCATGCTGGCCAGGCTGGTCTCAAACTCCCGACCTCAAGTGATCCACCTGCCTCAGTCTCACAAAGTGCTGGGATTAGAGGCATGAGCCACCACGCCCAGCCTTGTTTTGAACTTATATGAAAAATAGTGTTTTTTTTGTTTTCTGTTTTATTAAAAAATTCCTATTACAAACAATTTTATTATTACATATTTAATTTAATATATAAAATGGTATGCTTTTATGAATAAATCTTTTAGTTTTAAGAGCATCAAATAATCCCTTAATTTAATATCATTCTGCTCAAAATTCAGTTCCCAGCACGAAATTATAACATATTATTGTTATAACAAAGGAGTACTTAAGCATGTTTATGTGTTCTTTCGTTCTTACCGATCAGCAAATTTAAAATAAACACATGAAATTAGTTATATGATGTGAATTAAGAAATAATTAAGATACAAAATGTCTTGTTTTTCTAAGACCACCAGAGCAAGCACAAAAGAACCAGCGAGTAGGCAAAGGTCAGGAGCAAAACTGCAAGTTTATTTTAGTAACCTAAGGTGTGGAGAAGAAGTCTGTCGGCCTCCAGGCAAAGAAGGCCGGCAGAGTCCCCCCGCCAAGCTCTCAGACGGAGTTCCAACAGTCCCGACAGCCATGGGAAGCTGGGAAGTCCGCGTGGCTCAATGGCGGAGAGCGGCTTTTCTAGGAGTGGGAGGGCAATAGGTGGGGCAGGGGCGTGTCAGGGGGCGTTCCCCAGGTGCGACCAGGTAAATCTTGGCCTCTTCGGATTGACGTCACCTGGTGCATGCCCAGTTGGTCTGCACCTTCCCGGGTCGCCGCGGGCTGCATTTTCGCTCACGCCTGAAAAGTTGGGAGGGGGGGGATGAAGAACCCGGAAGTGCACCATCTTGCCTCCGTTCGTCCAAGCAGAAAACATAACGTGTTTTTATTTACTAAATAAGGATTAGCCTATTACTTGAACTGTTAACTGGCTTTAGATTGAATTAGAAAAGAAGAAAAGTCATTGATATTGTCACTCAAGTTGCCTCAAGTTGCATGGTAGTTATCAGAATTTTTCTTAAAGCAACTACAATTTTTGGTTTGAAAACGGATTCAGGCCTAAATAGATGCGAGCCCCAGTGAAACTTTTGTTTACCAACACAACATATCTGTGTAAGTATCACTATTTACTCGCTTGGAAATAGCATTGGAAAAAGAGAAAATATTATAGTGAATGAGGTTCCACAAACCTGTACCTATAGCAGCAGCTTAGAAACAGACTGTTTAATTGCTCTGATAGTTCTTGGAAACATGTTATTTGGCAACCTCTAAGGACTGCCCGGCCCTGGAATGTGACATTTCTGAGTGTGTCACACCAGGAGCCATGTAGAACGTGTAGCCAGTCAAGTGAGAGGGAACGTTCTGAGGCTTGAGATCTGGACTCTAGCCCAGTTCTTCTCATTAGTCTGGGAAGTTACTTAATCTCTCTGGGTTTCCAACGAAGCATTTCTGAACACAAACATCAACAAGATCTGATTCTTACTTAATAACGACTCCCAGTTTTCTAAGAGATTCTAACACGATAACAAAAAGAGTGTGATTCAGTGTGGCAAATGCTGATTGCAAATTTATGCCAAGTATTGTTGGCTATTTTGTTTAAATGTCACAACAAGCCTATGAATTAGGCATTATTGTTTTCCTTATTTTACAGACAAGGAAACTGAAGTCCAGGGAAATTAAATACCGTGTCAAGTTGGTTGTTAAGGCCAGGATTTACTGACATGTTTACCAAATGCAATAGACAGCAAATCTCTGCTGGAAATGAAGATACCATTGAAGTGTTAGCATGACAGCTGGATTTTAAATGATCAGTAGGATTTTATGAAGGATATATGGACAGAGGAGAATGTTATTTAAAGGGAATAGCATATACAAAGACAAAAGAGTTCTAAAAAGCCTGTTCAGAAAACATCAAGGGTCCTGAGGCCAGGCCTGGTGGCTCACGCCTGTAATCCCAGCATTTTGGGAGGCGGAGGTGTGAGGATCACTGAAGCCCAGGAGTTTGAGACCTGCCTGGGCAACATAGCGAGACCCTGTCTCTGCTAAAAATAAAGTAAAATAACGTAAAAATATATAAATGAATTAAAAAATAAAAGGCCTTGACTGGGGCAAATTAGGAAGGACTTTGAAAGACACGCTGAGTGCCTGAACGCTCTCCACTTCATCGTAAGCAGCCAGGCAAGGCTTTTAAACAGGAGCGTGCCATGTTCACGTTTGTATTTGCAATTTGCAGCAGTGGTGGTGGTGAATATTTCTGGGGAGTCCAGAAGGCTGGGGGCCGGGTGAGCTGGTGATGTATCAACTGTGACTTGATAGAATAAAGGCAAGGAGAAGCCTTCTACAGGAAAAGCCAACAGATTCCCTGACCGACTAGATGGAAAAATGGGAGGAGTAAGGGACTATGCCAAGGGTTCTAAGTCAGACTGATATGTGACTAATGGCCTTTTACCAAGTGAGGGTGCATAGGAAGAGAATGCATGAGGGGGAGTAATGAGTTGGAGCTGCTTAGAGGGAAATGCCCGGAGGATGTTGAGTTGGCTGATTTTAGGCAAGCTACTCTGACCAATGCAATAAGGAACGCCCTCATCCAGGTCCAAAATTCCAGATTCCATGGCTGGAATTGCTGATCTTCACGGCATCCCAAACTCATGCAAACTGAGTTAAATGTGTGAGATTAACTTTGTCGTCGATATAAACATATGTCCTGTAAAACACCTGCATCACAGTACTCAGGATAAATGTTTAAAGACATATTTTTGAAATGTATCCAGGTGGAAAAGAGAAACAATTTAAGGATAAAAATCTAAAGTCTAGAAATATTAAGCATTAGGGAAAATTTCCTTGTGGTTTAAGGAACCTAAGGGAAAGTTTTAGCCTGGACAAGCGGCTTCAACCACTCCACCCCTGGTCTATCCAACAATAACAATAATGATCACAAAATCTAACTGATTTTGTAGTATTTCCATTTATTTTTCATCAACAACTTGTGGTTCTTCCCAAGACATAAAATGAACTCAGAAGTGACATACTCACAAAAAGATTCTAACTCCACCCAGTCACGATGTGAGCATGGCTTGTTTGCAATGCATTGCTTCACTGTGATAACTCCACCCCAGCTCTTTCTGGCTGCTAACCCAAATAACACTTTTAGCTGTCAGGGCTGGGTGGTTTTTTTTTTTTTTTTTCCTCTCTCTCTTTTAATCTTTATTTTGACCTTTGGAAAACACCACATGTACCTATAGGCACAGCCCTGTTTTCTTACACTTGTGTGTGTGTACACTGTACACATGTGTGTAACTCTTGTCTATTCCAAAAATAAAGTTTTATTGCAGAGAGGTCAATTGTGTCATATGACTGCATTTACAGATTAATAATTTTTGTTACAAACTGCCCTTAAGTCAAATGTCTTTTTATTTTCACCGTGCATGCAACTGTGATCCATTCACTAGCAAGTTTACTTACGACTGTAGGTTTCAGCACAATTTTGATATTGACTCCACTTAACTCAATAACAGACTCTCGGGGAGAGGAATGAAAGGGCAGGGGAAAGGGCAGGGGGAAAGATTTTCAGCAGATGAATGCAGGGAGAGGTCACGAGAACGTGCTGTTGTTTTGAGTTATTTCCATCTTAGGTGGATGATTCACTGTGGCACGTCATTAACCTGTTATATAGCAGTGGTATGCACAGCCTGAGAAACGAAGGCCTTTGGGTTCAATGGGTTTTTCTGACTCATTGATGTCACATTTCAAGACTTTATTTTAGTGCTTTTCCAAATTTAAGGGTTCAGGAGAATGAATCAATGGCAATATTCTTGTTACTCAAATTATCTTTGGTTCCTATAAGCTTATTGTAATGCTGGTTGGCAGTTTTGAGGTCAGCAAACAAATCTATATTTATTCTTATAAAATGGATTACTCTTTAAAAAATCTGAAATGTGTTAACACCAATAATTACTCTTAACTTTTTCTGTTAATAATAATTCATCTGAAGGATTCCTGTATTTTCTCACATCATTGTACTCAGAAGGAAATTCACATGAGCAGTTCTGGAATTTTGTTATTTATTCCATGAATTTCTGCTTATTAAAATGATAACTAAAAAACCCATGACAAGATTTTTAATACCATATTAGTTGTTTTGGGAGACAGTTTGTGAAACCATGGAGATAATGTCTACTTAAATACTTTCTGCCATTTTGTAGGATTTTTTTTTTTTTTTTTTTTTTTTTTTTGAGAGAGTCTCACTGTGTCACCCAGGCTGGACTTTGGTGGCACCATCATAGCTCACTGCAGCCTCGACTTCCTGGACTCAAGCCATCATCCCGTCTCAGCCTCCTGAGTAGCTGGGACTACAGGCACGTGCCCCCACACTTGGCTCATTTTTTAATTTTTTGCAGAGAAGTCTATGTTGCCCAGGCTGGTTTCAAACTCCTGGCCTCAAGCACTCCTCTCCCCTCGGCTTTCCAAAGTGCTGGGATAACAGGCGTGAGTCACCGTGCCCAGCCTTGTAGGACATTTAAAGAACGGAGGATATGATTCAGATACTTTGTGTGCAACTGTGTGGGGATAAAACCCCATGGAAAAGATTCCTCATGCTGACTTCCCTCCTGAAACAGGGGTGGGGCCCACCTGCAGCCATCTTCCTCTCTTCTAGCTGCCATAAACACTTTTTTAATCCCAACAATACACACAAAATAGGCCAGGTATCATCTATCATCCTTTACTGCTGCTGTGTTTGATTCCTGTCTGACTTGCCCTGCACACATAGACCTAGACCTTCGTTTTCTTTGTCACTTGTTGCTTCTGTACCTGGGTGCTCACCTGTCTGCTTTGTGTGGACTGACCCTCAGCATTCACTGAGTGGCTTCCTCGAATTCAAACACACACCTCCTTGTCCCATGTGTATGTACACCTGATTCTTTGGGATGCATTTGCTACTAGGAAATGTGCTAGTTCGATGGAATCTAGACCTCTCCTAACTAAAGACCTCTTCTTGTCCCCTCCCAGTGACTCCTGGCCAACACAGTTTTACAACTTCCTGTGCTCCTGCAAGACACCTCCTACACTGGATGCCAGATAGGGCACTAGAGAAAATTAATGCATCTCATAGCAATTCAAGCATCCGTTCTCCAAAATAAAACATGCAAAACTTAAACCTTGAAATGACTGTGGAATACTCTCAGTGACCTGCAGCTCAGAATAGCTTTTGTGTTTCTCACGAGGGAGAGACTAGAAGGAGGGCAAAAGAAAAGCCACTGCAGGGGGCAGAAAATTCAGATGGAAAATGTTCTCAGTCCTGTTCGGCAAGGGTGATAAGGTTATGTAGGAGAAGAAAATAATTTTTTTCTTCTTAAAATAGGGAGAGGGGGAAATATACGATGGAAAAATTAGCAAGAAGATTTCATTATGTCAGATTTCCTAAGTGATAAACCCAAGATAATTGTTGAAGATAATTTGGGAAGATTAAGTGCTAGCTTTGCAGGGTGGATATTTGGAGGATATGCACTGATTCACCCAAAATGATTTTACAGCCTCATCTATTCTGATTGCTCAGCGTCAGTGCTATCCTGGGTGCTAAATGTTGCTAATAGCAACTCTGTTGCTCTTGCAACAGAGTTAGTGCCAGATAAATATTACTGTTATCATCACCATCATCATTTACATCACTTCACTTTTAAGAATTGTGATATCTTAAAAATCATTTGGCCGGGTGTGGTGGCTCACGCCTGTAATCCCAACACTTTGGGAGGCCTGAGTGGGTGGATCACTTGAGGTCAGGAGTTCAAGAACAGCCTGGCCAACATCATGAAACCCCATCTCTACTAAAAACACAAAAATTAGCCAGGCATGGTGGCGGGCGCCTGTAATACTAGCTACCCAGGAGGCTGAGGCAGGAAAATTTCTTGAACCTGGGAGGCAGAGGTTGCAGTGAGCTGAGATCAAGCCATTGCACTCCAGCCTGGGAGACAGAGTGAGACTTTGTCTCAAAAATAAAAGAAGGAGGAGGACGAGGAGGAGGAAGAGGAAGAGGAGGAAGAGGAGGAGAAGGAGGAGAAGGAGAAGGAGAAAGGGAAGGAAGTCATTTGAGTCATTTTTAAGAAAGTAAAGTTAGTGTGACAAAGTTTGTTTCATCGACATATTTGATAAAGAGACTAAGACACCCTGATTATTAGCTAAAGCTATTAAAAATAAAAATATGTGACTGCTAAAGTATTAAAGTCACTTAAAGGGTGAACTACAAGTTTTCAAGATAGTTTATTCAAGGAAAGGTAGATTTGCCTCGACTTGGCCTATTTCAGCCAAGTAGTTTATTTTAAATACACACACATGAAGAGATAATAGTATTATGGTTATGATTTAGAAAGTATCTTTATCGGCCAGGTGTGGTGGCTCACACCTGTAATCCCAGCATTTTGGGAGACCGAGGCAGGCGGATCACCTGAGGTTAGGAGTTTCAGAACACCCTGGCCAACATGGCGAAACCCTGTCTCTACTAAAAATACAAAAAATTAGCCAGGTATGGTGGGACATGCCTGTAATTCCAGCTACTCAGGAGGCTGAGGCACGAGACTTGCTTTAACACGAGAGGTGGAAGTTGCAGTGGCGTGAGATG
Organism: Piliocolobus tephrosceles; assembly: GCF_002776525.5. Taxonomy (NCBI): domain Eukaryota; kingdom Metazoa; phylum Chordata; class Mammalia; order Primates; family Cercopithecidae; genus Piliocolobus; species Piliocolobus tephrosceles. The sequence continues at coordinate 104,890,734 of NC_045442.1, read as the reverse complement.
GCACCACTGCACTCTAGGCTGGGCGACAAGAGCAAAACTCCATCTCAAAAGAAAAAAAGAAATAGAGTATCTTTATCTTTTAGTACTGCATTCTGAAATATTTGTGGAAAAATAATATTTGCTTTAAAATATCTGTTGTAGGAAGATATAAATGGAAAAAGATCAGTCCAGTTGAAAATTATTAAAGCTGGACAATGTGTACATGAAAATCATTATTCTCTCTGCTTTTGTGTATATTTTTAATTTCCAAATTAAAAGAATGAGATACAAATGCATGTATGTACATATGCAAGTAAATATTGTGATTTGGCTTAAATATTACATACTGATTCTCTACATCCACCAGACTTCTTAGTATGAGCTATACTTGGCATTAATCTTACAGTGTTTTAGAGCATTTTGAAATGTCCTTAGAGGCTGAGCAAGGTGACTCATTCCTGTAATCCCAGCACTTTGGGAGGTCAAGGAGAGTGGATCACCCTCAGGTGAGGTCAGGAGTTTGAGACCAGCCTGGCCAACATGATGAAACCCCGTCTCTACTAAAAATACAATAATTAACCAGGCGTGGTGGTGGGTGCCTGTCATCCCAGCTACTCGGGTGGCTGAGGAAGGAGAATTGCTTTAACCTGAGAGATGGAGGCTGGAGTGAGCTGAGATCGTGCCACCACACTCCAACCTGTGTGACAGAGCAAGATTCCGTCTAAAAAAAAAAAGAAAAGAAAAAAGAAAGAAATGTCCTTAGAAATGGTCTGCAACAAATTCCTCATGTTACAGGTGAAACAATTGATTACCTTTGCCAAACTACTGCTAGTTAGTGGCCAAAGGACTAGTAATGTGTCCTAACTTCCCAATTTAGCCTTGCCAAAAATGTCAGGAAACAGAGCAGCCAGTTGCGACTCACAGTGCATCCCACCCTATTTTGTCGCAAACTTTTCCTCTTCTTGGGCAATTGCTTCATTTGGTTTAGGCAAAGAAAGTTTAAAATGTAAAAACATGTTTTCTTTCCATCTCTTTTCACTTGACAGGGCGGCTATTTAAGTTCTAAGTGTTTGTCCACCAGTACTTCTAAATAAATGTACTAAAAACTATTATTTCAGAAATATCTTTTGAAAGCAGGGAATTGTTGGGTAAATATTCTTAATCACTCCTCACGTCATTTTCATGTAAGTTTTTTTTTTTTTTTTTTTAGACAGAGTCTCGCTCTGTCCCCCAGGCTAGAGTGCAGTGGTGTGATCTCGGCTCACTGCAACCTTTGCCTCCTGTGTTCAAGCGATTCTCCTGCCTCAGCCTCCCAAGTAGCTGGGACTACAGGCGCCCACCACCACACCCAGGTAATTTTTGTGTTTTTTGTAGAGATGGGGTTTCACCATATTGGCCAGGCTGGTCTTGAACTCCTGACCTCAGGTGATCCGCCTGTTTCGGCCTCCCTTGGTGCTGGGATTACAGGCATGAGTCACCTTGCCCAGCCTGTTTCTTTGGCCCCAAGAAGACTAGTTTAGCCTGGAAAATTTCATCTGCGGCTCTGAGGCGTTTCCAAGGTTTGGCACAATCTTGGATCAAGCAGATTGGATAGAAGCCAGGCATGAAATTTCAGGCTAACATGAGCCTTCCTCTCAGTATAGTCCTCTCCCTACTTAGCTGCCCATGGATGGGGCTCTTGGGGGAAAGAGAGGGATGCAAAGAGTATCCTAGGATCAGGCTTTTATGAGACTGCTAATATCTCAGTTTCTTCCTTTTTCAGATGGGTGAGTCAAGTGAAGACATAGACCAAATGTTCAGCACTTTGCTGGGAGAGATGGATCTTCTGACTCAGGTAAACTTCCCTTTTTAACTGTCAAATTAGAAAACAAAAATAGAGTTGCAGAATTTCATTATAATATGACAAAGGAGCTGTCTTTTTTAAAACCCCGAAGATTGGCAACATTATGTAGTTCCAATATAATTGTGACAATGACGGATTAAAAAAAAAAGTTTGTTCCTGACTATACTCTTTTGAGATCAGTTAGTTTAATACATTGATCAGACATGCATCAAACTTGTAGTATCCACGTATTTACCAATAGAGAAATTTACCCCCAAGTGTACTACCCTACAACCACCAGCACTGAGCCATTTGCCTGTGGTTACTTTTATATAAACTCACTAAGAAAATATTATCTTTGTTTGATTTTGGGCTGTTTTTGAGACAGAGTCTCACTCTGTTGCTTAGGCTGGAGGGCAGTGGCACAATCATGGTTCACTAGAGCCTCAACCTCATGGGCTCAAGTGATCCTCTGGCCTCAGCCTCCCAAGTAGCAGGGACTTGGGACTTGCACACCACCACACCCAGCTAATTTTTTTTTTTCTTTTGTAGAGATGAGATCTCACTATGTTGCCCAGGCTGGATATCATCTTTAGTAAAGACTTTTTTACCAACTCTTGAGGAAATGCTATATTTTAAATAACTAAGTGGGAGTTTTGGTGGCCTCGTGATTAGACTGTAAGAACTGAGTACCCTCAAAGGAATGTGAAAACCACTCAGCCATAGACAGAAAAAAGCCCCCAGCATCAAGATCAGATTGACTCAGAGGTCACTGAGCCCCACTGTCGGTGCCACTACAGCCAGGCAGCTGCTAACCCAGCAGCCACTAAGCCAGGTTACAGTCAGGTGCTAACCCAGCAGCCACTAAGCCAGGTTACAGTCAGGTGGGCTTTAGAACGTCTCAGAGTGTGCTCATAAATGAGCCTTTGACTAAGAAGGTAACCAGCTCATCACTTTTCTGCATAAAATGTCAAAAGAAGAATAAGCCAGTATTCCTAAATAAGGTAGGGGTCTTCTAAAGCTCTCTCTAAAAAACAAAAAAACAACAAATGAATAGTCTGTGTTTTGAAAGACTTTATTTTAGGAAAAATAAACCAATTCTAACCTGGGCACAGTGGCTCACACCTGTATTCCCAGCACTTTGGGAGGTCGAGGTGGGCAGATCACTGGTCAGGAGTTCGAGACCAGGCTGGCCAATATGGTGAAACCCCATCTCTACTAAAAACACAAAAATTAGCCAAGCCTGGTGGCGGGTATTTGTAATGCCAGCTACTCAGGAGGCTGAGGCAGGAGAATCATTTGAACCCAGGAGCAGAGGTTACGGTGAGCTGAGATTGTGCCATTGCACTCCAGCCTGGGCGACAGAGTGAGACTCTGTCTCAATAAAAACAAAAATAAAAAATAAACCAATTCCAGTTAGCATCTACTTTACATTCCCAGTAAGATTCAGAAAAGTTTAGATTCTATGAAAGAAGGGATAAGATACAAGACAGTTGGCTTACAGGAAGGGGTGCTGGTTAAAAGGTGTTAGGATGACAACCACATTTCTTTCTTTCTTCCTTCCTTCCTTTCTTCCTTTCTTTCTTTCTCTTTCTTTTCTTTCTTTCTTTCTTTTTTCTTTCTTTCTTTCCTTCCTTCCTTCTTTCTCACTCTCATTCTTTCTCTCTGTCTTTCTTTCTTTCTTTCCCTTCCTTCCTTCCTTCCCTCCCTCCCTCCCTCCCTCCCTCCTCCTTCCTTTTTTTTTTCTTTCTTTTTCTTTTTTTTTTTTGAGACGGAGTCTCACTCTGTCACCAGGCTGGAGTGCAGTGGCACAATCCAGGCTCACTGCAACCTCCATCTCCCAGGTTCAAGAGATTCTCCTCTCTCATCCCCCCTGCATTATCTGGGATTACAGGTGCACGTCATTTTTTTTTTTTTTTTTTGTATTTTTGTATTTTTAGTAAAGCTAATTTTTGTATTTTTAGTAGAGACAGGGTTTCACCATGTTGGCCCGGATGGTCTCTATCTCCTGACATCGTGATCTGTCCACCTTGGCCTCCCAAAGTGCTGGGATTACAGTTGTGAGCCGATGGCAACCACATTTCTAAAGATGACGACTGTGTTTTCTCCTCCCATGGTGCAGGAGAGTTTAAGGGAACGTGTGTGGTCTCTCTGTACCCGTTCCCTCATTCCTGCAGCCGGTGGGGAAAGTGTTCCGATGGGCCAGAGTCTGGGATTTTTGCAGGACCACATTTAAGTATTGTTACTGTAAGGCAAGAACAGGAAAGAGGCTGGGCATGATGGCTCACACCTGTAATCCCAGCACTTTGGGAGGCCGAGACAGGAGGCTCACTTGAGCCCAGGAGTTAAAGGCCATCCTGGGCAACATAGTAAGACTCATTTTTATTAAAAAAAAAAAAAAAAAAAAAAAAAAGGAATAGGAAAAGGCCCCTTTTAGTCTCTTGGACCTGCCGTCACACAAAGCCCTTTTGGTTTTGGCTGTTTCTTTGTTGCGGCCAAATGGATGTAGTCATAGGTTTGCTTGGCTAAACAGCCCTGCCAACAGGTAGGTTCTCAAGATTTTAGGCTAAGGAAGTATTTTACTACAACAGACTGCATCCTCAAACAGCTTGTCTCCTCCAGGTACCAGGATATTTATTTATTTGATGTCATGACTTAAGTCATTACAGAATTATTTGTATATATGTATATATATAGTGTGTGTGTTCACCATTACAAGACATTATTTGTTCTTTATAAAAATTAACTTCCTCATTCTCATTGACATGTTCCGTTTCAAGATCTTCCTTCTAGAATAATTTTTAAGCTGTAATTTTCTATAGGGGAAAAATTACGTAAAACGTTTTCAAGTTACAATATGGTTTTCAGAGAACATACTAAGGGAGAAAATGTGTAAATAATACGTGGTTTTTGACTTGCTGAGTAAAGTGTGCTACAGAAATGTTTGTATCGTGAATAACTTTGACGGGGGATCTTTTTTCACAGAGTTTAGGAGTTGACACTCTCCCTCCTCCTGACCCTAACCCACCCAGAGCTGAATTTAACTACAGTGTGGGGTTTAAAGATTTAAATGGTAAGCATAACAATTTCTTTTCTTAAGTAATTCAGAATCATGGTGATGATTCAAATCAGTATGAAACTATAATTTGAACACTAAATTAAAGGAACCTAAACATTGTGATAAATATCATTGTTAAAATCATGGGTTTCAGACTGGGTTTTACTGTGTCTTGATTGAATTGAGAGAATCAAGAAGACATTTTTGCCAATAACGAAAGGGAACACCATTCTACATTTGTGAAAAGTCTCCAAATGATCTTGTGCCTTAAAGTAAGGGGAGTTTCTTCTTATTACTAAGCCCATAGAGTAACAAGGAGTAGTATATGAAAATATTCATAAGGAAATGACCCTTCAGTGATAGAAATCAACTATTTCATAATGATTAATAAATATGAATGGATACTTCATATTTTATTTAAAATATTTTTTAATTTATATATAATATATACTTATATGTAATTTAGTCTACTTGACATTTTTTCATTTTTCCTGAACTTGTCACTTTATTTTATTACCAAAAATCTCTCAGCCATGCATGGTGGCTCACACCTGTGATCCCAACACTTTAGGAGGCCAAGGCGGGAGGATTGCTTGAGCTCAGGAGTTTGAAACCAGCCTGGGCAACATAGCAACACCCCATCTCTATGAAAAATAAAAAAAAATAGCCAAGTGTGGTGGCATGTGCCTGTGGTCTCAGCTGCTTGGGAGGCTGAGGCAGGAAGACCAAGGCTGCAGTGAGCTGTGTTTCTGCCACTGCACACCACCCTGGGCAACAGAATGAGATTCTATCTGAAGAAAATAAAAAACAAAACAAAACAAAAACTCTCAGTTTATTTAAGTGGAGACATCTTTAGGCCACATGCTATTCATATTATAATAAGTCTTGAGGCCGGGCACAGTGGCTCAAGCTTGTGATCCCAACACTTTGGGAGGCCAAGGCGGGCAGATCACGAGGTCAGATCGAGACCATCCTGGCTAACACGGTGAAATCCCGTCTCTACAAAAAATACAAAAAATTAGCTGGGCGTGGTGGCAGGCGCCTGTAGTCCCAGCTACTCGGGAGGCTGAGGCAAGAGAACGGCGTGAACCCAGGAGGCGGAGCTTGCAGTGAGCTGAGATCGCGCCACTGCACTCCAGCCTGGGCGACAGAGTGAGACTCCATCTCAAAAAAAAAATAATAAATCTTGAAGTAATCACTTTCAAATTAGTGAAAACTCACTGCAACTCTGGAAGAAGATTTCCCAAAGACTTGCAGTGCCTACCAAAAATGTGAAAAGCAAGATAGGAGAGAAGTTCAATTACAGAAATCCAGAATTCCAAGTTTTATTTCTGTGCTTCTCTGGATTTTTTTTTTTTTTTTTTTCCAGGCAGAGTCTCTCTCTGTCACCCAGGCTGGAGTGCGGTGGCGGGATCTCCACTCACTGCAACCTCTGCCCTCTGGGTTTGAGCGATTCTCTTGCCTCAGCCTCCCAAGTAGCTGGGACTACAGGCAAGAGCCACCATGCCCGGCTAGTTTTAGTAGAAGAAGGGGTTTCGTCTTGTTGGCTAGGCTGGTCTCGAGCTCTAGACCTCAGGTGATCCACCTGTTTCAGCCTCCTAAAGTGCTGGAATTACAGATGTGAGGCATGGCGTCCGACCAGGCATTTCTCTGTTTGTATCATTTCCAGTAGTTTTGTAATAAACCATTAGGTGCCAGTGACTGTTTCTTGATAAATTATAATATACCTCTTTTGATTTTCTCTTTTTCCTACACTCTTTTTATTTGCCACACAAATTTATTATTCCTGCCAGTCATTTCCACCAAGATGGTAACATTCATGAAGTTTTTTTTACAAAAGCAGGCCAGGCATGGTGGCTGACGCCTATAATCCCAGCACGTTGGGAGGCCAGTGCTGGTGGATCACTTGAGGTCAGGAGTTCAAGACCAGCCTGGCCAACATGATGAAACCCCATCTCTACTAAAAGTACAAAAATTAGCCAGGCATGGTGGCAGGCACCTGTAATCTCAGCTACTTGGGAGACTGAGGGACCAAAATCACTGGAACCCAGAAGACGGAGGTTGTAGTGAGCCAAGATTGCACCACTGCACTTTAGTCTGGATGACAGAGCAAGACTCTGTCTAAAAAAAAAAAGCAAAAAAAAAAAAAAAAAAAAGCAATACACTTTTGTAAAATTATGATTGCAATAGGTAACATATACTTGCACACATGAACAATGCAAATTTAGCCTCACCACATCATAACAGCTGCATGTTTTATAATCAGTTCAATTAAAATTAAAATTTAATCAATATTTCAATTTAATTGTAGTCATCTCAACTAACACTTTCTAAGCACTAACTCAGTGCCTGGTATCACAATACTGACAATGGTAGGAGCAATGATACCCAGATACCCAGCAAGATATAAACACAGTCACATTACACTACAATAATAAGACACTCTTCTCATTAAGGAAACAAGATGTACACATGGGGTCTAATTTGGATACGGGAAAAGACAATTAAAAACTACTCCTATGTATGGAAAATTAAATTTGTATGGAATTAGATTAAGAATAGATTTGTTTTGGCTTCACTTTAAAACACTGCTAAAATGAGTTCAAAATATTTTGCCCAGGCTGGGTGCGAGCCTGTAATCATGCTTGCAATTCCATCACTTTGGGGGGCCAAGGCAGGAGGATCACTTAATCCCAGGAGTTTGAGACAAGTCTGGGCAACATAGTGAGACCACTGTCTCTAAAAAAATTTAAAAATTAGCCAGGCATGCTCGTTTGTGCCTGTAGTCCCAGCTACTTGGGAGGCTGAGGTGGGAAGATTGCTTGAACCCATGAGGTCGAGGCTACCGTGAGCTATGATCCTACCACTGCACTGCAGCCTGGGCAACAGAACAAGAGCCTGTTTTAAAAAAAAAATTGCCCAAAGTCATTCAGAGAGTCAGTGATCAATTTCAGAATAAAATCTATTTCTTTCCCATTCCCCAATTCCATATTACTCAATTCTACATTCATAAATTTAGCTAATCTTTATTAAAACATTTCATCTCTATTGATAAATTTAGAAATCTTTAATATATTAAAAAGCTATTAATAACTAATATAATAATTCAATTCATTAAATTTGCTTTGGAAATTACTAATATAAATATTATTATGGAGGTTTTGTCCCTAAAACTTTTATAATAGAGTAAAGGTGTATATGTCAACAGTCACAATGTGATTGATTATGGTAGAAAATTATAAATATGCTTCTTTAGTTCTATATATATTTTCTCTGAAAACATTTTAAATTAATTTAACTTAATTTTATAAAGAAATTATATATAGGCTGGGCCTGATAGCTCTCACCTGCAATCTTAGCACTTCAGGAGGCTGAGGCAAGGGGATCACTTGAGGCCAGGAGATCGAGACCAGCCTGGTCAACATGGCAAAACCCTGTCTCTACTAAAAATACAAAGATTATCGAGGCAGGATGGTGCATACCTGTAATCTCAGCTGCTCGGGAGGCTGAGGCAGGAGAATTGCTTGAACCTGAGAGGCAGAGGTTGCAATGAGCTGAGATCATGCCACTGCACTCCAGCCTGGGTGACAAAGCGAGAGTCTGTCTCAAAAAAAAAAAAGAAGTCATGTATAAAAATGACTTACAGTCAAATAAACTCTTTTTACACATTGAGGAAACCCAAACTTTAGTCCTAGTACTGTAAACTAGCACTACTAGCATTCCTGTAATACGCTTTTATGATGATGATGTCTGACAATGTATCCTTTCACAAAGTTTATTTGTTACTGAGTAGGCTTCATTCCGGCTGCTCCCATTTCCTCAGTCTGGTTCATCATATCTATAGCAGCTAGAATTCTCCTCATGGATCACTTCCTTCCTGCCCATCCTTTGTTCATTATATTTACCATATCATATATGCCTGATGATCAAAGTACTCCACCAGGACTACTCACCAACACCACCCCCACTACACCACATGATCTAATCAATGTTCAGGATCACACAGATTACTCTACCATAGTAATCCCACACATGGAAGAAATCCTAAGGTGATCTCTCCTCCCTCCCTCTCACTCTGAAAATTTATGTCTTTCCTGTCTTTTAAAAGTTAACTCCCAGCTTACTATCTTCATTAAGTTTCTACCATTTAATCCCATAATTTTTTAACTCCTTGCCACCTATGGTGCTTTCATTTCTGCTATTTATCATTAATTGCTCTTGGCTGGGCACGGTGGCTCTTGCCTGTAATCCCAGTACTTTGGGAGGCTGAGGTGGGAAGATCGCTTTAGCCCAGGAGTTTGAGACCAGTCTGGGCAATGTGACGAAACGCTGTCTCTACACAAAATACAAAAATTAACTGGACCTGGTGGCATGCACCTGTAGTCCCAGCTGCTTGGTAGGCTGAGTTGGGAGGATTGCTTGAGCCGGGGAGGCAGAGATTGCAGTGAACCGAGATCACACTATGGCACTCCGGCCTGGGCAATAGAGTGAGACTCTGTCCCAGATAAATAAATAAATAATTTTTAAAAATTGGTCTTTCTCCAAATGTGAAGTTTTCTACAGTTAGGTGGCGAGCCTATAGAAGCTCCATCTTCACCCCAAAGTCACAGGCACATTAAACCCCAGTTGGTTGAAATCCAGTTTCTTCTAAATAGCAGCAGTACTCTATTTGCCCTCCAAATGCTTAGGGAAAACTCCCCTTCCATCCATTTCCAATGCTCTCCCCTCCCCTACTTTTCTAAAACTCTGAGATCTTACACTATAATATGCAAGGATTTCCTACTTAAGTATCTATTCATGGGCTTGGATTTGACTTTATAGCTGGTGTGTCAGGTGCCCCAGTGTGGAGAACACATTTCCTCCATTTATTTTCTTGGTATTAGAAACTCACTCAGATTAACCATGTAACAAATGCAGCAACAGTCCTTTTAGGAATTCCTATACTTGTGCTATTGAATTAAAATATTCTCAATCTTCTCATTATATCATAACCAATCAAAATAAGGATTCCTTTCTACTCAAATATTATGCTTAAAAATTATCTTCTTTCAGTTTTTCCAGATGCAAGTAGTTGTTTATACCGTTAATGTGATTTTCCCTACTAGAGTCCTTAAATGCACTGGAAGACCAAGATTTAGAGGCTCTCATGGCAGATCTGGTAGCAGACATAAGTGAAGCTGAGCAGAGGACAATCCAGGCACAGAAAGAGTCCTCGCAGAATCAACATCATTCAGCATCTCTACAGGCATCAAATGTCAGTGGTGCAGCCCCTCTTGGTCATGGAACAAATGTTGCTGCCACTGGTATCAGCCCATATGAGAATGACTTACCACCTCCACCAGCTGATCCTGTGTTAGACCTTCCACTGCCGCCACCACCTCCTGAACCTCTCTCTCAGGTAAGTGCGTGGGACCAGAAATGGCAGGGCCATCAGCCTCTGCTACCTATCACTGATGTTCTCTGAAGTGATCATTACATTCCAAAGTTTGTGCATCCAAAGATCTGACACACTAAAAAACCAAGATACAGAGCATGCTCGTTGCAAAGCTAGAACGCTGCATAAACAAGCCACATGGGTGTATATCAAGAATGTATTAGGGTCGTATTCAGGGTTTACTATAGTTTGCTTAAAAAATATTTGTATGCAAACACTCTTTGATGAAACTCAGTCTTTTGGGGAAATGTTTTATTAACATCATATTGAAATGTGGAACTGATTGTGTATTTCCGTGTCCCTCCTCCTAGCTCAGTACATAGAGATTGGAAGGCATTCATTATACATTTTCTGAGTAGAGTGAAATTGAATTTTGTTGAACTTGGCAGCCCCGTTCAGTAGGACAGGCACATCCAAGTACCACTTGTAATGTCATAGTTGGGGAGGGTGTTACAAAGCAGGCAGGTGATGGGTGCTTGATATTGATAAATTTCTGAATATTGAAAAACAGACAACTGGAAAGTTTAAATTATCATTATTTGGGATATTAACTCATAGTGTGTCTCTCATAAAATTAAAAAGAGCACTTTTAAGGATTTTCTTTATAGAGTAAGCCAAATATTTTAGAGAAGAGTCCAGTTCAATTTCTGCTTCCACAGTTGTCACACTGTGTCATGATGTTTGGTCCTCACAAATAAGAGCCTAGGGACCCTGAAAGGTCATACAATGCCTTTTGGATGAATAAATATTGAATATAAATCAAATATTAAATTATACTCTATCACACACAGTGCTCTACTGTGTACTTATTATAGAAAATTTATGTGAAAAGGGAGATCAAGATAGAACAGAGACTCTTAATGTAGGGTCCATGAAGATTTCGAGGGGGCCATGCACCCCCTGAAAGTAAACAAAGTACAAAGTTGAATGCACTTGTGAAGCTTTATGGGCTTTCTTAAAGGGGCTTGTGGCTCAAAAAACAATTTGAGAACCACTGCTATAAAAAGATACATGCCTATATTCAAGTAATTAGAATGTAACCAGAACAGCTCATTTCCTTATCATTATAAATAGAAGAGGGACTTAACTTGCCAAACTCAAAGAGCTTTGGGCTCATAAAATACTTCACTCACTTTTCTGCCTGTTCATATGAGCTTGTCAGTGCTCATATGTTTTTTGGTGAATTGTAAGTTTAAATTTCATTCTCTCAGGCCGGGTGCAGTGGCTCACGCCTGTAATCCCAGTACTCTGGGAGGCCAAGGCGGATGGATCACAAGGTCACGAGATCAAGACCATCCTGGCTAACACGGTGAAACCCCATCTCTATAAAAATACAAAAAATTAGCCAGGCATGGTGGTGGGTGCCTGTAGTCCCAGCTACTTGGGAGGCTGAAGCAGGAGAATGGTGTGAACCTGGGAGGCAGAGCTTGCAGTGAGCCGAGATGGCACCTCTGCACTCCAACCTGGGCGACAGAGCAAGACTCCAACGCAAAAAAAAAGAAAAAAAAAAATTCAGTCTCTCTTAACCTTTGGGGACATTAAGAACCCCTTTAAGAATCTAATTTAAAAAATTAGAAATCCCCAAAAAGACATCGTGATCCAAAAGTGTGCATATAATTTCTGGGAGTGTTCAAATCCCTGGAGATGTGTCAATCTACAGATTCCTTAGGTCGGATCCCAGCTTGTGAGCCAAGCAGATTTTTGTGATCTAAATGTACGAACCACTGTTAAAGTCATCATTTCATCTTTTAAGTTACCATTCCCAAGCTATAAAGGGTGACTGCCTTCTATATCTTTGAGCTGAAGAATTTTGTTATAGCCATTTAAACTCTGAAAATTGAATGTTTCGGGTGATGGATACCCCATTTATCCAGATGTGATTATTACACATTGTATGTCTTTAAAAAGTAATTAATACATTCTGAAAATCAAGCATGTGAAATTTGGTAACTTTTGCTAATATAAAGTAGCTAAGACACTAGCAATGACAGAAGTGATTACTCACTGGTATTATTTAATGGACTGTATTGAAGAATATCTTGCCTTTTTTCAGGAAGAGGAAGAAGCCCAAGCCAAGGCTGATAAAATTAAGCTGGCGCTGGAAAAACTGAAGGAGGCCAAGGTTAAGAAGGTGAATCATGAATCCCATTTGCATGGGGGCAGTTAAATTAAGGACCTGTGATTATGCTTAATGATAAAAACAAAATGAAGCCAGGCGCGGTGGCTCACACCTGTAATCCCAGCACTTTGGGAGGCCGAGGTGGGTGAATCACGAGGTCAGGAGATCGAGACCGTTCTGGCTAACACGGTGAAACATCCTCTCTACAAAAATAAAAAAAATTAGCTGGGTGTGGTGGCAGGTGCCTGTAGTCCCAGCTACTTGGGAGGTTGAGGCAGGAGAATCGCTTGAATCCAGGAGGCGGAGGTTGCAGTGAGCTGAGATCGAGCCACTGCACTCCAGCCTGGGAGACTCCGTCTCAAAAAAAAAAAGAAAAGAAAAAAAATGTTGAGTGATACTTTCCAAATAGTTGTAATTTTCAAAAACTTTTAAGGACAAAGGTAGAGAACAATTGTTCTTTCTATAACATCAGTTAGCTCACTTGTGATCAATAAATAAGGGATTTGTGTTACTATAAACGTAGAGGTTTCCTTGGCTTGTACATGATTTTTTTTGCTGGCTTATACATGAATTTTCCTGGGAGCTGAATGGTGGGAGTAGAATTATACCTTCAACAAGAAAGGAGAGGGCCTTTGGCTTGGCTGCTGTCCAGTCAGGGGCCCTTTCAGCTCTATCTTAAGAAATTTTAAAACAAGTTTGCACATCCAGGGCTCCCTTCCTTTGAGCCAGCCTCTCCGGGACTTTGCAAAGTTCTGGGTTGATAGCAGGTGGTGCCACCTTTGGGGACTGCCTTAACTGGGTCAGAGCTCAGCTTCTGTTGGCCTGGCCTCCGCTTTTCCGCAATTGCTCTTGTGCACTTTTCCTATGCCCTGGCGTAGCCGTCAGCCATGCTGCTGCCCTAGATGTCCAAGTTATCTCCCAGGGTACCAAATGCTGTTTTTGCTGGTGCTCTGGTTTCAAAATAGGTTTTGAGTAATCTGCCCTTAACCCTACTTTCCTAATAAGCCTGTAACTTGATCATGCATGTTTTTTTTACAGAGTATAGGTTTTTGAAGAAGACATGCATTTAACCTCACTAGAAGAATATACCTAATGATAATAAAGTGTTAATAATAGTTTGGCTGGGCGCGGTGGCTCACACCTATAATCCTAACACTTTGGGAGGCTGAGGTGGGCAGATCACCCGAGGTCAGGAGTTCAAGACCAGCCTGGCCAACACGGTGAAACCCCGTCTCTACTAAAAGTACAAAAATAAGCTGGATGCATTGGTGTGCACCTGTAATCCCAACTACTCAGGAGGCTGAAGCAGGATAATCATTTGAGCCCAGAAGGCGGAGGTTGTCGTGAGCCAAGATTGCACCACTGCACTCCAGCCTGGACTCCAGAGTGAGACTCCTTCTCAAAAAAAAAAAAAAAAAAAAAAAAAAAAATTAAAAAAGATAGTTAATTTGGTAAAGTAAGGGAAAGATGCAGTCTTCATCGTGTTTTGTTTCGAGACAGGGTCTTGCTCTGTCACCCAAGCTGATCATGGCTCACTGCAGCCTTAAACTCCTGGGGTCAAGCAATCCTCCTCCCTCAGCCTCCTGAGTAGCTGGAACCACAGGCACGTACCACCATGCTAGGCTATTTTTATTTTTTGTAGAGTTGAGGCCTCCCTATGTTGCCTAGGCTGGTCTTGGACTCCTAGGCTCAAGCGAGCCACCCATCTCAGCCTCACAAAGTGCTGGGATTACAGGTGTGAGCCACGATGCCTGGCTCTTCATCTGATTTCAACAGCTGAAGCAAATAACATCTCTTGAGACTCATTCAGAATTTTCTGTTGAGAGTTGCATGAATTGTCCTTTTCACATAGGGCTTTACGCTTACTATTCCCATGGCACCTATCACAGTTCTCTGAATGAAGGCGTTCAATACCTGCCGATGGATAGATATTCAGGAAGTAGTCCTTGGCTACCCCTGGAGCCAGACTTTCAAGGTTCATCTAGGGGAGTCTTCCCAGATTAGTCTGGTTCCACTCATTCCAAATGTGCCCAAATTTCCTTACCATTTTCTCCCCATTTTCCACAAGTGATTAATTCCATAGTCAATCTTTGGAATTCCACATCCTCATCTGCCTTGTCCTTTTCTCAAACCTTGGTTAAATCCAACTTTCCTCCTGTTCAGTCCTGGGCGCTCAGTGAGCTACCCTGGTTCAATCACTCTCTCACCTACAAAACCATTTTTTTTTAAGAGACAAGGGTCTCACTATGTTGCCCAGGTTGGTCTCAAACTCCTGGCATCAAGTGATCCTCCCACCTGGGCCTCCCAAAGTGTTGGGATTACAAGCATGAACCACCACACCTGACCTCAGCTAATGATTTTGTTGCCCGTGTCGCAGGGAAAATAGACGCAGTCAAAACAAAAGTTGCACAAGCTCCCGCTAAGACATCTACCTATCTACCTGCGTGCATCTCTACACATATATCCCATATGCTTTCCTTAATGATGGATGAATCATTATGTTTCTGCCAAGGGCCAGCTTCTTCTCTTGGGCTGCAGTCTCTCTTCTTGTCCTCCTCTCTCAAAAGTCTCTGATGTTGGCCCATCTCACACATAAGCCAGAATGAATCCTCCCGGTGGCCTCCAGTCCCTGCATGACATGGCGACCAGTCACCTCCCTGGCCTCATCTCCCAGCGTTCACTCCTTCATTCACCTCATTCTAGCTGCTGGTCTCCTGACTGCCCCTCAAGCACTCCAGGCCTGCCCTTGCCTTGGGACCTTGCCACACACATCCCCAGTACTCCCAATCCTTCCCCCACTTTAGTGTTCCCCTCAGTGCTTAACACTACCCTATTTGTGTGTGTACGTGTGTGTGTGTGTGTGTGTGTGTGTCAAGGTCTTGCTCTGTCACCCAGGCTGGAGTGCAGTGGTGCTATCACAGCTCACTGAAGCCTCAAATTCCTGGGCTCAAGTGATCTTACCACCCAGCCTCCCAGGTAGCTGGGACTACAGGTATGCACCACCATGGCCCACTATTTTTTAAAATTATTTGTAGAGAAAGGGTCTGGCCATGTTGCCCAGGCTGGTCTCAAACTCTTGGCCTCAAGCAATCTTCCCACTTCAGCCTGTCAAAGTGCTGGGATTATAGGCATGTAATAGTGGTTAAAATAGTTAATTTGGTAAATTAAGGAAAAGATGAAACAGGCATGTAATCCAGCATTTTGGGAGGCTGAGGTGGGAGGATTGCTTGGCCTGGCCTACTTTACTTATTTGTCCTATGTATTGCCCGTATCCCCCACCACCACCCCACAGGATCTTCCCCAGGGATCTTTGTCTCTTTTCCCCACCAATGCATCCCCATCTCTTAGAATAGGTGCCAGGATCACACAGAGGTGAACAAGTCAAGTGTGGTCCCTGCTTGTGGAGAGTTAAGAGTCTAGTTAGACTCTAGCTCTGAAGAAAATAAACCAGGGAGAAGTGATATAGAGTACACAGGCAACCCTTCCGGATGGATTTGGTGCCAAGGAGGCCTCTCTGAGCAGGCAGCCCTGGAGGGAAGGCCTCTGGCCAGAAGCAGTTGGATGCACATGGGTGTGGTGCTAGGGGGCATTCCGGGCAGAGGAAACGGAGAGCGAAAGATGGTCCAGCAAGAATGAGCTCAGGGAGGTGGGGGAAAAAGGAAACAACTGAGAACAGAGAGGCAGCTGGGAGACGAGACACAGGGTCTCAGGTCCAAGGAGAAGTTTGAGTTGTATTATAAGTGCAATGGGAAAACCATTTGAGGGTTTTAAACAGGGGAGTGTAAGACAAATACATGGCTTTTAAAGGTCATAAAGGGCCAGGCACAGAGGATCACACCTCTACTCTTAGCACTTTGGGAGGCCGAGGCAGGAGGATTGCTTGAGGCCAGGAGTTAAGACCAGCCTGGGCAACATAGCAAGAGCCCATCTCTACAAAAATAAAAATTGTTTTTAATTAACTGGGCATGGTGGTTCACACATGTAATCCCAGCTACAGGAGGCTGAGGTGGGAGGATCCCTTGAGCCCAGGAGTTCAAGGTTGCAGTGAGCTATGATCACACCACTGCAAATCAGCCTGGGTGGCAGAGCAAGATCCTGTCTCTAAAATAAATAAGCATGGGTCATACTGGCTGCTTTGTGGAAAGTGGATTGTATGGGGCAAGGTATGAGAGCAGGATTCTACCACAAAATCTCACACATGGATAAACTTGATCACACATGGATGGCAGCTGAGGATGAGCTGTGCTGGGTCATTGACTTTACCTCTCAAGATAAAAAGACAAAAGAAAAAGGTAATAGTAAACTTCATAATTAGACTATTTCAAACCCCTGGATTATGTATAAAATATATTATTTATATATTTTCAGAAGTGGAAATGAAAAGAGAAGTTGTTTCTTAGATTAAAAGATAGAACAACCAGCAGGTTCCATCCATTCGCTTCAGCTGGAGATTAAGAGAACAGAAGGAGAGGGCAGGTATCTCCTGCCATACATCAGAAAGTGAGAGTGTTGCCGTGATTTAGTTTAGATGAATTATAATGGTACACACAAGGCACAAGCTGCCTTGATTCAACAAGGAAGATGGAAAACAGAAGCCACTCTGATCAGTGAGGAAGGAAAGAAAATTACGAAGACAAGTTATGTATTTGCTCTGATTTCAGACACGCCGAATATATTTGTTCTGTGATGCAGAATATTAAGAAAATAACTGAGACACACTCATGCATTAAGAGAATAACTGCAGTGTACTCATGAGTAATCTACAACATGTTTTTAAAGGATGGAAATCAAATCTATCTGTCATACTTTGCCCTCAAGTATTCTGTGGACTGTTGACATCATTTTGAATTACAAATGATGTACACAGCTTGTGCTACAAAGATTTTGGAACTAGAAACAGGATCAGACTCATGCATTACTTTTATTGCTTTTTTAAAAGCCCTGTGACACCAGAGAACAATTCCATTTGTAAATTTTATTATAGAAGCAAAAAAAACAAAACTGTAAATGACTTAGGTCTAAGATATTTTTGTATTTAGCATATTGCAAAAAAGAAGAAATTATAAAAGCTATAAAATCTTTAATGGATTATTTCAGTTTTTTCACCCTTGAATCACTTTGCCCCATACCATATAGTGTAAATATGAAAGTATTTAGTTTACTAAATCACATAAC
Source organism: Piliocolobus tephrosceles (assembly GCF_002776525.5). Classification (NCBI taxonomy): domain Eukaryota; kingdom Metazoa; phylum Chordata; class Mammalia; order Primates; family Cercopithecidae; genus Piliocolobus; species Piliocolobus tephrosceles. The sequence goes on along the minus strand of NC_045442.1, from coordinate 104,873,147 downwards.
TGTGATTTAATGTTATGTGTTGGTATAGAGCTACTCTTTAGCTTGCAAATGTGAGGAAAGCTGTGAAGAATAGTAAATATAATTTCTTCTTGTTAAACATCACAAGACTTCTCTTGGTTGTGTGTGTGTGTGTGCGTGTGTGTGTGTGCATGTGTTTTCTAAATTCTATAATTATGGACATTCATAAGTACATGTGGATTAACTCTAGTTTCCAATTTCTGCAAAAAAAAAAACCTTTAATCATCGCCAAATTATGTGGTTTAGTATTTTTTCTCTATATATATGTTTTTATAGAACATAAAAAACAGTAACACGTGTTTTATTTTCTCAAGAATTCCTAAGCAGGATTGAAATGTAGTCAAACATCATTAATCTTTCCATCAGAAGCATTAAATTTTCTAAGCCTTAACATTGGTAGTGTGTCTTAGCACATGTAGCTACTTTACAGCAGCAATTCCCAGCAGACAGCAGCAAGTACGCCTTCCACAGAAAATAAATCCTAGTAAAGACCGCTATTTGAAGAATTCTTCTTTTTCCATGCAACCCTCCATGACTCATTTCTAAGGTCACATGAATGGATCTTTGACACTGTGTTAGTTGGGCCTACCATTTTATCATCAAAAGACAAATACAGGGAAAAAGCAACTATCCAACTACAGATGTCTGAGTTGGAGATTTTCAAGGGGGGAAAAAAAAAGTATTCTTTGGGAAACCCTGGGATAAGGCTCTGATTTAAATGGTCCCTGGAGGAAGAAAGCATTTTGACTGCCCCATGTCTACATTTTGATCTTGGGGGTGTATGTGAATGTTGGAAATAGAAGCTGTTACACGAGTGCTTCAACTTTTGGTTGCTGCCTGCAACTCATCCAAATGGTTACCACCACACACACCCTTCCGTTGCTATCAGTAACTCTGCAGAACCATCTACAGGAGCTACACTCTTCAATCTGTTAACTATAGAGTGTTAGGAAGGAATGAAGCTACAGCCATACAACCCTGATCATGCTCCATCTCATCTGATCTCAGAAGTGAAACAGGGTTGGGCCTGGTTAGTACTCGGATGGGAGGCAGCAATGGGACAGAACCTGGCTGCTCAGAACCTAATCCAAACTTGTGGAGAGAAAGAAATGTTACCAAATTTATGGTTTCTCTCTCCCTTTTCAGTCCATCTAATCACATTTTTTAATAACGATGCGTCTTATTGGTGAATAACCAGGACCAACCGTAAGCTCATATGCTACAAATACACAGGTGTCAAAATCCAAAGCCTAGCTGCATCATTTCACGAATTAATTCTGTTACATTACATGAAAATCACGGTCTCTCTAATGAATAAGATTTTAGTTGTTGTTGCTGTTTTCTTTCCTTTTTTTTTTTTTTTTTTTTTTTTTGAGATGGAGTCTCACTCCATCCCCTAGGCTGGAGTGCAGTGCTGCAATCTCAGCTCACTGCAACCTCTGCCTCCCAGTTTCAAGCGATTCTCCTGCCTCAGCCTCCTGAGCAGCTGGGATTATAGGCACATGCCACCACACCTGGCTAACTTCTGTATTTTTAGTAGAGACAGGTTTTCATCCTGTTGTTCAGGCTGGTCTTGAACTCCTGACCTCATGATCTGCCCACCTCGGCCTCCCAAAGTGCTGGGATTACAGGCGTGAGCCACCATGCCCAGCTGAATCAGGTGTTTTAATAACTTTGACAAGTTGCCAAGCAAAAGTCAAGGATATTCTGTGTTTTTGTTGAAGATAAGTAAATGCAGCTTCCTCCAAACCTACAGATTTGGAATAAGATTACTATCAATTTTATTGTGAATTTAATTCAATATAATATTTTGGAAATGGAATAAAAAATAAATCAGGGGCTGGATACGGTGGCTCATGCTTGTAATCCCAGTACTTTAGGAGGGTGAGGCAGGAGAACTGCTTGAGGCCAGGAATTTGAAACCAACATGGGCAACATAGTGAGACTTTGCCTCCACAAAAAAAAAATGAACAAAAATTAGCTGGGTGTGGTGGTGCACCCCTGTGGTCCCAGCCACTCAGGAGGCTGAGGTGGGAGGATCAGTTGAGCTCAGGAGGTCGAGGCTATAGTAACCCAAGATGACACCACTGCACTCCAGCCTAGGCAACAGAGCAAGACCCTGTCACACACTCACACAAAAAGAAAACCCCAAAATTAGATTCATCGTGTGCCTGCAAAACAGCTTATTTCTCAGTCTACATTCATTTCACTTAATCCAATTCTGATCTCAAATGTGCCCTGCTGTAACTATCTGTCTCTCAGTGGGTCCCCTCAGTGACACTGTATTGGGATATGCCCTGTGGACCTTCAAAGAATTGTAGATTAATCAACTTGGTGTCTTCAGACTCTTGGGTTGCATGAAATAGGACTCAACTCCAGCTAAGCAAAAGAGAAGAGTTTATTATAAAGAAACAGGTGGCCGGGGTGCTGGCTCACACCTGTAATCCCAGCGCTTTGGGAGGCCGAGGTGGGTGGATCACCTGAGGTCAGGAGTTCAAGACCAGCCTGGCCAACATGGTGAAATGCCATTTCCACTAAAAATTAAAAAAAAAAAAAAAAAAAAAATTAGCTGGGCATGGCAGCAGGCACCTGTAATCCCAGCTACTAGGAAGACTGAAACAAGAGAATCGCTTGAATTCAGGAAGCAAAGGTTGCAGTGAGCTGAGATCGTGCCACTGCACTCCAGCCTGGCTGACAGAGCAAGAATCCGTCTCAAAATAATAATAATAATAATAATAAAGATACAGGCATAGCTTTTAATCTAGAAAAGTTTCTGGGCTCCCGGATGGAATAAGAAAAGGGAAAGATTATTGGGAAAGAAAGAAGCTAGCACTTTTTTTGTTCTCTTTGTTTTCTGTCTCTCCCACCAGAATGCCCTGTCTCTGAAGGCTAGACAAGGACTTCGTTTATTATCTGTTTTCTCTTTTTGTGAATTGGTTTCTCCACCTCTATAATCCTAGCACCTAAAACAAGTGCCTGGTATGCAAGTGAGTTTAGATGGAGCAAGTTCACCAAACACATTCTCACATAAATTTGCAGAAACAGTAGCAACTTTGAAACCCTTATCTTAGTAGCCTTCTCCAGTTGCTGAAATTTACTGGCTGCCTCATGGCTCTATCCTCAGCTCGTCGTCAAGGTGCACATGAACGACAATAGCACAAAATCGCTGATGGTGGATGAGCGGCAGCTGGCCCGAGATGTTCTGGACAACCTTTTCGAGAAAACTCATTGTGACTGCAATGTAGACTGGTGTCTTTATGAAATCTACCCGGAACTACAAATTGGTAAGTCCCATCCCCAGCAATGGGCTGTACTCCAAAAACCTTGTGGGTTTGCTGTATTACGGGCCTGGGTTTATTCTCTTTTTTTCTCTTTAATTTTACATAAAAAATAGACACGGGGTCTCACTATGCTGCCCAGGCTGATCTCAAACTCCTGCGCTCAAGCAATCCTCCCACCTGGGCCTCCCAAAGTGCTGGGATTACAGGCATGAGCCACTGTGCCTGGCCTGGTTCATCCTTGAGAAGACTTTGGTTCAAGGCTTTCACTTCCCTTATATGAAATGTGGTGCTCGACTCTTCATTTTGTTGTAGTGAAGAGACTTGGATTCTAGCAGGTGGTGGCCAGACCTTGGGGGATATAAGCATTATTACTGCTGCTTCTCTAGTGGTTCCATTTGGGAAAGAAAGTGACTGGATGATACTGACTAAGATACTACATGGTTAATAAGCTGAGCAGGTGGCAGGGGAGCCTGGGTATCTGTCAGCTAATGCCTCTTTAGTGGTTGCTTCCTTAACCGACCATAACCCTGCCACAGCCTCCCACCAGTGCTCATTTCCCCTTCCTCCCTCCCCACTTGCTTAATCTCTGACACTTTGTCTTGTGGAAGAGGCTCAGCCTCAGACTGCAAAGAACAGTTGGTAGAAATTGATGGAATTTTTCAAAAGCGGAAAAAAGGGTAACTGAAGATATACTGTTACTTCTTATTCTAGGTAGTGGTGGTGGTGTTGAGACAGGGTCTTGCTCCATTACCAAGGCTACAGTGCAAGGCATAGTCATGGGTCACTGCAGCCTCAGCTCCTGGGCTCAAGCGATCCTCCTGCCTCCGCATCCCGAGTAGCTGGGACTATAGGCACACATATCACATTTCTTATTTTTAATAATGAGACAGTCGTCCCTCAGGAGAGCTGGATGGGACAGAATTGCCTGTGCTGGAAGCTTTAGGAGCATTTTTTTTTTCTGGATAAAATGGTTTACACTAAAACAGTCCCTTGAAGTTGTCTTCAGTTCTATGAGTCAAGGGAAGAAATGAAAGCCTTTCTTTATGTTTTAATTCAAGCATTCACACGTTGCTTTTAGAGTGTTAAGGAGTGATGTTTTAGAGTACACACTGTGACTCTCACAATTTCATTCAAAGTGTTTCACCAGTCATTGACTGACTGTCCACCTCACGTAGAATGTTTGCCACCATCTGGGACTATTTAAGGTAAAAAATGTCGGTATGAAAAAAGTATGTCTCCGGGTACACTGGCATATGCCTGTAGGCCGAGCTACTTGGGAGGGTGAGGCAGGAGGATTGCTTGAGCCTTGAGCCTGTGAATAGCCACTGCACTCCAGCCTGGACAACACAGTGAGACCCCATCTCTTAAACAAAATGAAAGAAAAAAGTGTGACAGCTGACCATTGTCACTGTGTTATGGGTTTTTTCATCTTGTTTTTAATGGAATTTAACTTGAAGACAATGAAAGATAAACATAATAGAAATGTTACAGTGTGACATCATGTGAGAATTATTAATAAGAATCCTAGGCACCTGATGAAACTCATGAAGATTAACTCAGTAATAGCTTGTTTCTCACTTGGAACCCCTGATGTCTTGGGTCTGAAAGAATACCTTTTCTTATTTCATCAGAGAGGTTTTTCGAAGACCATGAAAATGTGGTTGAAGTCTTATCAGACTGGACAAGAGACACAGAAAATAAAGTACTATTTTTGCAGAAAGAGGAGAAATATGCTGTATTTAAAAACCCCCAGGTAAGATGACCTGCATATTATTAAACCCTATAAAGTATGAAGGATTTTCTTTTTTGAGACGGAGGCTCACTCTGTTGCCCAGGCTGGAGTGCAGTGGCATGATCTTGGCTCACTACAAACTTCGCCTCCCAGGTTCAAGCAATTCCCCTGCCTCAGCCTCCCCAGTAGCTGGGACTACAGGCGTGCACCACCAGGCCCAGCTAACTTTTTTGTATTTTTTAGTAGAGACAGGGTTTCACCATGTTGGCCAGTAAGGTCTCAATCTCCTGACCTCGTGATCTGCCTGCCTCAGCCTCCCAAAGTGCTAGGATTACAGGCATGAGCTACTGTGCCCAGCCAAGGATTTGTTTTAATGTCAGCTGTATACTAACCACACCATTCATTGTCTCACAAAATATGACAAATATATTATTTTCAAATAAACACAGACTCAGCTCTTAAGCTGTATGTAAGTTAACAGCTCTTTGAAGGATTCAGAAAGAGAAGAATCCATTTTGCTTTTTTTTCATTCCAAATTCAAAACATCTCTCTCTGTGGTTGTCTGATCCTCTTCTGTCCCTGTTTCTGTGTGGCTGTATTAATCCAATATATCTTCATGCACTCACTGTTGGTTCTTCCTGCTTCCTGCTTGAAAGATGCTCTTTTCTTTGTTGTTTGTATTTGGTGCTTATATTTGCCAGGAAAACTAAAAGGACCACCTGGAAAATGTACAAGTTACTGTGATTTCGTTACAAACAATTTGTGCAAGTAAAAAGCATAAATTTAATATTTGTTCTTTTTTTGTATTTGTTCATATTTGTTCTTCATATTTGAAAATGCTTCCTTCAAGTCATATGTACAAGGATGTCCAGGCTTTTTCCCAACTGAGGCCTCAAGCAACTATAATTGTGTGAGGGTCATTATCTTCTTTTTGAAAATCAAAGAATGTTAAAGGTGAAGAAGTTCCTCTCCATTTTCCAAACACCTTTCCCTTTTACAGATTAAAAAAAAAAAAAGTGTCATATCACTAGAGGGAGAATGAGGGCAGCTTCCTTGTGGGAAAATTTATCCTATAAATGTATTTTCTGGGGTCTTCCTTAGGTTGTATGGTGGCTGACTGACAACAAAGCAATTCAATAGTGTTATTTGTGATAAATATCAAGCAATAAAAATACAAAGTTTTCCACCCGTAACTACCTTCAATGCCACGCTTTTTTTTTTTTTTTTTTTCCTTTTGTTGTTATTGTTAGACAAAGTCTTGCTCTGTTGCCAGGCTGGAGTGCAGTGGCGCAATCTTGGCTCAACTGCAACCTCCGCCTCCCAGGTTCAAGCAATTCCCCTCTCTCAGCCTCCCGAGTAGCTGGGACTACAGGCACATGACACCACCCCTGGCTAATTTTTTTTTTTTTTTTAGTAGAGATGGGGTTTCACCATGTTGGCCAGGAAGGTCTCAATCTCCTGACCTCGGCCGCCCAAAGTGCTGGGATTACAGGCGTGAGCCACTGCACCTGGCCCAATGTCATGCTTTAACAACTGCATTAGTGAGGGTACCATCTAAGTTGCTGTAGCAAAGAGACTCTTAAATCAGTGGTTCAAACAAGCTACAAGCTTATTTCTCTCTCACACACTGGTCCAGGCACAGGTACACAGGTAGATAGACCTAGTAGAATGGCTCTGCCATTTTCAATATGTGGCTTCCATCTTTGGTTCCATGGTAGCTTTTCTACCTCGCCATTTTCCAGTCCGTAGGAAGTGAGGGAAGAGCCGGGGAAATGCACATTCAGACTTATGCTTCCATCCCATTGGCCAGAAGTTAGTTCCATAATGACACTGAGCTGCAAGAAAAGCTGAGAAAGGTAGTATCTATCTGAACAACCATATGCACAGCTAAAACTAGGGAGTTACATTCAGGGCCATTACTTTGCATAACTCTTCCATGAGGCATCTTTGCCCTTGAATCTATAAAAATAAAGCCCAGGAGTCATGCAACATGGCTATGCTATTGTATAAGAGAAGGTATAGCTATTGTCTAACTAAGATTAGCCATGGTGGGAGAGTCAGAGATTACCTCCATACCCCGTTAGGCTGGATTTAGAAACCACATTGACCCAGAGAGATTAACAAGAGAAAAGCATACACATTTTGATCAGTTTTACATCTACATGGGGATCTTCACAGGAGTCCAAAGTCTAAAGAAGTGGCTGAGGCAAGATGCTTCTATACTTTTTTAACAAAGAACAATGAATTTGAGAAGAAATGACAGAACAAAGAGGATCTGGCTAGGGGCAGTAAAGTTTCTAGGGGAGTGTAAACCAGAAAGTCTCTGATAGGTCTCAATCACTTTAGAAGTTTCTTTTGCCAAGGCTTAAGGACACGCCTAGAAGAAAACAAACAAACAGAATCACAGAAACGGTCTGTGGTCTGTGCCCTTCTCCAAAGATGAATTTCAGGGCTTCACCATTTAAAGGGGATGCCAGGCACGGTGGCTTCTGCCTGTAATCCCAGCACTTTGGGAGGCTGAGGTGGGCGGATCACTTGAGGTCAGGAATTCGAGACTAGCCTGACCAACATAGTGAAACCCCATCTATACTAAAAATACAAAACTTAACCAGGCGTGGTGGTGGACGCCTGTAATCCCAGGGGCTTGAGAGGCTGAGGAAGGGAGAATTGCTTGGACCCAGGAGGCGGAGGATGCAGTAAGCCAAGATAGCACCACTGCACTTCAACCTGGGTGACAGAGCAAGACTCCACCTCCAAAAAAAAAAAAAAAAAAAAGTAAAAGGGAAAAGTCAAGGAGGGGAAAGAGGGAGGGACGTGGTAACGCACATGTTGCAAGAGAAAAAGAGCAGGTACAGAAAGAGTGAGTAACTGTATTCCTCTCCCGCTCAGTAAGTTGGAACTTTACAGAAGATAAGATGAACATAGAATCGCTCCTTGTGGAGATACTTAACCTTTTATTTGTAGCTGTCTGTTTAGGAACAAAAGGGTGCAAGGCAGCGTCTTGCGTGACTCAGCTTTCAGCTTACTTTATTCCTTTTGGCAGCATGAACTGGGGTCCTGCGTTTTTATTATTCCTTTCACTAAAGGGCGTCACCTGAAGATCTATGGGGGGAGACAAGGGTTACTTTATCTATAGTGGAAGACAAAGGTTCCTTTGTTGAGTGTATTTATTCAGCTCCTTTGCAGCCCAGTGCCCAGTCTCTGGTGATAAGGGCTATTTTCTCACCCTGAAATGCTAAGGGTTCCCCTCCCAGAGGAATCTTGATGGCTTGCTGCCTGCAGGAAGAGAAGGTCAGGTCACCCTTTCTGGAACCCCAATTTCTCCAATGTTTTCAACTAGAAGTAATCAGTGCACCCATCTAGCATTTTGGGGGATGGCATGTCTTTCAGTCCTTCAGTGGGCATCTGCAGTTTGCCATGGTAACTAATGAATTAGTGCACATATGATAATGTACACTCTGAATTTTTACAAAGTGAACCACCCACATGAAGATAACAGCATTCAGGGAGGTGCAGCAGCCTTCCTCATGGCCCTTCCAGTCCTTACTCCCCATTACAAAGGTCGTCATGATTCTAGCCTCTATCTCCTTAGCATTTCCTCTTTTTGAACTTTATATATGAAATGGAATTATATCACAGTACTTTTTTCTTTTTGAAACAGGGTTTTGCTCTGTTGCCCAGTCAGCTCTTGCACTGGCGCGATCATGGCTCATTGCACCCCCCGCCTTGCAGGCTGAAGTGAGCCTCCCGCTTCAGCCACCGGTGTAGCTGGGAACACAGGCGCAGGCCACCACACCCGGCCAAGTTTTGTTTTTGTTTTTTTTAAGAGACAGGCTCTCACCATGTTGCCCAGGTTGGTTTTATTTTGCTTTGCTTTGACTCAACCCTCATTCATGCTACTGCCCACAGCACTATCTTATTCTGTTTCACCATTAGTATTTCATTGTGTGACTATACTAAAACCTATTTATCCATTGTCTTGTTGATGGATATTTGATTCATTTCTAGGATGGGGCTTTAACCAGTAATGCTGTTGGGAGCATTCTTGTACAGCACATGTCTTTTGTTGGATATGTGTAGACATTTCTCTTGCATATATACCTACAGGTGCAATTGCTGGACCACAGGTTGTGCATATGTTTAGTTCTTTTTTGTTTTATTTCATTTTTGAGATTGAGTCTCACTCTGTCAGCCAGGCTGGAGTACAGTGGTGCAATCTCGGCTCACTGCAACTTCTGCCTCCCGGGTTCAAATGATTCTCCTGTCTCAGCCTCCTGCACAGCTGGGATCGCAGGCACCCACCACCACGCTTGGCTAATTTTTGTATTTTTAGTAGAGACGGGGTTTCACCATGTTGGCCAGACTGGTCTCGGGCTCCACTTCAGGTGATCTGCCTGCCTCAGCCTCCCAAAGTGCTGAGATTACAGGCGTGAGCCACCACACCCAGCCTTTTTTTTTTTTTTTTTTTGTTTAATAAGAGTCCTTCTGTCACCCAAGCTGGAGTGCAGTGGCACAATCTCAGCTCACTGCAATGTCTGCCTCCCCGGCTCAAGTGATTCTCGTGCCTCAGCCTCCCAAGAAGCTGGGAGGCACTCACCACCACACTTGACTAGTTTTTGTATTTTTAGTATAGACGGGGTTTCACCCTGTTGACCAGACTGGGTAATATGTTTAGTTTTAGTAGATACTGCCAAGCAGCTTCCACACAGATTCTATGACTCAGCCTCCCTAGCATTGTATGAGAATTCCTGTTGTTCCAGATCCTTGACAGCCTTTGGTGTTGCCATTAGTTTTTTAATTTAGCCGTTCCAGGGGTTTGTAGTGGCATCTTCTGTGGTTTTAAGTTGAATTTTCCTGATGCCAGCGATTGTAGCATCTTGTCAAATGTTTGTTATCCATTTGAATACCCATTTTTGCGAAGTGCCTGCTCAAATCCTTTGCCATGATTCCCAGTCTCTCACCCTAGACTAAGCATCAACAAATGCCCTGAGGGGAAGTGTGGCTTTCTAGAGACCTGAACACCTCTTTATGGTTCATTTCTGTCTTGGATCTTGACCCCTTGAGTCCTAATTGCTTCAACAGCTCTCCAATGCCTTCACACAGATTTTTATTAAATGCAGCATTTCTAACTGTTTTGTCTACTGCAAGCTACTTGTGTCGGGCCATTCTCACACTGCTATAAAGAAATACCTGGCCGGGCGCGGTGGCTCAAGCCTGTAATCCCAGCACTTTGGGAGGCCAAGACAGGCGGATCACGAGGTCAGGAGATGGAGACCATCCTGGCTAACACAGTGAAACCCCGTCTCTACTAAAAAATACAAAAAACTAGCCGGGCGAGGTGGCGGGCGCCTGTAGTCCCAGCTACTTGGGAGGCTGAGGCAGGAGAATGGCGTAAACCTGGGAGGCGGAGCTTGCAGTGAGCTGAGATCCGGCCACTGCACTCCAGCCCGGGCGACAGAGCAAGACTCCGTCTCAAAAAAAAAAAAAAGAAATACCTGAGACTAGGTAATTTATAAAGAAAAGAGGTTTATTTGGGAGGGTGAGGCAGGTGGATCACCTAAGATCAGGAGTTGGAGACCAGCCTGGCCAACGTGATGAAACCCTGTCTCTACTAAAAATACAAAACTTAGATGGACATGGTGGGGGTAGGGGGGTGTCTGTAATCCCAGCTACTAGGAAGGAACTCCCTCTCAAAAAGAAAAAAAGAAAAGAGGTTTAATGGGCTCATGGTTCTGCAAGCTGTACAGGAAGCATGCTGGCATCTGCTTCTGGAAAGGCCTCAGGAAACTTTCAATCATGGCAGAGGGTGAAGGGGAAGGACAGTGAACACCTCACATGGCTGGGGCAGGAGGAAGAGAGAGAGAGGGCATGCAACATGCTTTTAAACAACCAGATCTCCCGAGAACTCTGTCATGAGATAGCACTAAGGACATGGTGCTACACTGTGAAATTGTAGAAATTGCCCCATGATCCAGTCACCTCCCACCAGGCCCCACTTCCAACACTGGGGATTACATTTCGAGATGAGATTTGGGCCAGGCCATGAACCCAAACCATTACTATTCTACCATAGTGGGAAGCAGAAATTCTCCAGATGAATTATTTTGCATAAGAATATGTTCTTAAAAGCCAACTTTTATACATTCTCCTAATCTACAATCAAATGTAAAGACCAAAATTGAAGTGGAGGCATTTTTGAAATGGCCAATTTTAAGTAAATGTATTTCCATTTTCTCAGTGTTTGGTTGAATCTATCTTCTGGCCAGTGCCCTGCATACATAGTGGCTTCTGCCTGCTGACCTTAGAGTGAGAGAAGTAGGCTGTGATCATTCTCATTGATGTCGTGACTCCTAAAAGGGAGGCTTTGTAGTTTTGAAGTACCTAAAGCATTCTTGTTGAAGCTCTATACTAATACCCTTTGATAGTTTGTTTGAGGCTGGGCACAGTGGCTCATGCCTGTAATTCCAACACTGTGGGAGGATGAGGCAAGGGAATTGCTTAAGCACAAGATTTCAAGACCAGCCTGGGCAACATGGTTGTTATAAAAGTGAGCTCAGCTTGCTCTTGCCATCTTTTTCATGCCTGCTTACTTGCTTTCTGCTTTTCCACCATGTTATGACACAGTATGAAAGCCCTCCCTAGAAGCTTCCACCATGTCCTTGGACTTTCCAACCTCCAGAACCATGAACCAAATAGACTTATTTTCCTTATAAATTACCCACTGTCTGGTATTCTGCTATAGCAACAGAAAGTAGACTAAGACAGATTAATACTTGCAGCTTAATTAAGAAAGATCTTACCTGACCCAGAGTGTCAGTTCTTCTGGAAAATTATCAAACTGTACAAAACTCTTTAAAGCTTCATTCTTAAAGTCCCAATACTGAAGTCTTCAATACTTAACAGAAGTCTTTTACAAATTATTTGTCTTGGGGGATAGTGCCTGGGAGAAGCAAGAAAGTGAATGCAGAAGGAGGCTTTCAGCTCCATTTTCAGAAGCAACAATAAATAAGAATTTGGAGACATTAGTGATATGCTTGTGCAGGCATAATTACTAGGCATCCATTTCCACTGGTGACTGGAAAAGTGGCTTCACGCACCTGGGTTTCAAATGTCACTTGCTGTGTGATCTTGGTATGCTCTTTGACAACACTTAAATTCACTTCTCAGTTTGTCAAATGGTTGATGCTGCTGTACTTCCTACTTCACAAAATCAAATCCAGCATGAAAACCACTTGTTACATTGTAGAGTTATGCATAAAAGTAAAGTGGTTTGATCCCAACTGAAATTCAGCAGTCATCTACAGTAAAGTTCTATGTAATAGATTATCTAAAATGAATATAGAGAAACCAAACTCTGCAAATTTGTGAACAGAAAGATGCTTAATTAGGAATTCCAAAAGGATAACTTGTCTACATTTGGGGAGGCAATAGCAGATCACCCCATTTTTAAATGAGAGAAAACAGAGTTAACTCCTAATGAATTCTCCTGATGGTTGCTGTTATGCACTGTTCCATTTGAAAGTAACTTACCAGCTTTTTGGAACAGTCACTGTTTTAGCTTCACTCCCAAGAGGTAAGAGCCAAGTATGAGTCTAACTATTGAGATTTGGTGAGGGTGCAAGACCATCATTGGTTTTCTAGAGCCACTGCTGAAATCTGAGTGCACAAATACTGTTAGCTCCTGCCGTCAACTGTCAGTGGTGATCCTTGGGTATAAGAACAGATATTGCTCTAATTAGAATTTTTTCAGAGTGATTACTGAAAGGATCCCGAGGCATCTCATTGGAATGAAAGATAGGAGGTACAGTCAGACCTCCCAGGGACTGGTGTAGGGATTGGAGCATTGCTGGGATCATGATGGCAAGCATCTTGGCCCCAGCCCTCCCTTGGGTCTCCATCTCTCTCTGTCACTCTCTGTCCCTGTACACAGCTGTGTCATTTTTCTCCCCTTTGGTGGACTCCCTTCCTCAACTTACTCATCTGTTCCCACACAGCCCCTATAGCCAACCTCAGACGATGGCTGCCTCTATAAATGGATCTCAAACTTTGTGCTTGCATAACCCTAGAAGAAGTTTGAAAATCCATGTGCCACTTCACACATTTGTTTGCTGACATCTAAATTTTTTCATCACAAGTTTATTTATTAATTTTTTTTTTTTTTGAGATGGAGTCTTGCTCTGTCACCCAGGCTAGAGTGCAGTGGTGTGATCACGGCTCACTGCAACCTCCGCCTCCCAGGTTCAAGCGATTCTCCTGCCTCAGCCTCCCGAGTAGCTGGGATTACAAGCATGTGCCACCATGCCCAGCTAATTTTTGTATTTTTGGTAGAAATGGGGTTTCACCATGTTGGCCAAGCTGGTCTTGAACTCCTGACCTCACGTGATCTGCCCACCTTGGCCTCCCAAAGTGCTGAGATTACAGGCATGAGTCACTGCACCTGGCTTACAAGTTTAAATAGATACAAAAAATTCCATGTCCAACATATTTTAAATGTTGACAGTTTAAAAAAACTATTCAATGGAATCTAAATACAGTTCCATGGCAATCTGATTCCCACCATCATCTTTTTAAGAAGCACATGAATAAGCTTTTTTTTATAGACTTTATTTTTAGAACAGTTAGATTCACAGTCAAATTGGACAGAAATAGAAAGAGTGTCTATATATCCCCTGCCTTCCCACACATGCAGCTGCCCCCACTATCAACACCAGCATGGCACATTTGTCACAGTTGATGAATCTACGTTGACACATTATTATCACCCAAAGTCCAAAATTGACATTAATGTTCACTTTCGGTGATGTACAGTAAGCTTTTTTCAACATTTGGGACATTTTATATTGTTTCCTTTTTCCCCCCTTCAAACTGTTTCCATTTCATTTTCTCCACAAAGATGTATCCTATTGTAATATATTGATATGCTTAAAAGTCTTTTATTATTCTCTGTCCCATACTCCTCTTCAACTAATTATGTTTATAAATTGATAGGTGAGCTTTTCTTTTCTGTCACCATAGGAAACTTAAGGGTTAAAAAATCACAGTTGACCAAAACAACATAGAAACCTTTTTTAAAGTATAAATGTTGATATTAATTAAACATAAAAAGTAAAAATGGGAGGCCAGGCACAGTGGCTCATACCTATAATCCCAGCACTTTGGGCGGCCAAGGCAGGTGGATCACCTGAGGTCAGGAGTTCAAGATCAGCCTGGCCAACATGGTGAAATCCTGTCTCTACTAATAATACAAAAAAATTAGCTGGGCATGGTGGTGCACACCTGTAATTCCAGCTACTCAGGAGGCTGAGGCAGGAGAATCACTTGAACCTGGGAGGTGGAGGTTGCAGTGAGCCAACACTGTGCCGTTGCATTCCAGCCTGGGTAACGAGAGTGAAATTCCATCTCCAAAAAAAAAGAAAGAAAGAAAGAAAGAAAAAAAAAATGGGGAGAAGGGACATCTCTTAATGTTAGAAACAGATGGAGCCATTTTCCCCCTGGTTAATTCCAGGATCAAAGAATGAAGTTTCGTACCAATTATATTCCAGTTTTTCATTTTTACAGATGTTAAGTACCTTGTATACTGAGAAACTTTGTTCACATAAATAAGTAGATGGGAACAGAAGAATTCCATTCAATTCTTTGAACTCCTTCCAAGGTACTAACCAAAAGCCCCAGGAGGATCAGTGATGATTCTTTTCATCCATCAGCTGACCAGATAACTAGGTACCTTCTATTATGTTGAAAGCAAAGAATTAGAATCCGCATGACTTTCAAAAGCATTTGTGATGAGTCTTCTTCTTTCTCTGCCCTGGTGTTTCAAGTTGTCCTTTTGTTTAGGGCCTTTGAGCCTTACCCTGGGGCAGTAAGATTCTGTGTGGGTGCAGATGCAATTTTCCTTTCTAACATGTGAAAAGGCAATTGTGAAAGGCACTGTCCATTCTCAGGCAGGTCTACTTTAGAAAATGGTACACTTCAAGACTGAGGATGTGACAATTTGCACAGCACGCTCTTGGAGGGGCTTCATGTAATTATAGGACATGGAGGGACAGGGGGACACAGTTGAAAGACCCTTGGCCAAGGCCAACCATAGTGGCTCACATCTGTAATCTCAGCATTTTGGGAGGCCAAGGGGGGAAGATCACTTGAGGCTAGGAGTTCAAGACCAGCCTGGAAACACAGGAAACCCCATCTCTATAAAAAATCAAAATATAAATAAATTTCTTTAAAAAGGAAGACCTTGGCCGTGAATCGTGGCTCACTGTGAGTGGCCCAGGCTCCTCCATAGTTAACTGTCCTCTGCTTTACAAAGCCATTGTGCTTATTATGAGATAATAATTTATGAAATCATTTCTCATCTTCGATAGTCAGTAGGACCTAGGTGGTGCCAGCACTCAGAACACAGTGCCCCCAAAATATGGCACCGTGGCATGCTGAGTACTTTAAACCGAAGGAGATGAGAAGGACCTAAGATGCCAGACAATCTCTGTGATCTTCTGCCACCCTCCTTTCTCCTTCCCCCACTTATCCCCTGAAGCAGGCTATAGAAACTCAACTTCTTCTCCCCAAAGCAAGCCACGAAACCTAGAAGGATCACTCACTGACCTCCTCCCTTTGCCCCTGGAAGGTCCTCCTGTGGCAAGCGTCCTGCCCCGTACCTGGTGGGGGGAAGAATGTCACGCAGAGACACAGAAACAAATCAAAACAAATAGGCCTCGCTGAGCTCCCCCAGTTTATTGCCATTAGATCATGTTTCTCCACAATTACCCACTTCTTTAATCAGATTGATGATGGAAAAAAAACAAAACAAAACAAAACAAATTATGCCAAAATATTTAAAGAATATTAAATAATACTAAATAAAGAAGTTTATTCTGAGCCAATGTGAGTAACCAAGTCCAGATGACACAGTCTCAGGAGGTCCTGAAAAGTATGCCTATGGCAGTTGTGGCTTGCAGTTTAGTTTTGTACATTTCAGGGAGACATGAATTGCAGATAAAATCATAAATCAATATGTGGGAGGTATGCACTGGTTCCCAAAAAGGCAGGGCATCTCAAAGCAGAGGCTTACATGTCATAGGTGGATTTTAGGGATTCTTGAGTTAGCAATTGGTGGAAAGAACTGAGCTTTGTCTAAAGACTTGAAGTCAGTAGAAAGGAATGCCTACATGAAGATGAGAAGGTCTGCTGTCTATCGTGTGATACTATACGGGAATCAGGTTGAAAAGTAAGCTACACTCTACAGAGTTAATTAAAAACCCATTTCATGAGATTTTGTGGTTTATAAGGTATGACTCCCCTGGCCCCTTAGAAAGGAATTTGGGCAAGATTGCATATAATCTATGCGTTTATTTTTCTGTCTTTTCTTTTCTTTTTTAAAAAAAGGGAAAAAAAGGGAATCCTGGCAAGAGAAAAAAAGTCAGGCAAAGTGGCTCACACCTGTAATCCCCGCACTTTGGGAGGTAGGAGGATCACTTGAGCCCAGGAGTGTGAGACCAGACTGGGCAACATGTGAGACCTCATCTCTATAAAAAAATTTAAAATTAGCTGAGCATGGTGATGCATCCCTGTAGTCTCAGCCACTCAAGATGCTAAGGTGGGAGGATCACTTGAGCCTGGAAGGTTGAGGCTGCAGTAGGTCATGATCATGCCACTGCATTCCAGCCTGGGTGACAGAGTGAGACCTGTCTCAAAAAAAAAAAAAAAAAAAAGGTCAGAGTTCAGAGATCAGTCTTCAACTTAGCGTAAAAATACATAGTTTGCTTCTTTGGATATTGATTTCTGAAGGCTCCCATGTCATGTAAATCTTTGGTTAGATGAATTTGTGTTGCGTTCCTCTTGTTACTCTCTCTTGTTATAGGGGTGTCAGCCATGACCTCTGCAATGGATGAGGAAAAGGTAAGACTTTTTCTCCCCTACAGAGGCTCTCTTGCCCAGGGGATGTGGTCTCTTTTGGGAAAGTGGGCTGGGGCAATAGAACAGTGTTATCCTCATAAAGGCAGTTTTACTTTAAAAGCCAACTGTACAAAAATCAGTGACTTTGAAAAGTAAGCTACACTCTACAGAGTTAATTAAAAACCCATTTCATGAGATTTTGTGGTTGTAGTGTAGGGGAGAAAGAACCATTTTCTAACCCATTGGTAGGCTTATGGTTGAGGTCACTATTGCAAAAGACAGATTAACAACAACAAAACAAGCACACAAATTTATTTAATGTAAGTAACATAGGAGCTTTCAGAAATGAAGATCCGAAGACACAGGAAGAACTGGGTATTTTTGTGGACAGTCATGCAGAAGTGTGATTGCAGGACAAAAGTGTATGATCTAATGGAAATAAACTGGGGGAACTTGGCAAGGTCTGTTCCAATTCTTCTCTGGGTCCCTGTGTCTTCAGAGATAGGGATATTCCTTTCCTCTGGGTATAGGGTGGTGGCTGTCTCGCAAGGATCCTATGACTGACTTTAGAGAAAGGTCAGAGGATTCTTTTAAGACCTGCTTCAGAGGAGAAGGAAAGGAAAAGGTCAGAGGGATCTTCCTGCTTCTTCTGTTTTCTCAAATGACAAAGTGCCATAGTTTGGGATAGCGTGTCCTGAATCCTGTCACCTGAAACCAAAATAGAGGTCTGAGAATTGAGGACTGAGTATGAACATGGAAAATCATTCCAGTATTCACATAAGCCATTCTTACTGCTAGAAGCCTAAAGAATCTCTTTTTCAGAAAAGGAATCTGTAAAGTCAGTTCATGTAAGGCACAACCTTACATGAGGTAAAGTCAGTTCATGTAAGGTTGTGCCTCAAGTAAGTTCCTCAAATAAGTTCCTTATTATGCTACTTTTTATTTCTTCTAATAACTTTCTTTGGCTAACTTAAAAATAATATCTAGCGGGGTATAGTGGCTCACGCCTGTAATCCCAGCACTTTGGGAGGCCAAGCAGGCAGATCACAAAGTCAGGAGATCAAGACCATCCTGGCCAACATGGTGAAACCCCATCTTTATTAAAAATACAAAAATTAGCTGTGCATGGCGGCGTGCGCCTGTAGTCCCAGCTACTCAGGAGGCTGAGGCAGGAGAATCGCTTGAACCCGGGAGGTGGAAGTTGCAGTGAGCTGAGATCGCGATACTGCACTCCAGCCTGGGTGACAGAGTGAGACTCCATCTCAAAATATTAATAATAATAATATCAATTTATTATAAAAGGAAAAGTTGGAAAATTCAGAAAAATATAAGGAAGAAAATCTAAATCACCCATAATCTCACTCTAACAATAATCACTATTGATATTTTAGGCAACTTTTATTCCACAGATTATTCTGTTTCTTAACTGAAATTTCATGGTGATTATACTCTACTGGTGGCTGCATGACTGAGGAGCAGAGACAGAAACACAACTTCTTCTGCTCAGGTGTGGAAGGGTCTCAGCCACAACCTGGCAGCTATTGTGGGAGAAAAGTATTAATACCTTGTGGCATCATTCTTCCATTCCATTCTGGCCTCCCTCAGCCCACCAAGGGCAGTCTCTGACCATCCAGGACCAGGTGTGATTAGAAGGAAAGTTACATAATAATCACCTTTATGGTCCCCAGCATGGGCTACTGTGTTAAAGGAAGGTCTACCCATGACTGGATCCTCTCACCACCCGGTGTAGGTATGTGTGATTAGTCAGTGTATTGAGGCATGAAAGGCAACCTTAGAGGCCAGGCATGGTAGCTCACACCTGTAATCCCAACACTTTGGGAGGCAGAACAGCAGGATCACTTGAACCCAGGAATTCAAGACCAGCCTGGACAACAGGGAGATCCCAGTTTTTGCAAAAAATCAAAAAATTAGCTGAGTGTGATGGCATGCACCTGTGGTCCCAGCTGCTCAGGAGGCTGAAGTGGGAGGATCATTTGCGCCCAGGAGTTCAAGGCTGCAGTGAGCTATGATCCAATGCACTCCAGCCTGGGCAACAGAGCAAGACCTTGTCTCAAAAAAAAAAAAAAAATACTACCTCAGAATCCCACTGGTTTGCAGAAACAGGCATTTCCTTTCTCCTGGGTCTGCAGGTCGCCTGTCTTTAGCTCCAGAGTATAACTTAGATTTAGATTTAGGTAGTTCCATGTCCTTTTTTTTTTTTTTTTTTTGAGACGGAGTTTTGCTCCTGTGGCCCAGGCTAGAGTGCAATGGCACAATCTCAGCTCACTGCAACCTCTGCCTCCTGGGTTCAAGCTATTCTCCTGCCTCAGCCTCCCAAGTAGCTGAGATTACAGGCATGCGCCACCAAGCCCAGCTAATTTTGTCTTTTTAGTAGAGACGGGGTTTCACCATCTTGGCCAGGCTGATCTTGAATTCCTGACCTCAGGTGATCCACCAGCCTTGGCCTCTCTAAGTGCTGGGATTACAGTCCCGAGCCACTGCGTCCGGCCCCGTGTGTCTCTTATTGGCCCTGGACAGCACAGACCTGTGACATATTCTTCTCACAGTCAATGACAAGAGTACAGGTGAAAGACAGAAACACACTCTGCACCTCAAGCCCTCTGCTCAGAATCCATGCATCATCCCGTCTGCCACATTCTATTGGTCAAAGCAAGTCACATGGCCAAACCCAACATAAGTGAAGCAAGGAAATAAGCTTCACCCACTCTGGGGAAAGTTACTGCCCAGTCACCTGACAGCGAGCAGAGAATTGGGAGTGATGGTCTGATCTTCACTCAGTGAGCTGCATTAACCCCATAGCTCCAGCCTGACTGGCTGCTCACTGGTGCTCCAAAGACACCTCTGTGCCTTTGTGCATGCTTGTTCTCCTCCCTGAAATCTATTCTCATTCTTTCTTCCCCTAGATGAACATTGAACAACTTTCAAGGCCTCGTTCAAACTTTGACCCCCTCGGTAAAGCTTTTCTTGACCATCTCAGTCCATAGTTATTTTTTTCCTTCCTGAAAATCTCTAGACAGTGGTTCATTTTGAATTTTTGTAGTCTCTTATATCTTCCCCATCAATAGATATAGAGTCATCCATCCATCTCGCTATGCTCTATCTGTATTTATCTTCTCCATGTGATAGCAACCTTCTTAAGAACAGGGATTTGAGGCCGGGCACAGTGGCTCATGCCTGTAATCTCAGCACTTTGGGAGGCTGAGGCAGGTGAATCACTTGAACTCAGGAGTTTGAAACCAGCCTGGACAACATAGCAAGACCCCATCTCTACAAAAAATTTAAAAATTAGCTGACCGTGGTGGCATGTGCCTGTAGCCGCAGTTACTTGTGGGGCTGAGGTGGGAGAATTGCTTGAACCTGGGAGGCGGAGGTTGTGGTGAGCCATGATCACGCCACTGCACTCCAGCCTGGGTGACAAAGTGAGATCATGTCCCTCCCCCAAAAAAAACAGGGATGTTTTACATGTACAAAGGGCACTCGCAAATATTTCTTCATGAACTGATAACTGCTTGATTTACTCTTTATTCCAAGAAGATGTTTAAAAAGTATTTGCTGTTTCTTTCCTATCCAGCTGTTCCCAAATGTTGCACTCCCAGAAGCTGTGAGAAAAGAGAGCAAGCTGTGACCAAGAGTCTCATTTCCCATTTTAAAGTTCCTTTATTATTCGACTCAGGTTTACCCAGTTTCCATTTGCAGGATATAATGACTAAATGTTGAGTTCTGCTCACTACTTCTCCAGAACAGCCCGCATTGAGTGGGCGCCCACACCACAGGTGGAAGTTCCGATCCGAAAGCAATCAGTCTTATTATTCTAAGAATTATTCTTATTCTAAGGACTGTCCTCCTCTGGCACAGATTTACTTTGTGTTTTTTGCTATTTCATTAAAATAAAAAACAAAAACAGTATAGCGTGGTCACTTTGGATATTCTGAAGCTGAAAAAGTCAGAAGTGTGTCAGAGAAAGTTCTCAGAGAAAGGTACAGCTACACATCCTGCCTCTTTAGGGCACCCTGGTGAAATGTGGCCCTTCACAGTTTAGACACGTTCTTCCCTGCAGAGAGTGACAAATGTTCTATCTTTCCCAGATGAGGATGATGACAAACACTTGCTCTGGAGTCTTTTTTTCTTTTAATTTTTTTTTTCCCCTGAGACCGAGTCTTGCTTTAACACCTAGGCTGGAGTGCAGTGGCACAATCTCAGCTCACTGCAACCTCCACCTCCCAGGCTCAAGTGATTCTCCTGCCTCAGCCTCCCCAGTAGTTGGGATTACAGGAGCCCACCAACAAACCCAAATAATTGTATTTTTAGTAGAGACAGCGTTTCGCCATGTTAGCCAGGCTGGTCTCGAACTCCTGACCTCAGGTAATCCACCCACCTCGGCCACCCAAGGTACTGGGATTGCAGGCTTGAGCCACCACCCCCGGGCTTGGAGTCTTCACTATGCTCTCTGTGCATGCTTCCAATTCATCAAACATGATTCAAATATCTGGCCTTCCTAAGCCAAAGTTTGCTTTCTAGCAGCACCCCGAAATCATTCTTGTATGAATGGGCAAACTCAAATTGGGTTACATTTTTTGTTATTGTGGAAAAATGTATGTAACACAGGACTTATCATCTTAACATTTTTAAGTGTACCCTTCTGTGGTACTAAGTACATTCACGTTGTTGGGCTAGATTGTCCCCTATGGTACTTAAAGCCTTTTTTTCCTTTTTTCCTTTTTTTTTTTTTTCGAGGCAGGGCCCCACTGTGTGGCCCAGGCAGGACTCAAACACCTGGGCTCAAGTGATCTTCCCGCCTCAGCCTCTGGAGTAGCTGGGACTACAGGTGCATGCCATTGTGCCCGGCTCTGTACTTAGAGTATTTTAATGCTGAGAAAAATTATTTAATAACGTGGCCAGGCATGGTGGTTCACGTGTGTAATCCCAGCAGTCTGGGAGGCCGAGGCGGGCAGATCACAAGGTCAGGAGATCGAGACCATTCTGGCCGACATGGTGAAACCCCGTCTCTACTAAAAATACAAAAATCACCCGGGCTTGGTGGTATATGCTTGCAATCCCAGCTACTCGGGGGGCTAAGGCAGGAGAATGGCTTGAACCCGGGATTTGGAGGTTGCAGTGAGCTGAGATCACACCACTGCACTCCACCCTGGGGACAGAGCAAGACTCCATCTCAAAAAAAAAAAAAAAAAAAAACTATTTAATAACTCAACGTTCTGCCACTAATTGGCCTTGGGAAAATCACCTAATCTTCTGTTTCCTCATCTGTAAAGTAACAAGGGCGGTGTTATCGGGTAAAGAACCTATGTTATCGGGTTCTTGTGAGGATGAAATGCCTGTAAAGGCTTAGCACAGGTTTCTGCCAGGTGTTACCTAATATGGCTAGTCGTGGTCTTCAAGCAAAACATTTAAAATTTAAATAGTTTTCTGAATTCTATATTATGACTGCATTAATTCATAATATAACATCCTTTCAAATAACAAGTAAAAGTTTAAAAATCTTGGAAAAACATATTAAAATAAACTTTTTTCAGTAAGAATTACCAAAAGAATTGTACTTGACCAGGCATGGTGGTTTATGCCTGTAATCCCAGCACTTTGGGAGGCTGAGGGGTCAATTTGAGACCAGCCTGACCAACATAGCAAAACCCATGTCTACTAAAAACAAAAAAAGTTAGCTGGGCATGGTGGTGCACACCTGTAATCCCCGCTACTCGGGAGGATGAGGAAACAGAATCCCTTGAACCTGGGAGGCAGAGGTTGCAGTGAGCCAAGATTGCACCACAGCACTCCAGCCTGGGCAACAGAGCAAGACTGTGTCTCAAAAAAAAAAAAAATTGTACTTGACGTATTTCCTCCTAAGTAGCTGGGACTACAGGCATGTGCCACCATGCCAGTAGTCCCAGCTACTTAGGAGGCTGAGTAGGGGAGATTACTTGAGCCCAGGAGTTCAAGGCTGCAGTGAGCTATGATCATGTGACTGCACTCCAGCTTGGGTAACAGAGCAAGACCTTGTCTCTAAAAAAAAGCAAACGAAAAGAAAAACTCAAACTTCAGTGTGCATAAAAATCATCTGGAAAGCATATTGGAATGCAGAGTTCCAGGCCTCATCCCAGAGATTCCAGTGTAACCCAGGAACATGCATTATATCAAGTTTCAAGGTGGTCTGGGAGTTATACTTGGAGAAACACTCCTATGATGTAAATAAACACTTGTGCCTAGATTCGGGAGGGTCCTTAATTTAGTCACAGTGCTTCTGTGATACACTTTCTGCCTTTAATACATTTGTTATGTATTATTTTGTAAAACTCCATGTTTTTACATAAAATCCTCAGCACTTTAACTATCACAGTGGTCATTCATTATCTTCACTGTGCATATGGATACCTCAGCTGCACTTATTGTGTAAAAATTAGTCCTTGAGTGCTCGTGATTTTTTGGAAACTCACACACTTTATTTTTAGCCATCCAGTTGATATTCAGTATTAACAAAGTATGATCCAGAAATTAATACAAACCATGCTCAGAGACTATGAATCCACTTGTGAGTTCTTTTTTTTTTTTTTTTTTTTTTGAGATAAGGTCTCACTCTGTTGCCCAGGCTGGAGTGCAGTGGAGTGATCATAGCTTACTGCAGCCTCAAACTCCTGGACTCAAGGAGTCCTCTAGCCTCAGCCTCCCAAGTAGATTAGACTACAGGTATGCATGCCACCTGCCCAGCTAATTTTTTTATTATTATTTTTAGTAGAGACAGGGTCCTACTATGTTGCCCAGGCTGGTCTCAGACTCCAGGGCTCAAGCAATCCTCTTGCCTCAGCCTCCCAAAGTGGTGGGATTATAGGCATGAGCCACACCCAGCCTATGAGTGCTTTTAGCTCATAGTCCTCCCTGTCTTTGTTTAGGCTGGTTTTCTTTCCAGAAATGCCCTTTCTGCTTCTTTCTGTCCTTAGAAGTTGCTAAATAGTAAACCTTGTGTTGTGATTAACCCAGGCAGTTCTTTTAAAAAATAAAAGAGGTCGCTAACATTTACTAACATCTGTATTTCTGGATTATCTTGATAAGCCAGAATCCTGCTACCCTACAAGGCCTTGAGCTCCCATGTGGCATCTGCCTGCCAGAGCAGTTCCCCTCTTGAGCATAGGACATGAGCTTGACCTTGAGCATAGGACATGAGCTTGACCTTGAGCATAGGACATGAGCTTGACCTTCACTGCAGCCTCCAGCTCTTGCCAGTGCCTTGGGGACTTCCAGCTTCCAGCATTTAACATGCATGGTGCACGCATCGACTTCAGCAATTAAGTGATGTATTTTTCACTACTGTTTTCTATCTTCTGTTTTTTCATTGATTATACACTATGGGAGGGTGAGGAGGTTTCACTCCTGCCTTGCGATGCGATATCAGCATTTGGGAAGGCCCTGATGATTGATTGATATCGTATGCTCTGGTTCCCTGTTTATTTCACACAATTTACATCTTCTTTCCTGCAAGACTGTGAGTTCCTCGCAGCGTCTGGCATGGTAATGAACACTTACTGATCTGATCTTTTAACATTTTATTTAGAATTTCTACCTGGATAACAGAGGAAAAAAAGAAAGCAAGGAAACTAATGAGAAAATGAATGCTAAGAACAAGGAATCATTACTTGAGGTAAGGTTAATTTTGCAGAATGGAAGAAAAGAGAAGGACATTTGCTCTATCTATTTTTAAGTCATTTTCTTCCCAGAACAATGGAAAAATCTAAAGACACACTGAAATTTCAAGTTGGGGTGTTAAAATCAAATTATTACTAAATTATAGCTGTTTAGATCATTCAACTGTTTTTCTTTTTTGAGTCATTTGTTACAACATGTGGCTTTAGACAAATGAAGTGGGATTCGTAATTCTTGACTTTTAAAAAGACTTGACAAATCCTCATAAAACTCATCTTCTGGCATTCCATATGTTTCATTACTTAAGTGCTCCACGGAAGTCAGACATAAGACTCCCAAATCTTATTTAAAGGGACCTCTAAGATGCTCTCCCAGCAGCTCAGATGTGGTAGGAAGTGTGAGATTCGGAGTCAGGGACCCATTACAGGAGGTGGCCCTGCCCAACACTGTTCATTTGCTAATGGGACAGTCCCCACCCCCCTGAGAACCTC
The DNA here is from genome assembly GCF_002776525.5 of Piliocolobus tephrosceles. NCBI lineage: Eukaryota > Metazoa > Chordata > Mammalia > Primates > Cercopithecidae > Piliocolobus > Piliocolobus tephrosceles. Next base: position 104,848,068 of record NC_045442.1, on the reverse strand, counting down.
AGTTTCCGAATTGTATTGAATCATCACAGAGATTCAGGGAGCTGGGGAAAGCACTGTGTTGATGACCATACAGATGTCTGTGATGACCACTACTGGGGCGTGTTCCAGAAGTTCATTTGGCAATTGATTGTTTGGAAACTTCTAGTGAGTTTTCACATGCTAAAAATCAAGGCTCTGAGCCTTGCATGGGGGCACACACCTGTAATCCCAGCTACTCAGTAAGCTGAGGTGGGAGGATCACTTAAGTCCAGGAGCTCAAGGCCAGCCTGGGCAACAAAGCAAGATCCAGTCTCAAAAAAAAAAAAAAAACAAAAAACAAAATCGAGGCTCTATTCGCAGCACATAACGCGAGTGCCAGATCTCAAGTCACAAATGGCCTTGCTAGAGCTGCCCAGGTTGTATTTCCCTGAGACAATCCATGGACCTTTTCCTGAGTTAGTAAATTTTAGACCTCCCTTGAAAAATCAGAAGACCTGGTGATGCCCTGGGCCCCGTTACCTGGAGCCAATTGGCTCACGCTGAAGAGCGCTCTCTCGCCTTCACTAAGGTTCCGCCCAGACCTTGGGCATGTCTATTGCCTGCCTGCTTTCACAGCCCAGTACCAAATAAAGCAGCTACCACAACCAGCTGCCACTCCCAAGATGCTGAGCTCAGGTGTTGCAGGTTCTGTTTTCTGGGAGCATGAGCACAGTGGGCATTTCCCAGGCAGGCCCAACAAGAGAGTCCTTGTTCCAGGACTTCAGCAATGTTTTACAGCTGCGTGTAAAAGAAAATACAAAGCGTGCTGTGCTATGAAAAATCATTATCCTGCTGTCTAATTGGGGTCAAAACCTGAATTTAAGAGATTATTAAAAGGATGACTAATACTAGCCAAATTTGGGGAGAAATTGGGGAGTGTGAACAGAAATGTTTTCCAGCTCTACTACATAAAAATGTGCTTGGAGGATGCAAAATCCAATTATTTCGCATTTATGAAACTAAATGAGAGAATATTGAAAGTTATAAAAAGAAAGCGAAACATAAATTTGACTATTTGAGTTGTAAAATAGAATAATATACAATTTTATTCTATTGATTTTTAAGACAAAATGTATTAAGAATTCTGTAATTCTATGCAAGTTTTGAGATTTAAAAATCTACATCAATCTACATCTAGATGTGCTTTGTTATTCTTTTCTGATTCTGATGTATTAATAACTGCCTCCTTCCTTCTTTGAAAAGGAAACTATCCCAAGAATAAAATATTAAATTTATTTATTTTTATTCTTTTTATTTTTAATTTTTGTGGGTACATAATATGTATGTATTTATAGGGCACATAATATATTTTGGTATGGGCAAGGAATGTGACATAATCACATCATAGAGAATTGGGTATCTATCCCCTCAAGCACTTATCCTTTGTATTACAAACAATCCAATTACACTCTTTTAGTTATTTTTAAATGTACAATTAAGTTATTATTGACTATAGTCACCCTGCTTTGCTTTCAAATAGTAGGTCCTATTCATTCTTTCTATTTTTTTGTACCCGTTAACTATCCACCCTAATTTTATGTGCTGAATGATATATAATAATTGTTCTATTTACGAGCAATGAAATAGTAACTATTTTACTTACCAGGAAAGTAATAATTTTTCTGTCTTCCATTTTATAATAACATTAATTGCTTTTATTAAATGCTTACTTTTACAATATGCCAAGACTGTACCTACCTTATGAAGTTGGGCTATTATTATTCCAGTTTGACAAGTAAGTGGACTGAGGTTTAATGGCCCATGGTGGCAGAACTAAGTGGTGAGGAGGCCTTGAGGCGTAACCCAGGAGCCAAGATTCTTGACCGATGTGTTATTCTTCCCCTTTTCTGGCAAATAGCATATAATATAAACCTATGCATTTGATCAGAGCTGTACACACAATTGACTTTTAGTTTAAAAGCTAATTTGCGAGTTTGTTTAAATGTGAATAAAAATGCATGCTTTATCTTTCGTGTGTGTCTTGTGTCGTCGGAATCTCAATTTCAGGAAAGTTTCTGTGGAACATCTATCATTGTACCAGAACTGGAAGGAGCTCTTTATTTGAAAGAAGATGGAAAGAAATCCTGGAAAAGGCGCTATTTTCTTTTACGGGCTTCTGGAATTTATTATGTACCCAAAGGAAAGACTAAGGTCAGAAAAAAAAAAATCAGTTAGCAATAAAGCATTTCATGAGAGTGAAACTAAAGAAATTCTTACGTGGCAAGTTAAATACATTCTCTGTTGCTGCAGATTCCTTAATCCTGCAACATGTATACAAATAGGACAGTATTACTGAAATCTTTTTGAGCTTTTCTGTAGCTCTCTTGAAGGTAAAAGTATTTCATCTATTTTAAAGTCAGGTTTCAAAAATGATGGCAAAAGCACTTTTCTAGAGATTATTTTGTTTCTTTAACTATCTATTTCCGAGGACTTTTTACCCCTATTGTTCTACAGTCATTATAGTTAAATTTCTTTTATCTGGAATCATAGAGGTATTAGAAGTCTTGATAAGATTTTCTTTTTCTTTTTCTTTTTTTCCTTTTGAGATAGAGTCTCACTCTAACCAACAGGCTGGAGTACAGTGGCATGATCTTGACTAACTGCAACCTCCCCCTCCCAGGCTCAAGCCATCCTCCCACCTCAGCCTCCCAAGTAGCTGGGACTATAGGCGCATGCCATCATACCCAGCTAATTTTTCATATTTTTTGTAGAGATGGGTTTTCACCATGTTGCTTAGGCTGGTCTTGAACTCCTGAGCTCAAGCAATCTGCCCGCCTCACTCAGGCTTCCAAAGTGCTGGGATTACAGGCATGAGTCACTGCACCCAGCTCTCAACTAGATTTTCCTTGAGATTTTAGCCCTTAGACTCTGAATATTTTTAAATCGTTCTCTGAGGTGTACTCTGAATTTCCCTGCCTAATTTAACAGGGTATTTTAGACATCATTTAGCTTTTACTTGGTGATTTGGGATTACTGCCTCAAATTTATAAGTATGTAGTAAATTGTTCCTTGAAATGTAATTTTAACTCTTATTCTGACCATCAGCTCTCTCTAAGACCTTTCTTAGAGGATTAGGACACTTCACTCTTTTGTTCACCATTAATATATGTCTAATCTGTATCTTGGGTACACAGAAGCATTTTGCCTTCCCTTCCAAATGCAGGGCACCACCAGCGGTATATTCATGCATTGCCAACTTCCTCTGATAAAGCTTAACCCACGCTTCCAAGCTGATGCAGTTACGGTGAACATCCAGGTCCGCTGCCTCCAGTAAGGAGACTCTTGTCTCTGCCGGAGGGCAGGAGGGGCATTATGGCTAACTCTTGCTCTAGGACAGCTACTGTTCTCCTTAGCCTCTTCCACTCTGCTCCCGGCCTTAGATCTGATGCTTTCCCATCTCTGCCATCTCATTCCAGTCCCACACTGGGCACCTCACAACTGACCCACAAATAATTTGTTTTCTTTTTGAAATGTTTATGTCTTAGGCATTTGAATATAAATGGTACGTATAAATAAATGTGTAACAAACAATATACTCTGTGATGAGAATTAAAAGTGTTTACATTTGGCCAGGTGTGGTGATTCATGCCTGTAGTCCCAGCGCTTTGGGAGGCTGAGGCAAGGTGAATCACTTGAGGCCAGGAGTTCTAGACCAGCCTGGCCAACATTGTGAAACCCCATCTCTACTGAAAATATAAAAATTAGCTGGGTGTGGTGGTGCACACTTTTAATCCCAGCTACTAGGGAGGCTGAGGCATGAGAATCACTTGAACTTGGAAGGTGGAGGTTGCAGTGGCCTGAGATTATGCCACTGCACTCCAGCCTGGGTGAAAGAGCAAGACTATGTCTCCAAAAAAAAAAAAAAAAAGTGTTTACAGTAGAGTTGGACAAGAATACCTTCTCTCACTGTTACCATTAACACTGGGTTGAGAAACTAGTACATTAAAGAAAAGAATAAGAAGTATAAACAACAGAAAAGAAGAGGCAAAGACTGATTTTTCACAATTGACATGATTGTCTACCAGCAATATGAGACACTCAACTGAAAAACTGTTAGAACCAAATAAATGTATTAACTAAGAAAGTTTTTCTTTACACAAACAATATATATAATGCAAACTACAATGCAAAAGGATCTATGCAGACTAGAAACAGAAAATGCAAAATACCTAACAATAAACTTAACAAGAAATGTTCCAGATCTATATGGCATAAAATATAAAATGTATTAAGAGAAATGAAGTAGAGCTGAATCAATAGAAAGGTACCATGTTGCAGGCCAGGCGTGGTGGCTCACGTCTCTAATCCCAGCACTTTGGGAGGCCGAGGCAGGCGAATCCCAGGGTCAGGAGTTTGAGACCAACCTTGCCAATATGGCGAAACACCATCTCTACTAAAAATGCAAAAATTAGCCAGGCATGGTGGCGGGTGCCTGTAATCCCAGCTACTTGGGAGGCTGAGGCAGAAGAATTGCTTGAACCCGGGAAGCGGAGATTGCAGTGAGCCAAGATCACGCCACTGCACTCCAGCCTGGGCGAGAGAGTGAGATTCCATCTCAAAAAAAAAAAAAAAATAGAAGGAAAAGAAAAGAAAGGTACCATGTTGCTAAATGAAAAGTTATTAATTCTTCACAGTTTTCTATAAATTTAATGTACTTTTAATAAAAATATCAGTAGGATTTTATTTACTTGAAATTCACAGACTGATTCTACAGTTCATGGAAAAAAGACACTGTTCCAAAATAGACCTTCCCAAAATTGTGAAGAACATCAAGGTAGATCTCCTGCCGTGCCAAAACGTTAGATAAAAACAGCACAGCTAGAGACAAACAGGTCGACAGACAGCCATCTAATATAAGAGAAGTTAAAGTTAGAATTTTATATCACAGCAGTGGGGAAAGAATGTGGCATTCAACAAATAGCATTGAAATAACTGTATATCCATTTAGAAATATAATTTCCTACCTCATTCCATGTACCAAACTAAATTCTTGATTGATTAAAATATCTTTAGAGAAACATAGTATAAAATCCTAGAAGAAAATAGAGGTTGGCTGGGTACAGTGGCTCATGCCTGTAATCCCAGCACTCTGGGAAGCCGGGTGGGAGAATAGCTTGAGCCCAAAAGTTCAAGACCAGCCTGAGAAACATAGGGAGACCCTGTCTCTACAAAAAAAAATTAAAAAATTAACAAGGATGGCGGCACATGCCTGTAGTCCCCGCTACTTGGGAGGCCGATCGGGGAGGATCACTTGAGCCCGGGAGATCAAGACTTCAGTGAGCCATGTTTGTGCCACTGCACTCCAGCTTAAGTGACAGAATGAGACCCTGAAAAAAAAAAAAGAGAGAGAGAGAGAGAAGGAAGGAAGGAAGGAAGGAAGGAAGGAAGGAAGGAAGGAAGGAAGGAAGGAAGGAAGGAAGGAAGGGAGGGAGGGAGGGAAAAAAAATATATAGGTTAATGTTTTTATAATTTTGAGCTGGAGAAAGCTTTCTGAAGCAAGAATAAAAACTCAAAATTATAACGGAAAAAATGGACAGATTTGACCTTATAAAGTTATTTTTAATACCTTATGGCCAAAGATAACAAACAAGAAGTGAAAGACTGACTACAGTGAGAGAGTACATTTGCAACATGTATAAACAGTTATGAATATCCATAAAATATAAAGACTTCAACAAATCGATAAGAAATTGATAAACATACTTACAGAAAAATGGCAAAGCATTAAAGGGAAAATTTACAGAAAAAGAAGTACTGGTAGCCACCGCATAACTAAAAGTTGCTCCATCTCACTAGTAACCACGAAATGTAAATTAAACTGAGATTGATACAATAAACAATATAGATAATACCCAAATTTTGGTGAAAGTGGGTAAGAAAAAGGGACACTCATGCCTGGGAGGTTGGAATGGAAACTCATACGGCCAAACTGGGGGACAATTTAGCAAAATCTGTGTAAATGTAAAAGGGAGGAAAAATCCTTTCAATTGGCAACTCCATGCTTGACAAATCTATCTCACAGAAATATAAGCTCATATGCACAGTATTTGTTGTAATAGCTAAATATTGAAATAACTTCTAATCCTCTGTAGTAGAATAGTTAAATAAATTGTTACCCCTGTACAGTAGAATTTTCTGCAGTCATAAAGTGAATGTCATCTATTAATTCATGTGTCTTGATATAGAAAGACTCCTAGATGCAATGTTAAGAAAAAGAAGGCAGGGGACAGTGGCTCACAGCTCTAATCCCAGACACTTTGGAAGGCCAAGGAAGGCGGATCTCTTGAGCTTAGGAATTCAAGACTAGCCCGGGCAACGTGGGGAAATAGAACAGAATAGAATACTACCAAACAATTAACTATGGTACATCTGGAGAAAAGAACAAAATAAGAAAAAGGGGTGGTGAAGGAAGATGTGCATTTTATTTATATATATATATATATATTTTTTAATTGTGACTAATATGCCTTAGTTTGTAACTTAAAAATGTAAACTTTGAACATCCAGAAGAAAATATCTTGTAAGAAAAGAATGTATAAGCATATGTAAAGAAATAATTGGGCTCTAAGGTGTAAATATTTCTGCCATCTATTCATCTATTCACTAACTAGGGAAAGAATTATAGAAGGCAAAAGAAAAAAATAATACAACACATTTGTAATTGAAGTGTAACCAAATATGTAGATTACAGGCTGCAGCCTTCACAGTGCCTGTTATCCGTGGAGGAGAGGTCTCTGTTTCCATGGCAACACTGCCTGCAGTAAAGAGAACTTGTGAAAGAAATCCTTTTTCTCAGGAGGAAGTGCATGAAGTGTGTGCTAATTTACTGAGCATAAGTTTATCTTTCATTGTTCGTCCTGAGGGGGACTTTTTTTTTAAAATGCTCAATCACAAAATCCATCACAGACTTAGAATGGCAAAAGTCAAAATGAAATTTCTGGCTAAGCGGTCACCTTGAATCGACTGCATCGATAATGACATCTCAAGGACAGTCCATCCTGACTCTGGGAGTCCCCAGATAGGCATTAGAACAGCAGTATAATCTTTCACTCCATTTCTGGGTCAGTGGCACCGATTTCCCTTGACTGTACTCTTTTTTAAAAATTAATTTTATTTTTTGACTGACAAATAATAATTGTACATATGCACAATGTACACAGTGATGTTTTGATACATATAATGTGTGGTGATCAGATCAAGGTAATTAGCACATCCATCATCTTAAACATTTATCCTTTCTTTGTGTTGGGAACATTCAATAACTTTCATACTGGGAAAGATTTATGTATAGATCTTACTAAATTGTCCCCCAATTTGGCCATATCTGTTTCCATTCCAACCTTTCAGACTTGCTTTTGAGAAAAACCATACATGGCAGATGTTTATATAAATTATCTAAAAGTCAATATTTTCTTTACTAAAACGTAATCCTTAGTTATGCCGTGAAGGACAACTCTGGAAAATTGTTAACTGTCATCTCAGTTGAAGTTTTATTTTTTTCCCTGTCTTTCAGACATCTCGAGATCTGGCATGTTTTATACAGTTCGAAAATGTCAACATTTACTATGGGACTCAGCATAAAATGAAATATAAAGCGCCCACTGACTACTGCTTTGTTTTAAAGGTATGTTAAAAGAAGTCATTCATTTAGATTTATAAGCAGTTTGAGTTAATCTTTTTTTCAAGGAAGAAAATGTTAAATGTTATATACTTAGTCACATGTGTAACAATAAGAAATTGTTCAACCAAAATAGGAATGAGGGAAACATTTCTATCAATTTGGGGCATTTTCCCCAAAGCCTCCTATCTGAACCTAAAACTTTAAGGTAAATCTGTCTGGGGATTTCTTCACTTCTGAAAACGAAAGTTCCATATTTTAAAAAAATTAATTTATAATTTTATTGATAAGACTAAAAAAAGTTTTCATTCTTTATTTATTGGGCTCATTCCAACATAATAAGTTTTTAGAAATTAGAAACTTGCAAGATGTCCTAGAAAATGTATAGAAAATAACAAAAAAAATTGTTTTAATTACTGGGTCATGAAACTTAAGGTGTATATTGTCAAAAGGCAAGATGTATTATCAAATGTTAGATATGGTTTATGCTTTTTTGAGACAGAGTCTCACTGTGTCACCCAGGCTGGACTGCAGTGGTGCAATCATAGCCCACTGAAGCCTCAGCCTCCCAGGCTTAAGCAATCCTCCTGCCTTAGCCTCTCAAGTATCTGGGACTAGAGGTGCACACCACCACACCAGCTAATTTTTGTATTTTTAGTTAAGACAGGGCTTTACTATATTACCCAGGCTGGTCTCAAACTCCTGGACTCAGGAGATCCACCTACCTTGGCATCCCAAAGTGTTGGGATTGTAGGCATGAGCCACCACTCCTGGCCGGTTTACATTTTTAAAAATTAGAATCTCAGATCAGTCTGATCAGGAGACGAGTTATTACAACCACACATGTGATGTGTTAGAGCCTTTCTGTATGCCTACAGAACTCTGGATTGAGGACTATGGTAACTTTTTGTCTGTGTTTCTTTTTAGTCAAATACAGTAACCAGGCCAAATCAATCGTATTTAGTAATTTCGACTCCCTGAACAATTACAACCACTTATTGTAATCATCAAATAATAATTGGTTGAAATTCTTGGCTTTATCAAGGACTCAGGATATTCAGTGGCTTTCATTCAGATGTCCTAACCTTTTTTTTTTTTTAATTCCTAAGCATCCACTTTTAAGTATTTATGGATAATATTAATAATAAAAACCATTATACTAGCTCAGTCAGCCTGATACTCCCCAAGTGGTTCTCAACCAGGCATTTTGCCTCCAAGGGTTCTTTGGCCAATTCTAAAGACATTTTTGATTGTCATAGCTTGGGGCATGGAGCAGGGACTACTGACATCTAGTAGGCCAGGTATGCTGCTAAATACCTTGCAGTGCACAAGAAAACCCCCATGCCAAAGACTTCTCTGGCCCCCAGTGTCAACAGTGCTGCTGTCAAGAAACCTGCCCTAGACAGAAAAGCCCCAGAATGATGACTGTGAAGGCACTGAAGGCAGGGAGAAGGCTGGATCCATTCACTCATTCATTCATGTATTCATTTAATATTTGTTGAATGCCGGCCGGGCGCGGTGGCTCACACCTGTAATCTCAGCACTGTGGGAGGCTGAGGCTGACGGATCACTTGAGGCCAAGGATTCTAGCCCACTGAAGCCTCAGCCTTCCAGGCTTAAGAGCAATCCTCCTGCCTTAGCCTCTCAAGTATCTGGGACGAGAGGCGCGCACCACCACACCAGCTAATTTTTGTACTTTTAGTTAAGACAGGGCTTTACTATATTACCCAGGCTGGTCTCAAACTCCTGGATTCAAGCAATCCACCTACCAAGGATTCTGGCCAACATGGTGAAACCCTGTCTCTACTAAAAACACAAAAAGTAGCTGGGCGTAGTGGTGCATGCCTATAGTCCCAGCTACTTGGGAGACTGAGGCAGGAGAATCGCTTGAACTCAGGAGGTAGAGGTTACAGTGAGCCGAGATCGCACCAATGCGCTCAGCCTGGGTGACAAAGAGAGACTCTGTCTCAAAAAAAAAAAAAAAAAAAATTTTGTTAAATGACAACTATTGTTCAATGACAAGGATTATTATTATTATTATTTTTACTGCCGCATTCCCATCACCTGGAACAGTGGTGGGGCAATGAAAAAAATACAATAATTCCTGTCCTCATGGAGTTTACATTCAACATGAGGAAAATGGTAAAGAACGAAAATATGTAATGTAATGTCAGGTAGTAACAAGGAGCAGTATGAAGTAAGGCTGGGGCCAGGGCTCCTTTGGATGGGGTGTTCACAGAGAGGCTCTCTAGGAAGTGACATTTGACAAAAGATGTGGGCGAAGTGAGGGAGCAAGAATTACCTGCAGTACGAGCCCTCCAGGAATAAGAACGGGAAGTGGAAAGCCCTGAGGTGAGAGAGGTCTGTTTGGTCAGAAGGAAGAGAGATGAGGAGCATGCCCTGCCTGCTTCTGGTCCTCGCCCCTCCTTGTCTGTTCCTGATATAGGAAAAATAAGAATAACGGCAAGCACTGACATCGCATTTTCTTTATAAATGTGGTATGTGTGCAGAGAGACTCCCCAGCCAGGAAGTGGCCAAGTCAGAATGAGAACTCAGGCAGTGTGTCTCAGAGGCTGTTCTCTCAGACAGTTTCTCAGGCCCCCAGAGATCTGGACATGAAGCGTTGCCCACTACCCTGCCCCTCCCACAAGGCCACCTGCCCTTGAGCCACGTCTTCCTGTGTTTGGAATCCTAAGACCCTGATAAATTACCAAAATGGAGCATTCCAACACACTTTATCGCCAAAGCATTGCCCACACTTCTTAAATCAGGAGGTTTTGGAGAAAGTTTCTGAAACGCCACTTGGTAAACTGGCTGAATCAGAGTCACTGGAGACTCATTACAAATGCAGGTTCCCAGACCCTCGGCCCACTAAATCAAAATAATGATGGAACCTAGGGTTAGGGTTAGGGTTTAAGGATGGAGCCTAGGAATCTTCATTTTTCCTAAACATGGTCAAGTTTTCTACCAAGTGTTAGAATGTATCCTCACTCTAATGAGGATTCATGTAGTAGTCATGGCTTAGCTGATGATGAAATGGCCTTCAGAGTGGGCAGACAGAATGAAAGTCTAGCAGAAGGAAGCAGGAGCCAAATCCCAGGGCTGGCGTCCAGAAGTCAGAGCAGGGATGTCTGTCAAGAAAAAGATAAGGTCTCTGACTAGAGGTTCCCAGCATGGGGATTTAGACACAGTGAACAGGGGAGAGACTCAGTTTATCAAACTGACACATAAGTTTGGGATGAGGACCTACAATCGCCAGGACTTGAACTGTCTGACCTAGAATGTGAGGTTATCCTGAGATTACACCAAGAATAGAAATCCTGGGTCCCAGAGTATTAAACTAGAATTTCTAAAAATTCCTACTCTCCAAGGTTTGAGTTGTCAAGAGAGAGTTGAGGATCTCCCCAAAGGAGAAAGGGGGCTCAGAGGTGGAGAAACCAGCAGGATCGATGGATCTGGGAGTAAGAGTCATGAGCAACCCTTGCAGAATGTGTATTTCCTTTTTTCTCAGGATGATGATCAGTTCTGTTCTAAAGCCAATTTCCTCATGTGCAATCACCCTGCTCATTTTGTTCTTAAGCATGCTTCTCAGTTCCTTCCCAAAATATTGAGAATTCTTATCAATTTGCTGAGTAAAAGGGTTACTGTTGAGGTTTGGAGAACCTAATTTGTTTATGAACATTGTGGTCACTTATTTCCCTTTTTGTCTGCTGTTTTAAAAAAGTAAAAACTCTTGCTGTTCTTTATTAGGGTGAGCCAGTTTCCAAAACGCAAAGAATGTGTGTGTAGATGGCAAGAGGGATTAAGGATACAGGGAGGCATGTTAAGAGATTTAGGCCATGCCTGTAATTCCAGCACTTTGGGAGGCCAAGGCGGATGGATCACCTGAGGTCAGGAGTTTGAGACCAGCCTGGCCAACATGGTGAAACCCCATCTCTACTAAAAATGCGAACATTAGCTGGGCATGGTGGCATGTTCCTGTAATCCTAGCTATTCAGGAGGCTGAGGCACGAGAATTGCTTGAACCTGGGAGGCGGAGGTTGTAGTGAGCCGAGATCACGCCACTGCACTCCAGCCTGGGAGACAGAGTGAGACTTTGTCTCAAAAAAACAAAACAAAACAAAAAAAGATTGCATGATTTCATTTCATGGCCTGATAAGTCCAGGCTAAAGTTTATCCTTCAATATGAGCTTGATGACTATGGCTGTTCATGAGAGGTGCTGTCAGAAAGATTGGTGTCTGAGTCCTGGCCCTGGCACCTAGTAACTGGGTCACTATTGAGATGCTAAGCCTCATTGCATCATCTTCAAGAGATGAGAACACCCAGCCCTTCTTTTGAGAATTAAATATGATATGCCTACAAAATCATTAGGGCAATGTCTAGAAATGTATCAGCACTTAGTAAGTGGTAGTTATTATTGCCATCTAGTATTAAATAAATCTCTTTATTAACCAGCGGTTCTCAAACTTTAGTATGCATCAGAACCATTTAGATTGTTAAGGCACAGATTGCTAGGCCCCCAGGATTTTTTATTTAGCAAATCTGGGATTGGGCCCAGAAATTTGCTGTTCTTTTTTTCCTATGTATTTATTCATTTATTTTTTAATTGACACATAGTAATTGTACATTATGACACACAATGTGTTGTTTTCATATATGTAAACATGGTGTAATCATCAAATCATGGTAATTAGCACAAACATTTATCATAAAATCCTCTCTTCTAGCTATTTGAAATATACAGTGCATTATTGTTAGCTATAGTCACCCTACCTTGCAGTAGAGTACCAGAACTTATTCCTCCTAACTGTAACACTGTACTCGTTGACAAACCTCTCTCCCCATTCTCTCCAGTCTCTAGTAACCACTATTCTACTCTCAACTCCTATGAGATCATTTTTTTTAGATTCCACATATGAGTGGAATATAAATGTTTTTGTATTTATTCATCCACTGATGGGCATTTAGGTTGATTCTATATCTTAGCTATTGTGAACAGTGCTGCAATAAACATGTGAGTGCAGATGTCTCTTTGACATACCGATTTCATTTCCTTTGTATACATACCCAGCAGTGGAAATACTGGATCATATGGTAGATGTATTTTCAGTTTTTTGAGGCACCTCCATACTGTTTTCCGTAATGGCTAGACTAATTTACATTTATGCCAACAGTGCATAAGAGTTCTTGTTCTTCCACACCCTTGTCAGCATTTGTTATTTTTTGTCATTTTATCATAGTCATTCTAGTTGGGATGATGCAAAATCTCATTGTAGTTTTGATTTGCATTTCCTTGATGGTTGGTGATGTTAAGCATTTTTTAAATTCCTATTGGCCATGTTCATGTCTTCTTTGGTGAAGTATCTATTCACATTGTTTGTCCATTTTTTAAAAATTGGATTATTTGGGTTTTTCGCTAGTGAGTTATTTGAGTTCCTTATAAATTCTGCTTGTTAACCCTTAGTCAAATGTATAATTTGCAAATATTTTTTCTCATTCTGTAGGTTGTCTCTTTACTCTGTTGATTGTTTTCCTTGCTATGCAGATTCACAGTTTTGGGTCTTTCTTTTTGTTGGTTGGTTGGTTTGTTTGTTTTGCTTGTTTTGTTTTGTTTTTTTGAGACAGAGTTTCACTCTTGTTGCCCAAGCTGGAGTGCAATGGCACGATCTCGGCTCACTGCAACCTCCGCCTCTCGAGTTCAAGCAATTCTCCTGCCTCAGCCTCCCGAGTAGCTGGGATTACAGGAGCATGCCACCACTCCTGGCTAATTTTTTGTATTTTTAGTAGCGATGGAGTTTCACCATGTTAGTGAGGCTGGTCTCGAACTCCTGACCTCAGGTGATCTGCCCTCCTCAGCCTCCCAAAGTGCTGGGATTACAGGCATGAGCCACTGCGCCAGGCCAGTTTTGGGTCTTATATTAACTATTTAATCTATTTTGAGATGATTTTTGTTTATGGTGAGAAATAGGTGTCAAGTTACATTCTTTTGCATGAAGTTATCCAGTTAACCCAACACTGTTTATTGAAGACACTATTTTTCCCTCATTGTGAGTTTTTTGGTTTGTTTTTCTTGTTCTTGTTCTTTTGGAGGGGGTGGGCACCTTTGTTTAAAATCAGTTGGCTGTAAATGCATTGATTTAGTTCTGGACTCTCTGCTTTGTTCCATTGGCCTATGTGTCTGTTTTTATGCCAATACCACACTGCTATAGATTTGTAGTATATCTTGAAATCAGTTTGTGTGACACCTCCAGCTTTGTTTTTTTTGCTCAAGATTGCTTTGGCTATTTGGAGTCTGTGTTTCCATATAAATTTTAGGATTTTTTTTCTATTTCTCTGTGAAGTCTGACATCATAATTTTGATAGGGATTGCTTTGAATCTGTAAATTACTTTTGGTAGCATGGACATTATAAAAATATTAATTCTTCCAATTTATGAACATAGGATATCTTTCTGTTTATATCCTCTTTGCCTTCTTTTATCAATGTTTTATAGTTTTCGTCATAGAGATCTTTCTCCTCCTTGGTTAAATTTATTTCTAAGGATTTTATTTTTGTGTAGGTATTGTAAATGGGATTGCTTTCTTGATTTTCAGATAGTTGGCTACTGTTGCATAGAAATGCTACTAATTTTTGTATGCTGATTTTGTATCCTGAAACTTTACTTCATCTGTTTATTAGTTCTAACAGCTTCTTTGGTGGAGTCTTTAAGATTTTCTACATATGAAATCATATTGTCTGCAAACAGGGACAATTTGACTCCCTCATTTCCAATTTGGATGCCTTTTCTTTCTTTCTGTTGCCTCATTAGTCTCGCAAAGAGTTCCAGTACTGTGCTGAATAGGAGCAGAGAAAGTGGGCATCCTTATCTCTTTTGAGATCTTAGGGAAAAAACTTCTAATTTTTTCCCATTCAGTGTGATGTTGGCTGTGGGTTTAACATATATAAGCATTATTATGTTGAGGTATGTTTCTTCGACACCTAATTTGTTGAGACGCTGAATTTTTGTCAAATGCTTTTTCTGCGTCTATTGAAATAAGCATTTGGTTTTTAATCTTTATTCTGTTGATGTGATGTGTCACATTTATTGATTTGTATATGCTAAACTATCCTTGTATTGCTGGGATGAATCCCACTTGATCATGATGAATGGTCTTTTAAATATGCTATTTAATTCAGATAACTAGTATTCTGTTGAGGGCTTTTATATCTACATTCATCAGGGATGCTGGCCTGTAGCTTTTCTTTTTGGTTGTGTCCATCCCTGGTTTTGGAATTGGAGTAATGTAGGCCTCGTAGAATGAGTTTGGAAGAATTTCTTCCTTTTCAATTTTTTGAAATAGTTTGTGAAGAATTCGTCTTTATATGTTTGTAGAATTCAGCAGTGAAGCCATCAGGTCCTGGGCTTTTCTTTGATAGGAGCCTTTTTATTACAGCTTCAATTTCATTACTCGTTATTGGTCTTTTTAGGTTTTCTGTTTCTTCCTGTTTCAATCATGGTAGATCATATGCATCTACGATTTTAGTCATGTTTTCCATTCTGTTAGTGTGTAATTATTTATAGTAGTTTTTATGATCTTTTGTATTTCTGTAGTATCAATTGTAATGTCATTTTTTCATCTTTCATTTTCTTTCTTTCAGTCATCTTTCTTTTTTTCTTAGACTAGCTAAAGGTTTCTCAATTTTATTTATTTTTTCAAAAAAACTTACTCTTTGTTTTCTTAATATTTGTTTTTAGCCTCTTTTATCCTTAATATTTCTTTTCCAAATGAACGAAATTAATCTCTATTTCATTTATGCTCTGATCTTTATTATTTCTTTTCTCCTACTAATTTGAGGTTTAGTTCTTATTTTTTCTAGTTCCTTGAGATGCATCATTAGATTGTTTATTTGAGATCTTTCTTTGGCTGAAAAAGTCTTTATCACCTTTGTTTCTGAAGAATAGTTTTTCTGGGTACAGTATTCTTGGTTGACAGGCTTTTCTTTATCTTTCATCACTCTGAATATATTGTCCCACTCTCTCTTGGCCTGCAAGGTTTCTGCTAAGTCTGCTGCCAGGCGTATTAGAATTCCCTTATGTGTTATTTGTTGTTGTTGTTTTTCTTGCTGCTTTCAGGTATATCTCTTTGTCTTTGACCTTTGAGAATATGATTATAATATATATTGGGGTATTTTATTTGGGTTGAATCTGGTGACCTTTGACCTTCCTGTGCATGGATATTTGTATCTTTCTTCTAATTTGGTGACTTTTCTATTATTATTTATTTGAATAAACTTTCTATCCCTTTTCATTCTTTACTCTCTCTTTAATGTTAAGGATATGTAGATTTGCTCTTTTGATGGTGTCCCATGGGTCTTGTAATTCTTTCTTTATTCCTTCTCATTTTTTTCCTTTTTTCTCCTTTGACTATGTATTTTCAAATAGCCTGCCTTCAAGCTCACTGATTCTCCTGCTTGATGAATTCTGCAGCTGATGTTCTCTGTTTCATGTTTCATTTTGTTTGTTATACTTTTCAGCTCCAGGATTTGTTTTTTTTTAATTATTTCTATCGATCTGAAGAATGTTTCTGATAAATTTCTGAATTGCTTCTTTGTATTTTCTTGAAGTTTGATGAGTTTTGTCATAACAGCTATTTTTGAACTCTTTGTCTGCCAGATAGGTGGCACCTCTTTTTGTCCATTTAGAGAGACCATATTTTCTAGGCTATTCTTACTCCTTATAGACATTGGGCTCTGTCTTCGCATTGTTGAATTAGGTATTTGTTTCAGTCTTCCCTGTTTGGATTTGTTTGTGACCCTTCTTTTTCAGTGGGCGTATGCAGAAATTGTGAGCAGATTGACTGCTATATGTTATTTCAGAGCTAGAGGGCCTCCTAAGTCCAGGTTAGATCCAAATCCTACATTAACTCTGCCGAGGATACACTGTCCAAACTACATGGGCCCTGGGACACCCACAGAGGGCCCACTGGATGGTGTGGGAAAGCCAGCCAGACTCTCAAGTCCAGAGGTTCTATGGACCATGCCTCCCACAGCACAGCATAAACCGCACATCTGGTGCATCATTTCATCTGGCAGGGATGGTGAGCCACTGCCAAATTTATCCACCTGGCTGCTGCTAGCCTCACCCCCTCTCTTTGTCCCTTGCTGGCCTCATGTGTTTCAGTCCCGTTGGTACTTGGTACTCACAGTGCTCTCCATAGGCCCACGCAGAAGCAAGCCTCCCACAGAGGGCCCCAGTATGGTAAGAAACCTGAGTGTGAGTCCAGGGGGACTTTCCATGCGTGGGTACTGCAGTGGCTCGGGGACGGGGCAACATAGTCAGGGAAGCCATCCCCTTACCGTCCAACTGCGGTTTCACCCATTTTTGCAGTCCAACGGGGCTTCGCAGTCTCTCTCACGTTCAGTTTCCTTAGCCCGCATAAAGGCAGTTTTGTGCATGGATAGAAGCCATTCCTTCCTGCATTCTTTCTCATTCCATTCTGGGGCTAGATGCAATGGGGCAGAAGTAAGTATCTTCCAGGAGAAATTATGCTTCTATGGAGACCTGTTAGGAAGTAGTGGAATATCATGGAAGGAGCGCTGGAATTCTGCCCCGTCGCTCACTTGCTTCCTACCCCTTACTCAGCTGAATTTTTCTTTACAGTATTTTTCACAATGAAAAATTACATTACTTTAGTGTTTTGTATTTTTATTGGCTTTCTCCCATAGCAGAATATAAATGTCAGAGAGCAAGGACTTTTTCTATTGTGTTCACTATTGTGTTCCAGAGCTTGGAGTGATATTTGACACATTGTAAATTCTCAATACATATCAGATGAATGGAGAGATTAATGGATGGGTGGATGGACAGATGAGTGGGTGGATCGATGGATGGACGGATGGATGGAATGCAGATCAAAGCCCCCTGCACCATTGTGCCCTTTAAAACATGGTTCAGGCCAGGCACAGTGGCTCATGCCTATAATCCCAGCACTTTTGAAGGCCAAGGCAGAAGGATCGCTTGAGCCCAGGAGCTTGAGACCAGCCTGAGCAACATATCAAGACCCCATCTCTACGGAAAAACTTTTTAAAGCAGCAGGGTGTGGTAGCATGCACCTATAGTCCCAGTTACTCAGAAGGCTGAGGCAGGAGGATCGCTTGAGCCCGCATTCAAGGTTGCAGTGAGCTATGCTCCAGCCAGGGCAACAGAGCGAGATCCTGTTCCTAAAGAAATGCTTAATTATCTGGGCACTATGGCTCATGCTTGTAATCCCAGCATTTTGAGAGGTCAAGGCAGGAGGACCACTTGACCCCAAGAGTTTGAGACCAGCCAGGCAACATAGGGAGACCCCCATCTCTACAAAATATTTAAAACTCAACCTGGTGTGGTGGTGCACACCTGTAGTCCCAGCTACTCAGGAGACTGAGGCAGAAGGATTGCTTGAGGCCAGGAGTTTGAGGGTGCCGTGAGCCACAGTCACACCGTTGCACTGTGGCCTGGGCAACAGAGCAAGATCTCTAAAAAAGAAGGCAAAGAAAGAAAGAAAAAGAGAGAGAAAAAGAAAGGATAAGAAAGAAAATAGAGAACAGGTGGAATGTCCTAGTTTACTTCCTCTTTACTTCTAAATTTATTCCACGCAGTAACTCTCCTATCTCCTGACTCTGTATCTCAGAGGAAGACGGCTTCCATCTCTAATGTGGCCTCTGGAACCACACTGTCAGCCACTCCCTTTGGCTTCAGCATCTTCAAACCCCTCTCCAGACAATTCTTCTCTTTTCCTTGGGCCACAAACATTTTCAAATATTCCTTGGTTTGGGGGCTCTAACTCACTCACTCACTCCCCTCAGTTGTATCTGCCCCACCTCTTCAAGCAGCCCCTTTGGCCTCTGTCTTCTCTTTAACTCAGACTTTCTGAGAAAGTGATGATGCCCTCCATGTCCTCACTTTTGGAGGCCGAGGCAGGGGGATTGTTTGAGGGCAGGAGTTCAAGACCAACCTGGGCAACATTGTGAAACCTCCTCTCGACAAAAAATTTAAAAACATTAGCCAGGCAAGGTGGTGCGCACTTGTGGTCCCAGCTCCTCAGGGGGCCGAGGTGGGAGAATCACTTGAGCCCAGGCATTGGAAGTTGCAGGGAGCCATGATTGCACCACTGCACTCCAGACTGGGCAACAGAGGCAGACCGTTTCTCTACGAATATATACATATATCTTCTGAATTTTCTGTATTCAGACCTTGGGGTACATCAGCAAACAAAACAAAGGCCTGTGGCTTTGTGGAGTTTGCATGCTACCAGGCTTCTCCCTGCACCTCTGCGGAAACTGCTATTATTAAGATTTCCAAAGAATAGTGGCTTTCTCCAGTCCTCATGGCATCTTTTGCATTGATGATGCATCCTCATTTTATAATCTTCAGCCTGGACTGCTGCTCTGCTTCTGCTGGTGCCTCCTCCTTCCCTACACACTGTAATGCCCTCCAAGGTCCTAAATTCAGTTCTCACCAGACTCCCTGTGCTCTAGCTGAGATCATATTCACGGCCACAGCTCCAATCATTGTCTGTGTTGGAGACAAATAATTCCCAATCCGTAGTAGACAGTCTCACCTTCTTCCCTAGCCCTACACGTGCGGTAACCACATGTCTGAGGGGTACCTCTATTACAGACACTGATTTCAACCTTTCCTCCATGCCCTGCTTTCCACAGTCCCTTAAAGATGAATGGCACCATCACCTACTGTATTTGTTTTCTAGAGCTGCTGTAACAAACTGCTGCTAACTAGGTAATTTCACAGAAATTTATTTCTTGCACAGTTCAGGAGACCAGAAGTCCCAAATCAAGGTGATATTGGAACCAGAAGTCCAAAATCAAAACAGAGTTGTGTTCCTTCTGAGGGCTCAGAGGCAAAATCTGTACCCTGCCTCCAAACCTGTCCTAGCTTCCGGCAGCTCCCAGCAATGCTGGCATTCTTTGGCTTGCAGCTGCATGATGCCAATCTCTGCCTCCCTCAACACATGATCATCTTCTTTCTGTGTCTGTGTCTGTTTCTTCTCTTCTTATAAGAACATGTCATTTTGGTGGTTGTTTTTGTTTGCTTGTTTTTTGCTGGTTTTGGTGGTTTTTTTGTTTTGTTGTTGTTGTTGTTGTTGTTGTTTGTGTTTTTTTTTTTGAGATAAGGTCTCGCTCTGTTGCTCAGGCTGAGTATGGTGATGTGATCACAGCTTACTGCAGCCTCAACTTCCTGGGCTCAAGTGATCCTCCTGCCTCAGCCTCCAAAGTAGCTGGGACTACAGGTGCACACCACCACACCTGGCTCATTGTTTGTATTTGCTATGTTGTTTTGTATTTTTTGTATTTGCTATGTTGCCTAGGCTGATCTTGAACTCTTGGACTCAAGCAATCCACCCACCTTGGCCTTCCAAAGTGCTGTGATTACAGGTGTGAGCCACTGTACCCAGCTCACATCAGTCACTTTGGATTTAGAGCCCACTTTCATCCAGGATGACCTTATCTGAACTTTATTACATCTGCAAAGACCGTATTTCCAAATAAGCTTACATTCATAGGTACCAGGAGTGAGTACTTCAACATAGCTTTTAGAGAGGGGGAGATAATTAAACCCATAACATCCACCTGCTCTACCAAGCTCTACCAAGCTAGAAACAGAGAAAGCATGCTTGATTTTCTTCCTCTCCCCATTTCTCATTAATCTATGAGCAAGTTCTTTTATTTCCCATCAAGGTCTCCCATTGAGCCCTCCCTCAGTTCGATCTTATTCTTCGCTCAAGATCCATCTTCTTCATAGCGCCCAGTGACTTCCTGTGTCACTGTGCTGTTTTAAAATGTCCAGTGCCCCCCACTGCCCGGGGATCATGTCTAGATTCTAGTTTGACTCAGGGGTCTTCACTCAGATTCCTCTCCAGCTTAATTTCTGCTTCTTCATTCCATGGTTTCCAGACCTTTGCCATATAGAATTTCTCCATGTTCTCCATATATATTACAGCATTCTGTCACTTCTTCCAAAGACCCTTACTTGGCCCATTTTCAAACTTTTAGTATGGAACATACTATTTCATAATCACATTACATATGTGATTTGATTACACATTTGATTACATCATGTGTTTACATACATCTCTTCCTACAACACCTCCAGCGAGCATTGCCCAATTATCATGTGAGCTTTCTTATTCCTCTTTTTGTTGTTTGTTTGTTTGTTTGTTTGTTTGAGATAGGGTCTTCTCCAGCCCAGTCTGGAGCACAGTGGCACGATCATGGCTCACCACAGCCTCGAACACCTGGCTGCATCTATCCTCCCACTTCAACCTCTCCAGTGGCTGGAACTACAGGTGTGCGCCACCACGCCCAGCTAATTTTTGTACTTTTTGTAGAGACAAGGTTTCACCATGTTGCCCAGGCTGATCTCAAATTTCTGGCCTCAAGTGATCTGCCTGCCTTGGCCTCTCAAAGTGCTGGGATTACAGGTGTGAGCCACTGGCCCCTGCCTCTCTTACTCCTCTTAATGTACCTAGGAATTAGCATACTTCTTAGCACCCAGAGATGTTTGTTGAACAAAATAGGACCTTGGTTCTTTCGCTACCTTTGGCCTTGGATAAATTGCTTAGCCTCTCTCACCCTGTTTTCTCATTTCCTAAGTTCAGAGGGTCTGTAAGAGCTCTTTAAGCAGTGGCATTCCACAATCGCCCTGACCTCTGTGTGCTGTTCTCATGTCCCAAGACAGCTTCTCTCTCTTTATGGTCAGGAACAATCAAATCAGTTGTGAAAGAGCCTGGCCAGTGACATTGCACCAGCATTTTCCTGAAACCTCTTTGCAAATGATTATTCAGCAAAAGGCTCCGTTAGGCAATAAGTTCCTTGGCAAAGTTTCAAGACACGGTGGAGAACAAGCTCAGTGACTTGCTCTATGATGTCTGCAAACCTGAACGATTTCTACATCACCAAGGGAGCCAGAAAGGAGCTTGTTCCCATTAGGTAGCTCATCTCAGAACCATAAAATCTGAGGATTGCTAGAGAACTTAGACGTCATATAATCCTCCTGTATACATCCACAGCACACATGTAGTGTAAGGAAGGAACTTGGTGAGACCCGACCTATAGCAATGTCTATACATCACCCCATCATTAAGGGGTTGTTTTATGTTCAAAAGTCATTTTCTTTAAGGGAATGACTATGTTTTACTCTATTTCAATGAATAACATACTTAAGAAATTGTTTATGGTGCTTCTAAATGGGTAATTGTTGCTTTGTGCGTTTTGTTGCAAACACGATGAGATTTAGTCTGCTCTGGAAACTTGGCTCTCACATGACATCTACCAAAAAAAAGTAATAGATGAACTTGAAGGTCTCAATGTCAGCTTTTTAAATGTCTGGGGGGTGGGGCAGAATAGTTGCTCTCTAAGAACAATTGTAAACATTTAATTGCTGAAGAGACCAATGCTTGCCTCTCTTACATGACAATCAGAACACAAATGCTGTTTGTAGGCCAGAGAGCCGTGTTGCTGGTGCTGAAAGACAAGGGCATTGGTTTGGCTTTGCATGTGTTATCGTTGAAGGCAATGCTGGCGGCATTTGTGGGCTGTTACATTCCAGCCAGTGAGTGCTGGCTTTAGTATATTTTTCATCAATACGTCCTTCAGGTTAATTAAGACAATAAATCCTTTTGGCTATCGGGCCATATTACCTGAGTTGATAGATATTTCCGATTTTAAGGGCCTCCAAGGAGGATCATTATTGGAGTAACATTTGCAAAAATAAAATCTAGCATTCAGAATGAGGGAATAAGCATTGAACCGCAAAAACAATAAAATACCCAGCAGCCATTCAAAAGTGTTTGATGTCATCTGCTGGCCAGACTGCAAAACTACAGCAACATTCAGGCGCCTCATGTGAAGTTGTCGCCGTTGGTAGAGAGAATGTCTGTGTTCCTGTTTGCTATGCCCAAGCAAATAGGAACTGACCGTTCTTCAAGCAATGGTGATGCAATTTCTGAGGCCTGAGCGAGCTACATAAGCAATACATATTTAAAGACAAAAATATGAGTAGACTTTCCTCAATTGCCTGAAAAAACCAAAAAGAGGAATTTTTTTCTGTCATCTCTTCCAAGTCTGAGATTTGGGTGTAATAGCTTAATACAAACACAGAAATTCTAGGTGATTAGTTAGAAGGTTCCCAGGTTCTAGTGGGGGTCACAGGGTGGAATGTATAGTAACCTTTCTGAACCTCAGTTTTCTCATTCGTGAAACCAAAAATTACTAAACTCTCGTAAAGCTCTTTGAGTCTATAAAGGTCTTGTTATCCTTTCTGGACAAAGGTAACAATCCCACAGGTTCTTACAGGCTGAGTCATTAAAAGTCCAGCAGAGTGACTAGACGCTGCCAGTCAGATTCCAAATGAAGTCTAAAGACACGAGACCCTTTGCTTAGATCAACTTTGAGAATAGCCATTTCCTTATAGGTCAGTGATTTAAGATGGAAAGCGAAAGAGAAGTGGAGAGGTCCGTGCAATACCCAAAGAGAGGGATTGGACAGCTTTCCACCTTTCCTGCCAACTGAAGAGCAGACAGATGCTTCCAGCTCTCTTTGCTTTCCTTTCCACTTTCAGCCCCACTAGCAAATGAGGATTATCCTAGCAGGATTAATAAATCCTCTGAGGACAGGAGGCAAAAGAAAGAGGTGGTACCATACGCCCCCCCCCCACCACACACACACACACACACACACACACACACACACACACACAAGATGCTTGTGCTTGTTAATTATTTTTCTACATAATAAAATGTATTATAATAAATCTTATAATGACCTATGAAAATTTACATGGCACATATTAATATCTTAGAACCTATGTTTGGTTGCCGGCCCCTCGCCTGATGACGGCAAGATTTCTAACTCAACACGAAATGTTGTGCTTGTTTCTTTTCTTCAAGTATTCTGACATCTGGACTGGAACACCTGCCATGCGCTGGCCATGTGCTAAGCAATGAGGGTCTTCAGCAGTGAATAAGACAGATGTAGTTCCCACCCTCATGAAAGACACAGTCTATCTGAGACAGATACAGAAAACAGAAACTAACTGGGCTTGGTGGTTCACGCCTGTAATCCCAGCACTTTGGGAGGCTAAGGTGGGAGGATCACTTGAGCCTAGGGTTTCAGCACCAGCCTGAGACACATAGCAAGAGTGTTTCTTTAAAAAGAAAAAAAAGAAAAAAAGCCAAGCATGGATGCATGTCTGTGGTCCCAGCTACAGAGGAGGCTGAGGTGGAAGGATTGTGTGAGCCCAGGAATTAGAGGCTGCAGTGAGTCGTGATGGCACCACTGCACTGTAGCCTGGGCGGCAGAGTGAGACCTTGTCTTAAAAAATAAAAATTAAACCAGAAACAACAAAAGCAAGGAGGACTAAGAGGAATGCAAGGTGTTTCTCTTTCATGCTTGCCCATTTCCTTGTTATCTTTGTGAGCTCCTAAAAGGCCTGTTCAGCAACCGGAACCACTGCTTAGTGCTACTAAGTGTAATAGACAGAAATAGTCCTCCAGGGTGTCCATCTGGAAGCCACTGGCCCACTTGGGCAGCAGATAGCAGTTCAGAAGGAAAGGTCATTACAAAACTCTGAATTTTTAGAAGCAGAAATAATCCTAGAATCAGGTTTTGGGAGTTATAAACCCACAATTCTCATAGGCTTGAAATCTATGACATAAGAATTATCTCAGGTAAGTTCCCTTATCTGACAAATGGAGAAGCAGCTCAGATTTCTCATGGGGATAGAGACATGATGGATGTGAAAACCTTCCAAAAGTTAAAAAGGCATAAATGAAAATTATTATTGATACTATAGTAAGAAGTGCTTACAAGCAAGGCATGGTGGCTCATGCCTGTAATCCCAGCACTTTGGGAGGCTGAGGCAGGAGGATTGCTTGAGGCCAGGAGTTTGAGACCAGCTTGGCTAATATAGTGAGACTCCAATTCCACAAAAAATAAAAAAATAAAATTTTTCAATTAGCTGGACATGGTGGTGTGCACCTGTAGTCCTAGCTACTCAGGAGGCTGAGGAGGGAGGATCTCTTGACCCCAGGAGTTCAAAGTTTGCAGTGAACTGTGATTGTGCCACTCCAGCCAGGACAACAGAGTCACATCCTGTTTCTAAAAAATTTTTTAAAAAGATGTGCTTATGATAAATCATAAAACAAATTTCTTTTTCTTTTTTTCTTTTTTTTGGACAGAGTCTTGCTCTGTCACCCCAGGCTGGAGTGCAGTGGTGCAGTCTCAGCTCACTGAAACCTCCACCTCCCAAATTCAAGCAATTTCCCTGCCTCGGCAGGAATTTTTTTTTTTTTTTTGTATTTTCAGTAGAGACAGGATTTCACCATGTTGGCCAGGCTGGTCTCGAACTCCTGACTTCAAGTGATCCGCTCGCCTCAGCCTCCCAACATATAACAAATTTCTCAAATCCTTTCAAAATTTAGTCATTTTTTAAAGTTACCTTCCTAATTTTACAACCAGTAATTTTTACCACATAAATCACATATTTTTAGAGATTTTTAAAAAATTTCCTGACAGGTGCTTTGACTTCCTAATACATGACAAGTGAATACATTGTCTCGAAACTGCTTCTTTCTAGCACCCCCAAATTCAGAAGGAGTCCCAGTATATCAAGTATCTCTGCTGTGATGACGCAAGAACCCTTAACCAGTGGGTGATGGGAATACGGATAGCCAAGGTGAGAAAGCGTTCGGACTTCACCCTGTCTTGCATTTGCCAGCCCACTTCGTGACCCGGGCGCAGCTTTCCTGGTACTGTGAAACAGTTGGCCCACCCTTGGGTTCAGCCACAGACATTATCAAGTGTATTCGCCAGTGGGTTTTCTAAATGAGGAGAGCAATAGAAACATGAACCTCTCCGGTAACCGGATATTTACTCATGGCGAGTATTGCAAGCTTAGTGTGCAATTAAAAACGCAAGATGGGGCCGGGCGCGGTGGCTTACGCCTGTAATCCCGGCACTTTGGGAGGCCGAGGCAGGCGGATCACGAGGTCAGGAGATGGAGACCATCCTGGCTAACATGGTGAAACCCCGTCTCTACTAAAAATACAAAAAATTAGCCGGGCGTGTTGGCGGGCGCCTGTAGTCCCAGTTACTCGGGAGGCTAAGGCAGGAGAATGGCGTGAACCCGGGAGGCGGAGCTTGCAGTCAGCAGGAGATCTCCCCACTGCACTCCAGCCTGGGCTACAGAGCGAGACTCCATCTCAAAAAAAAAAACAAAAAAACAAAAAAAACAAAAAAACGCAAGTTGGAATCTATGATGGAGTTACATAAAGATATACGTAATCAGAACTGAGTGGCTAAAGCTCTCTCTAATATGTTGGTGAAAAAATTAACTGACTCTGCTAATCTGGAAAATGATTGAATATGTATTTGTTAAATTTTAATGGAAATATCCAAAAAAAAACAACTCAGACAAGTGGCGAACAGAGTAGCAGTGGAGTATTTATTTCTTCTCTATGTTTATATTGCAAATGAGTGCAGAATTTGGGATAAATGGATTCCTTTTCTTCTTTGTGTTCTCTCCCCAGTATGGGAAGACTCTCTATGATAACTACCAGCGGGCCGTGGCAAAGGCTGGACTTGCCTCTCGGTGGACAAACTTGGGGACAGTCAATGCAGCTGCACCAGCTCAGCCATCTACAGGTACTAAGTGGAGGAGAAATTCCAACACATATTCAAAGCTCAGTGCTCCTGTTCAAAACGTATCCAATACATCTATACAAACAGAACTTTGTAGACAGCATTCGGAATATGTTTTCTTTTTCTTTTTCTTTTTTTTTTTTTTTGAGACAGAGTCACTCACTGTCACCCAGGCTGGAGTGCAGCGACCCAATCTCAGCTCACTGCAAGCTCTGCCTCCCGGGTTCACGCCATTCTCCTGCCTCAGCTTCCCGAGTAGCTGGGACTACAGGTGCCCACCACCACGCCTGGCTAATTTTTTGTATTTTTAGCAGAGGCAGGGTTTCACCGTGTTAGCCAGGATGGTCTTGATCTCCTCACCTCGTGATCCACCCGCCTTGGCCTCCCAAAGTGCTGGGATTACAGGCGTGAATCGTGAACCACCACACCCGACCTGTTTTCTTTTTCTTCTTTGCTTTTTTTTTGGAGGTAAGGTCTTGCTCTGTCGCCCAGACTGGAGCCCTGTATCTATTTTAAGTGACTTTTAAGAAAGCTTTGACCACTTATTTTATGATATTCTGTGGATAAGGTGCTGATCTCCTGTTTAGGGTGAGCTAGTAGGTAGATGTTTCTTATCGGAGTACAAATACTATATTAGTCCAAGGCTCCATTAGTGCCCAGAAAACTGTCCGCATGAAGAATGAGATTATGTCCTAGTGTTTTGACATCTTGCATCCAGTCCTGGACAGCATATTTGAAGGTAACATGAGTCAAAGTTTCGTGTCAAAGGGACAAATTAAAAGGCAGGAAAACAAAATAGCATACCAGGACTTTTGGGGGGGAAAAAAAAACACATCTCATTCCAGATTATTTCAGGGACCTGCACATTTTGCCCAAATTTCTGTCTATTGTTTCTGTGTCCAATGTACTTTTTGTTGAGGACAGTGTTGAAGAGTTGTTCCTGTATTCAGCGTGGTATGAAACTGGATAGATACATTTTTAAAAAATCAAGAGGAGGCCGGGTGCGGTGGCTCAAGCCTGTAATCCCAGCACTTTGGGAGGCCGAGACGGATGGATCATGAGGTCAGGAGATCGAGACCATCCTGGCTAACACGGTGAAACCCCGTCTCTACTAAAAATACAAAAACAAAAACTAGCCGGGCGAGGTGGCGGGCGCCTGTAGTCCCAGCTACTCGGGAAGCTGAGGTAGGAGAATGGCATAAACCCAGGAGGCGGAGCTTGCAGTGAGCTGAGATCAGGCCACTGCACTCCAGCCTGGGCAACAGAGTAAGACTCCGTCTCAAAAAAAAAAATCAAGAAGAATTTTTAAAAATGTTTTCAAGGTTTATTCTTTAATTACTGAAAAGTTTTTAAAAGTAAAACATATTATTACTCTCCAGGATCCCAGTTAATCCAGACCCTCCTCGGTGGGCTTTATCAAAAACCACCCTCACCTTCCTGAATCTTTTTGCTGAATCTCATATAAAGTTTTGTCACAGAACCTCAGATTTTTCGTAAGGTTTTGTGTACCATGCCATGCCTGTGAATTGCTCTCTTTGCTTTGTTTTTATTATTTTTTTGTAAGAAGTAGCCAGCAAGTATCTTTCTTTGCTTTAGAGATGTAAATTGCTTTGTATTTTCAGATTAACTTTCAAGAATGTTGAAAATGCTTTGCTCGCTCTTCTTTTCTCGCTTCCTCCCTCTCAGGATCTATAAATGGCACCGCCCAGCCCAATGGACAGATGCCCCAGGCTGCACATTCTATCAGTGCTGTTCTCCAAGAGGCCCAGCGACATGCTGAAACATCAAAGGTAAAACCAGCAAGCAGCTGATATACATTCCATCAGCCCATGTTTCCAAAGCCCATATTTTCAACCATTCTCATTGTTCCCATAACTGCTTTTTTAAAAAGCTGGGTGCAGTAGCTCACACCTGTAATCCCAGAATTTTGGGAGGCTGAGGCAGGAGGATTGCTTGAGCTTCAGTTCGAGACCAGACTGGGCAATATAGAGAGAACTTGTCTCTACTAGAAAAAAAAAAAAAAAAATTAGCCAGGTGTGGTGGCATGCACCTGTAATCCCAGCTACTGGGGAGGCTGAGGTGTTTGACTGGCTTGAGCCCAGGACATCAAGGCGGCAGTGATCTGTGATCATGCCACTGCATCCAGCCTGGGTGACACAGTAAGATCCAGTTAAATAAATAAATAAATAGAAAATGTAGTTCCAACAACTGAGAAGTTACTACAATTTAATTTAGTTCATTGCTCGATATTTGTAATCTTAAAGTTACATATGCTAGAATCAAAAGTTAAAACCAGCTATCACACTGCCTAGGAAAAATGTAAAAATTTCCTTAACATTCTGAAGTTAATTAGCTACGTTTACTTTGACCAAAGTGGTTTTCTTGGTTTAGTCAAGTGATTTTAGCCCTCTCTGATAGTAGCACATCCAAGTTTTAAACGCTTGGGATTTTACTTGCCTTTTTTGAGTAAAATAGGGCAACTAGTAGTCTGAAGCCCTATATGAAGTGTTAACTGGCCCCCAAAATCAGATTAGAAGACTGTTAAAAGAGTTACACTGTAAATAGGGCGGGGCGCAGTGGTGAGCACCTGTAGTCCCAACTACTTGGGATGCTGAGGCAGGAAGATCACTTGAGCCCAGGAGTTCAAGGCTGCAGTTGAGTTCTGGTTGCACCACTACACTGCAGCCTGGGTGACAGATAAAGACCCTGTCTTAAAAAAAAAGAAAAAAGACAAAAAAGGGTTTCACTAAAAATGTGCATTTTCTATTTTCCCCATTAATGTCCTTCCTACATACATCCCCAGGTGATAGAGGAGAAAATACATTATAAAATAATAGCCAAATTGGTATAACATTCTCCATAAAATTTTTTCAACCGAATAGATCAATGAGGATTCCTTTAAATCTATCTTAAAATCATAGCTAATAATTATGATTTAGTTACTAATTTAGTTCAAAACTTCTCAGCTGACTGTATAAATTCTGTTGAATATTTCTCTCGTGTGAGTCAAAACAACCTTAAATAACTGTGACAACAGCATGTCACCCAGCTAGGACAGGCAGGGTGCTTCACCTTAGCAATTTTTCACTTCTTTCGCCCCTTCATTTTGTCCATCAGCCAGTCATGAAAACAACTAAATCTTGGTATTTATTGAACTTCTTATAATTTTGACAACCACTGCAGGCCTGTAAAAGTTGTATTTCTTTAATGTTCTCATTATCTTCTCAAGCCTGACAATCTCCTCATGCAATGTGCTTTCAGCTATTATCATTTTCATTATTTCTATAATGCCAGTTGAATGAAAGCATTTAAAAATACTGAAATAAAAGAATCCCAGAATAGAAATCACTTAACTACATGTGAACATCAATACCCAAGCTGCCTGTTCAGAAATTTAACTAAAAAGAAAAAATACATCACCAGTTAAATAGCTTATCATGATAAGTAAATAAACTAAATAAAATAGAAACTAAATCAGAAGGCACTTTATTAGAAAAAAGTTCCAAATTTAATCTTCAATGGTAAGAGGCTACTAAGCAGAGAATGAAATAAACTGGAACCCTGATAAACTGTAAATTGAAATGATAATTATCACTAAAATGGATTCAATCCAGTTGCCTGGGGATGTTTCATTATATAAATTACTATTATCTATTCCAACATTGGCAGAGGAGGCGCTATGCATCTATTAGACTTAGGCCAAATTTGGCATGCTGGTTTCTACCAATAGCACATGCTGGTGATATTACTTTTCAGAACTCACATATTTATCTCATTTGATCTTATCACCACCTGAGACACAAATCATAATAAGGACTATGGGGCTAATTTTATATCCAGTGAACCAGCCAACTTTCATGCAGTTGAGAAATGGTAAACTGTCCAGACATGGTGGCTCATGCCTATAATTCCAACACTTTGGGAGGCCGAGGCGGGCGGATCACCTGAGTCCAGGAGTTGGAGACCAGAGTGGCCAATATGGTGAAACCCCGTCTGTACAAAAAATACAAAAATTAGCTGGGGGTGTTGGCACACGCTTGTAATCCCAGCTAATCGGGAGGCTGAGGCATGAGGATTGCTTGAACTCGGGAGGTGGAGGTTGCAGTGAGGGGAGATCCTGCCACTGCACTCCAGCCTTGGTGACAGAACGAGACTGTGTCTCAAAAAATAAATAAATAAATAAATAAAAATAAAAATAAAATAAAATAAAATAAAAAAGAAAAAGTAAACTTATAGAGACCAGATGTCTTGTCCTAATTTCTGGCCCACCACACTGCCTTCCCTAAAGCTGTGAGGCCAGCCGGAGCCAAGCTTGTAATCAGCTCCTCCCTAGAAGCCCACAGTCCTGGCAAAAGGCACCTGTGTTCTCAGCTCACCAACACAAGGAGACATTGTCCCCAAGATCAGGCAAAAAGGTCTTTGCCAGGAAACATATCCTTTGTGCCTGCGTTTGCACAAAGCTGTAGCCAAGAGAGAACTGTTTCCATTCACTTCTCCCCTTCCTTCGCCTTCATCCTAATAAGAGTAATACATTTAAGCCAGGAGACTGTGTGAAGGTTTTGGGAAGTCCTCAACCCCCAGGAGTTGCTGTGTGTTTCTACTGTGTGTTGTGTGGAATAGGAGCAAGATAATTTTACAGATGCTTACTCCTGACACGAGCGTCACAACCAGCTCAACTCAGACCAAGAAAAATGCATCCCTTCCTATATGCCGAGACTCTGGTGGCTTGGCTTGGGAACCAAGGAGTGAAGTCATTTGGCTTCCATTTTGAAGGAATGAATGAGCCCAGGATGGTTTATAGACTGAGGCAACCCCACAGGAGATACACCATGAAAGCCCCTTTAGAGACACACAGCAGCTCCTGGATAAGGCAGGTTCCAAGGAGGTGATACTCGTATGATCTAAATACAACACACCTCATTGAACATGGCCAGATCTTCCATTTAGAGTAGACTTGGTAGATGAGTGCCACAGGGTAACTGAACCCAGGTTTGGCTGCTCACCACTTAAAAGCCAGACTCAAGAGATTAGGGATGATGGGGCGGAAAGCTGGTTTATTTGGAAAGCCAGTAACACCATGAAGATGGTGGACTAGTGTTCTGAAGTGCAATCTTAAATTTTTCAGGCTAACTGGAGGATTTTAATGGGTGTGGTATGTGGGGAAGAGGAGTGAGTTGGGGAAAGAGTTGAGATGACCAGAGACTGCAGACATCTGGGCGCCAGCAAGGGTCCAGAGAGGCTGGGAACTTCTCTGTCCTTGGTCAGGTCACAATGGTCATATAAATCTTTAACAAAACATAGTTAGTTGTTTACTTCTTTAATCCCAGAGTTAGTTTTTAAAACTATGTGATTGCTGGGTTTGCATGTTTATCTCAATGCTCTAAAATTATCCTTGCCCATGTGCAGGAATGGGTAAAGGCTACTTTAAATAAAAATGAAGTTAGTTACATTCGTTTTTGTGCTGTTCCACTGTGACGACAGGAAATACTGTTAAAGGCCATTTGGGCCAGGTGGGGTGGCCATAATTCCAGTTACTCAGGAGGCTGAGGCAGGAGGATCACTTGAGGCTAGGAATTTGAGACTAACCTGGGCAACACAGCGAGACTCCGTCTCTAAAAATATATATAGAGAGAGACATATTCTCACTGTGTTGTCCAAGCTGGAGTGCAGTGGCATGACCTCAGATCATTGCAGCCTCCACCTTCCAAGTTCAAACAATTCTTATGCCTTAGCCACCCCAGTAGCAGGGACTACGGGCGTGTGCCACCATACCAGGCTAATTTTTGTATTTTTAAAAGAGACAGGGTTTCACCATATTGTTCAGGTTGGTCTTGAACTCCTGGACTTAAGTGATCCACCTGCCTGGGCCTCCCAAAGTGCTGAGACTATAGGCATGAGCCACCATGCCCAGCCAAAATATTAAAAAATTAGAAAAATGATTATTTTTAATTTTAAAGACCATTTAGAATAATTGCCATATTCCAGAACAAAGATGAGCTCATGAACAACCAGGGCTCTCAGTGACTGAGGGACGGAGGCTCCCCAGGGGGCAGAGACTCACCTATCTATGGCATGGTCCTGTCCACTAGGGCTGTTTTGTCCACTGGGGCTGTTTTGAGAATAAAGAATGCGACTCGGGAGGTTGAGGCGGGAGGAGCGCTTGAGCTCGGGAGGTCGAGGCTGCAGTAAGTCCAGATCGCGCCACTGCACTCAGCCTGGGCGACAGAGTGAGACCCCCGTCTCCATTAATTAATAACAATAAATTTAAACTTTCAAAAAAAAAAAAAAAAAGAATGCCGCTGTCATTCGGTTGCAGGATAAGAAGCTAGCTCTCGGGAACCACCACGACCCGGCAGCGCCCCGGGCCCCGCACGCCCCCAAGTCCAGCCTGCCCCCTCCCCCTCCGGTGCGGAGGTCCTCGGACACCAGCGGCAGCCCCGCCACGCCCCCCAAGGCCAAGGGCACAGGCGGCGGGGGCTTCCCCGCCCCACCCGATGACTTCCTGCCGCCGCCGCCACCGCCGCCGCCCCTGGAAGACCCTGAGCTCCCGCCGCCGCCTCCGGAGTTCATGGAGCCGCCCCCGAACTTCGTGCCCCCGCCCCCGCCGTCGTGTGCAGGGACCGCGGGCTCGGAGCTGCCCCCGCCGCCGCCGCCGCCGCCCGCGCCCGCCCCCGACTCCGCCAGGCCGCCTCCCGCGGTGGCCAAGAGGCCTCCTATGCCCCCCAAGAGGCACGAGAACCCAGGGACCCCCGGCGGGGCAGGAGGCGGAGAGCAAGATTTCATGTCAGACCTCATGAAAGCTTTGCAAAAGAAGAGAGGCAATGTGTCCTAGGGAGGGGCATGGTGAGTGTGCCAGAGGGAGAAGCATCGCTGACCCGGAGCGCAGGTTTTGCTAGTAGATTACCCTGACATTTTGTTCATTTCAGATAAAATGTGATGGGAAACTTCTCACTGTTGTGCTCAAGTGCAACCATAAACATTAACCCAATAGAGTTCAGAATATCTGCCCAAATGTACATATCGCTCGTATATATTTTCACCTAAATGGAATGTATCTTCCCTTCCAGGTTACCTAAAGTGCTGTTTTAGGTTCATTTATTTTATTATGTTAAGAAGCATCAAATGAATAAAAGTTAAACGTTTTTCCTGAAGATGGTATTTCTAGAAAGATTATTGGGTCAATCTATCTTGAAATCAACACTATAATTAAAAATAGCTTTCAGCATTCCATGCCTTCTTAAGTCTTGGTGACCTCAGATAGATTTTTCATCTCTACCTCTATAACCTTCAGAATTTGCAGGAAAATCGAGAGAGGAAAACAAGAAAATGTGACAAGCAGAGCCTGTTTCCTTTCCCTGAAATTCGGTTGCTTGATTGATTGGAGTCCTGGACACAGGCTATTTTGGTTTTGCTTTTATAATGCTTGAGTAACAGTAATTGAAAAACATAGTTATTTAGATAGTTTTTGAATTCTCTTATTATTACAATGCTGTAAGTATCCTGTAAATAAAAATGTAGGGGCAGGAAAAGGCAATCATATGTATATTCTTCAACCTGAAATGTTTTCCCTCAGAGATAAGTTTAACGCCCAGTTTATCCTAGGTTCTTGGTACCTATATCTCTTCTCTTTCAACTTGGCTTCTCATAGGCCTTTTACATTTTCTTAATTTTATTTATATGTCTCTATTTTTGTTTTTGTATTTTTGTGGGGTTTTTTAACTGTAAAACTCCTCAAAATCTTCTTAAAGTGAGTGGAAAATAATAACGCATTTTTTAAATAAAGGAAGAT
Source organism: Piliocolobus tephrosceles (assembly GCF_002776525.5). Lineage (NCBI taxonomy): Eukaryota > Metazoa > Chordata > Mammalia > Primates > Cercopithecidae > Piliocolobus > Piliocolobus tephrosceles. The sequence continues at coordinate 104,813,967 of NC_045442.1, read as the reverse complement.
AATGCTATGTTTTAATATTTGGAGAAAAGTAAGCTGTAAATCATGCTGTCTCAACTCATGGGCTGCAGGTGGCCCAGGACGCCTTCGAATGCTACCCAACACAAATTAAAATATTATGAGCTCTTGGCAGGGCGCGGTGGCTCACACCTGTAATCCTAGCATTTTGGGGAAGCGGACTCAGATGGATGAATTGAAGTCAGGAGTTTGAGGTCAGCTTGGCCAACATGGCAAAACCTTGTCTATACTGAAAATACAAAAATTAACCAGGTGTAGTGGCGCACACATGTAATCCCAGCAACTCCAGAGGCTGAGATGGTAGAGTCCCTTGAATCCAGGAGGCAGACACTGCAGTGTGCTGAGATCATGCTACTGCACTCTGCTGGGAGACGGAGCAAAACACTGTCTCAAAAACATTATGAGATTTTTCTCAATTTTTTTTTGTGTTGTTGTTCATCACCTATCATCACTAGTGTTAGTGCATTTTATATGTAGCTTAAGACAGTTCTTCTTCCAGTGTGCCCCAGGGAAGCCACAAGATTGGATGCCCCTGCAGTCTAAATGAACCTTTAAAATGAAAAAAAAAAAAAAGTTTTAAAACCAAAATATTTAGTAATTAAAACTGGCAGGGTGCTCTTAATTTTTTCTGGGGCATATACTTGAAATAGGATAGAAGGTAAATTTGCTTTACATTCAATTTAATCTCATCAACAGTAACTCTCTCCAGTTCTCATTTTATTATGTTCGTTTTGATATCAGATGCGGTAAAAACACCACTTTTCTGATACCTAACTAAATCATGGTCATTATGCAGATCTCTGGGACAATACAGGAAAGATGTCAGCAAAGAGAGGTGTGAAAATTGTCAGAATCAAAATGGAGTCACTTACGTTAAGAAACTGCTGACAGATAGAGCCAGCAAAGTCCATGAAAGAGTTTTCGTGAGGATCCTACTCTGTGATTTTCACTCAAGTGTAACTCAATCTTTGGTGTCTGGCTGAAAGGTCTTTACAAGTATTACCCATACCTGAGTAGGATTGTTTAGATCCTGAAAATGCAGCAAAATGTGTTTCTTTATGAAAAGTTTAGTGAGATATTTGTATGTGGTGCAGGGAGTGGAAAAACTGGAGTGAAACTGGGAACTAGAGAAGGAGTATGTGGATAATATATGTTATGAATAGTAATATATAATCAATAATATAGGACAGTAATCCTGTAAAACAGCTTATAAAAACTCCGTAATTTCTTGTATAATGCTGTTAATGGGCAAAGACCCATGTAATAGGCCAACTGCAACACAAATCACAGCATTTGGTAGTTTACAGAAAACATGATTTAACCTGCCACATGATAGACTATGAACTAAGATTTTACAGTAGATCCTCAAGGAGGAGAATGAACATTTAAGCCTCATAGTTTGTTTGATCATAGGAATCTTGGCTGGTATGATACTGAAATGACCCGAGTCCGTGAGAATTGAGCCTTTGAAGCGTGCTTGAGACTTATGGCTTGATGTGTGGTCCATTTTTACAGATGGTTTATGTGTGCTTGGGTACAACGTACTATACATGTTCCTTAGAACAAGCTTCTTAAGCATGTTGCACAAATCTTCTGCCTGCAGCCTGTTATCTGGTCTGTTGCATCCATCAATTACTAAGAAGGATGTTTTAAAATCTTCCAAGGGCAGATTTGTCAATATCTTTTCATTGTTCTGGCAAATTGTGCCTTATATATTCCAACACTGTTTATTATTAAGTGTGAACAAAAATTCTGTATGTGACTTCCTGGTGAATTGAACCGTCTATCACCATGCACTGTTTTCTGCTTTTTATCTTGTACTCACGCAGCTGTACTGTCTTTTTTCAGGTATTTGCCTAACACATCTGTTCATTCACTTTCAAACTCTCTATGCTTTTATGTTCTACATTTGCCACTTGTAAATGACATATAAGCAGATTCTGTTGTCTTTATATCTAGTTAGTAATTATTATCTTTTAACTGCAAGTTTATTCTTTTTAAATTTTTTAAATTTTCTTTTTTTTTTTTTTTAAATTTTTAGAGACAGGGTCTCATTCTGTCACCCAGGCTGGAGGGCAGTGGTGCGATCATGGCTCACTGCAGCCTCAACCTTCTGGGCTCAAGCCATCCTCTTGCCTCAGCCTTCCAAGTAGCTAGGACTACCGGCTCATACCACCATGCCCGGCTAATTTTTTTTTTTAAGTAGATATGGGGGTCTCACTGTGTCACCTAGGCTAGTCTCTAACTGCTGGCCTCAAGCAATTCTTTTGTCTTAACCTCCCAAAGTGCTGGAATTACAGACATGAGCCAAAATGCCCAGCCTGTTATTTTTACTCTGAATGTGACTGTATATTTTGTTTTTAACATCTTATTTTGTACTTACTATTACCCTGGATTTTTCTGGTTTGTCTTTTTTTTTCTTCCTTTCTTGTCTACTTCATGTGATTAGAATTTTTCTCTTATTCTCTTTTTGAAGCTTCTTGTTGAAAACTTATATACTGTATGTATTCTTTTAATAGCTACCTGTAATGATAATGTTCATACTCAGTAAAGTCTCAAGTTAAACAACTTTAACCTGGGAAACACATGGACTTTGGATCACTTTGATTTCAAACACACACACACACACACACACACACACACACACACACACACACACATTATTGTCTAGTATTTGAGGTATAGCTGAGTATCTTTTTCCTAGAATATCTTTATTTCACCCTCATTCTTCAAAGATGATTTCAGTGGACATAAAATTTAAATTGACAGTAAAAACTCTTAGTTTTTTTAGAGGATTGTCCCCACTGTCTTCTCCCTTTCACTGTTGCTGTTGAGAAGTCAGCTATTAAATTACTATTTCTATTAGGTCATCGCTTTGTTTCTCCTCTGCATGATTTTAAGACCTTTTCTTTGTCTTTGGTGCATATAGTGGGTCTAACTCTGAATTTCTTTTGCTTAAGTTGCCTGATAATTCATTGAGTTTTCTGAATCTACAAATATCTGCCTTTCACTATTCCAGAAAATTGTAATTTATTTTGTTTTCAAACATTGCTTCTCCTTTTTCACTTCTTCTGAAACTCTAATGAAATGTGTTAAATCTTCTAACACTAGCTTCCTTATCTCTAAATTTCGTGTATTTTCTATTTCTTTATCTATTCTGGATATATTCATCAGATCTTAATTCCCATTCACCAGTTCTTTCTTCAGCATAGTCTAATCTATGTTAAAGCCATCCATTTTTGGTTTTTGTTTTTTGATATAGACTTTATTTTTTAGACCAGTATTAGATTCAAAGGAAAACTGAGCAAAAAGTACGGGGAGTTCCCATTTGCCGTCTGCCTTACACATTCAGTCTCCTCCACTACCACAATTCTACAAAAATAGCACTGTAACAATTGATGAACCTACATTGACACGTTGTTAGCATCCAAAGTCCATAGTTTACTTAGGGTTTACTCTTGAGGTTGCACGATCTGTGGGTTTTCAGAAATGTACAATGACATGTATCCACCATTATAGGATCAAATAGACTAGTTTCAGTGTCCTAAAAATCCTGTGTTCTGTCTATTAATCTCTCCCTCCCCTGTAAACCCTGACAATCACTGATCTTTTTCATTGTCTCCATAATTATACCTTTTGCAAAATATCATATAGTTGGAATCATATGTATGTAGCCATTTCAAATTGATTTATTTTCCTTGGCAATATGCATTTATGGTTCCTCCATATTTTAGTCTATTTTCTATTACTATAACAGAATATCTGAGATTGTGTATTCATAAAGAAAGAATTATTTTGGATCATGGTCCTGAGGCTGGGAAGTCCAAAGAGATGGTGCTAGTGCCTGGGGAAGACCCACTGACTGCATCATATAACATGGCAGACGAGCAGAATGAGAAGTGGGTACATGCAAAAAAGGGACCAACCAGGAGAGGCACCCTTGATTGTGACAGCCCACTCTCGTGGTAATTAATCCATTTCCATGAGAACTAACCCTGAAAGGGATTAATCCATTTTAATGATCTTATCACCTCTTAAACCACCTCCCAGCACAGCCACATTGAGAATCAAGACTAAACATGAATTTTGGAAGGGCCAATCCATATTCAAAGCATAGTACATACATCTTTATCTTTTCACAGCTTGATAGCCCATTTCTTGTTTGTTTGTTTCTTTCCTTTTAGTCTTTTTTTGAGACAGAGTCTCTATCTGTTGCCCAGGACTGAAATACAGTGGCACAATCTCACCTCACGACAACCTTCACCTCTTGGATTCAAGTGATTCTCTGGCTTCATCTTCTCCAGTAGCTGGGATTACAAGTGCACCACCATGCCCAGCTAATTTATGTGTTTTTAGTAGAGATGGGGTTTCATCATGTTGCCCAGGCAGGTCTTGGACCCTAGGCACAAGCAATCCACCTGTTCCGGTCTCCCAAATTGCTGAGATTATAAGCGTGAGCTACTGTGCCCAGTCCACTTCTTCTTATCACTGAATAATATTCTGCTGTCTGAGTGAACCGCAGTTCATTTATTCATTCACCTATTGAAGAACATCTTGGTTGCCATCAAACGGCAGTTATAGATAAAGCAGCTAGAAATGTGTGTGCAGACATTTGTGTAAATATCAGTTTTCAGCTCACTTCAGCAAACAGGAGTGCAATTGCAGGATCATATGGAAAAAGTGGGTTTAGTTTTGCAAGAAACTGCCAAACTGTCTTATTAAGATGCCACTCCATTTTTTTCTCCCTCCAACAAGAAATGAGTGTTCTTATTGTTCCACATTCTTGTCAGCATTTGGTATTGCCAGTGTTTTGAATTTTAGCCATTGTAATAAATATGTAGTGGTATCATTTTTCATTTGCAATTCCCTAATGACATATGATGTTGAGCACTTTTTTCATATGTTATTAGTCATCAGTATCTTTTTTGGTGAGGTGTCTTTCAGACCTTTTGTCAGTTTGTTAATTGGACTATTCATTTTCTTACCGTTGAGTTTTAATGGTTTGTGTATTTTGGATAACAGTATTTTATCAGATATGTCTTTTGCAAATGCTTTTACCCATCTGTGACCTGTCCTTTCATTCTCTTGATTTTGCACTTCACAAGGGTTTTTAATTTGAATGAAGTCTAGCTTATCAATTATTTATTTCATGGATGATGTCATTGGTGGTGTTGTATCTAAAAAGTCACTGCCATACCCAAGGTCATCTAGATTTTCTTCTATGTTATCTTCTACAAGTTTTATATCTTACTTAGCTCTCTGATCCATTTTAAGTTAAATTTTTTGAATGACGCAAGATCTAAGTCTAGGTTCTTTGTTTTTGTTTTTCCATATGGATATCCACTTGTGCCAGCACTATCTGTTGAAAAGACTATCTTTTCTTTATTACTTGTGCCCCTTTGTATAAGCCTGTTTTGGAGTTCCACTGATTTATTTGTCTGTTCTTTGCCAATACCACACTGTCTTGATTGCTGCAGATTTCTTGTAAATGTTGAAATTGGCTAGCAGTAGTCCTCTGATTTTTTTCTTTTCTAATATTGTGTTGGCTATTCTTGTTTCTTTTTTTTCTTTCTTTCTTTCTTTTTTTTTTTTTTTTTTTTTTGCCTCTCCATGTAAACCTTGGATTCAATTTGTCAATATCCACAAGATAAATTGTTGAGATTTCAATGGGAATTGCATGGAATCTATAGAGCAAGTTGGGAAGAACTGACATTTTACAAATTCTAGGCCTTCCTATCTGTGAACATGGCATATCTCTCTATTTATTTAGTACTTCTTTGATTTCTTTAATCAAAATTTTGTAGGTTTCCTACTAGATCTTTTGTATATTTTGTTAGATTTATGCCTAAGTATTCCATTTGCAGGGAAGAATGTGAACATAGATGGTGTATTTTTAACTTCAACTTCCAATTGCTCATCGCTGGTATTAAAAGAGCAATTGCAATTGACTTCTCTATATTAACCCTGTATGCTGCATCCTTGCTGTAACTGCTTATTAGTTCCAGGAGTTTTTTGTTCAGTTGTCCTGGTGGCCCCCTAAGGATTTCTCCTCTAAACCCAGGGTTAAGAGTTTGCATTATTTTCCTCTCCATACATGTGACTATCAAAGGCAAGATAGGGGAGAGTGTGAGGCAACAGCTCCCTGCGGTCTTCTGCACTCCACATCCTTTCATATTGTTAAAGTAAATGAGGGGAATTAACAGTTGTGGAGCAGGTTCTCAGATATTTGCTATGAAAACTTACATATGGTGATTTGGACTTTCAGAGCTATTATATCCTGGCTTTGATGAAACTTTAATTTTAACCTATTGTTCAATCAGTAGTATTTTTTATTGGAAAAACTCATGGGAGAAAAAACAAATAATTATTTCAATAAATGGCCAAAAGGCTTTTGTTGAAATTCAACACCACACCTTGTTAAGAAAATTAAAACTTCATAAGAAGCTAGCATCTGAGGAAGATGTTTTTATACTGATAAAAGGTGTCTGAAACCCACAGCAAAGGACATATTTAATAATAAAGTACAAACAGAAATGTCATTTACATTCATAGTGCCCAGGATTTGTTTGAATCAGTAATGGTAAGACCCACAAACACAGAAATGACTGTCATGAGGGAGGTAGTTTATTTTACTACTCACAGTTCCGTAGAAGCTGGAGGCACAGCACACCACAAGGGGCAGGACAGGGAAACATCAAGGTCAGTCGAGAGGCAGTGGGAACTGGGGGAAATCATGGGAAAGAGTCTTTATTGCAGTTCCATGGGAAGGAACAAGCAAGTCAAGGCAATCAGGCTTAGCATTGGCTAGTTTGAATAATTTCATGGCTTCTCTAAAGAAGATGCTGCTATCTGGCCCTGAGGAAATTAGGGAAGCGGAATAGTGGCCAGAAATGTGAGAGTGATAAGGAACATTAAAGACTGTAAAAGAGATAAACAGAGATAAAGAAGAATAAAGAGTGAGGAAGAGACGAGAAAGAAGGGGGTATAAACTCTGGGTTGGTTGGATATATAGAAAAGGCATACAGGCAGGCAAGTCGTTTATTACATCCAGCAATTCGCTTATCCTGAGAGGGGCAGTCCCTCCAGGGTCAACAAGGCCCAGATGTCAAAGCATCAAATTCAGAAAATAAGAGACGTGACTAATACACCATTAAAGTCAGTATTATAATTAATATTATTCAGCATTATTCTGGAGTCTCTAGCCAATGCATACAACAGCAAAACCAATAAGATAACAAATATCTAAATGGAAAAGACAGATTTTTAAATCCTTAGACGATGTATCGACTTAAAATTTAAAAACAAAGTCAAGCAATCTATTAAAAGCTATTAATTATAGAAATAAAAAAAAAACTGTCCTGTATACTATATGTCAGTGAAGCTCATTTATAAAATGTAGTACAAAGGGTGCTTCAGAAGAGCAACAAGAACTAAAATATTTTTAGAATTGATAGACAATTTCAAAGTCTATAAGGAAAATTGTAAATATTTATTGCAAGTATAAAAGAAAGCATCAGGAAAAAAAGAGGTACAGGTTGTCACTGCTCCACCTAGTTCCAATAACCATGATTTAATTAAATAACGTGAGTTCCCCAACATAGTTCCAAATTCAGTTGCCATGGTATTTCAACTGTGAGTAATTACATAAAGTACAAACTTTGTGTGAGCTCTTCAGTCCACAAATCACAACATAAATAACGGATGCAATCATGACCAGTGACCCATCATTTCTTTCAAAGTATGAGGTTGCCAATCACTGCATATTTGTTACTGAGTTTATACAGCGAGCAAAGCATGTCACTGTCTTGCCTCCTTGTCTCCCAGTGAGAAATCCACATGACATTTTACAAAAATGAATAATCAAAAGAGGGAAGTGGTCAACAAATATGAAACTGAAAAAAAAAAAAAAAGAAAAGTAAAAAGAAAAGGGATAACACAAAGTGAAATTCAAATGGCACATAAATGTAGTTGTAGAAGAAATAGTGGCCATTCACTGAGGCAGATGTTTGCTTGGTATTTCAATTATTTTTGACAAATAAATCAATTCTGAATCTGACGGAAGCTCTGTATTTACAGAAACACAGGGGGCACAGACACGTGCTGTGTTAGGGTGTTTTTCTGTTGCTGTAAAGAAATACCTGAGGCTGGGTCACTTATACAGAAAAAAGGTTTACTGGACTCACAGGTCCGCAGGCTTTACAGGAAACATGGTGCTGGCATCTGTTCAGCTTTTGGGGAGGCCTCAGGAGGCTTCCATTCTTGGCAGAAGGCAGAGTGGGAGCAGGCTTCTCACATGGAGAAACTGGGACCAGAGAGCAAGTAGGGGAGGTACCACACACTTTTAAACAACAGATCTCCTGAGAACTCACTCACTGTCAGTGGGACAGCACCAGGTTATGAGGAATCTGTCCCCATGACCCAAACACCTCCCACAAGGCCCCACCTCCAACATTGGGGATTATATCTCTACATGAGTGTATTAGTACGTTTTCACACTGCTATAAAGAAACTACCTGAGACTGGGTAATTTATAAAGGAAGTTTTAATTGACTCACAGTTATGCATGACTGCAGAGGCCTCAGGAAACTTACAACCATCACAGAGGGTGAAAGAGAAGCAAGGCACATCTTACATGGCAGCAGGAGAGACAGAGCAAAGAGGAAATGCCAGACACTTATTAAACTACCGTATGTCATGAGAACTCCCTCACTATCACAAGAACAGCATGGGGGAACTGCCCCTATGATAAAATCACCTCCCACCAAGTCCCTGCGTCCACACATGGGGGTCATAATTCAAGATGAGATCTGGGTGGGGACATAGAGCCAAACCATATCAATGAGATTTGGAGGGGACATCCAAACTATATCCCAGGTTCAAAAAATAATGCCACAGAATGCAATCAGAAAAATACAGAATGTTGAAACACCACAGGATAAATAATCTGGTTTCTTCAATCAAAACTAAAGGAACCAATAGAGTGCACGTGAATAAAGATGTAGGCACACATGTAGGTGATATACTCAAGGATATCAAAGGAAATTAAAGACATACTATCATCTAATTTGAATGTATACTCCTTATTCATATCCCAATTAAAATAACTATAAGAGGCTGGGCATGGTGGCTCAGGCCTGTAATCCCAGCACTTTGGGAGGTTGAGGCGGGTAGATCACGAGGTCAGGAGTTCAAGACCAGCCTGGCCAAGATGGTGAAACCTACTGTCTACTAAAAATACAAAAATTAGTCAGGCGTGGTGGCGGGCGCCTGTGATCCCAGCTACTTGGGAGGCTGAGGCAGAGAACTGCTTGAACCCAGAAGGCAGAAATTGCAGTAAGCCGAAATCGTGCCACTGCACTCCGGCCTGGACACCAGAGTGAGACTCTGTCTCAAAAATAAATAGATAAAATAACTATAAGATAACGATGATGATAATAATTTACAAGACAATAGGAAAACCTTGAAAACTGACTGAATACTTAATTTGATACATTAAGAGTTACTGCTAATTTGCTCTAGGTCATATGATGTCAAGGACTGTTTGTGTTTTAAGTCATTAACATTTAGAGATGCATATGGAAATATTTGCAGAGGAAATGATAAAATGCCTGAATTTCAAAAAAAATGAGAATATGTGTCTCACCTACTAGTTAAATGGCTCCTCTAATTGATTCTTACATTTCTCTACCACATCTTGCCTTGAGTCGACTCTAAAGACATATTTGATGAAAGAAGGTAAATACCAGTAACATGTGAAAAGGGCTGCATCAAGAAAGCTGCTCTATCAATGAAATCATTAAAAAAATACGATGTACTCAGTGGACGAATGCCTCAATTAAGGCAATAATGAGGAATATGGGGAAAGTGTGTGGAGGTGTAGATGAAGCAAAACTGGTAATGTATTAATTGTTAGTAACCTGATTAAATGGTAAATTGGTTCATTAAACTATTACAATTTTCTCTACCTTAGTAAATGTTTGAAAATTCTATAATAGAAAAAAACTCTAGGAGTGTAATAAAACTAAATACGCACAGATGTACCCCAAAGTGCTGAGTTTACAGTAAATATTAGATCAATATTTAATAATCCATTTTTTTTGACAGAGTTTCAATCCTGTGGCCCAGGCTGGAATGCAATGGCACTATCATGGCTCACTGCAACCTCTGTCTCCTGGGTTCAAGCAATTCTCCTGCCTCAGCCTCCTGAGTAGCTGAGATTACAGGCGCCCACCACCACACCCAGCTAATTTTATTTATTTATATATTTATTTATTTATTTATAGTAGAGACGGGATTTCACCATGTTGGCCAGCCTGGTCTTGAACTCCTGACCTCAGGTGGTCCGCCTGCCTCGTCCTCCCAAAGTGCTGGGATTACAGGCATGAGCCACCATGACAGACTCTAATGATCCATTTTGATTACAATGTCATAAGATCTTGTAATCATTGAGAATAACTCATGTGGTTTATCAAAAACACCTTATTATTCCATTAAACTTACGGATTAGAACAAAAATCATCATGAAGTTGTTTCAAAGAATATGTTCCAGTTTAGATGGCTAAAAATATTTGCATATAATCATTATTACCAAATGTGGGATTGGCATGACAATGTGGATGATCAAAAACAATTTCTTAAACAGATTATTCTATGTTGTGTATAATGATAGAAGAATTCTTTAATTTATTTTTAATTTATTTTTCCCGAATTAAGCAACTAAGTTTGAAATCTTTAGCCCAGGAAGGAGTAGATGAGGTGTAGCCTGCTTCCTTGGCTGTTGAATGCTTCTGGAAAGGATGCTGAAAAACTTGCTGGAGAAGATGCACCTGGTAAACAATGTGGGCAGATAAAGATAGATTATAATTATTCAGGACCCTGATGAATTTCTACATTACTGAATGGCAAGGTCAACTTCAAATGTTTAAAAATGTTTATACTTTGGGAAGCAGAGGCAGGCAGATCACTGGAGGTCAGGAGCTGGAGACCAGCATGGCCAACATTGCGAAACCTTGTCTCTACTAAAAACACAAAACTAAGCCGGGTGTGGCGGCCTCTGCCTGTACTCCCAGCTACTTGGGAGTCTGATGGAGGAGATTGTCTTGAAACTGAATGTGGAGGAAGCAGTGAGCCAAGATCACGACACTACACTCCAGCCTGGGCAACAGAGCTAGATTGTCTCAAATCGAACAAACAACAATAAAAGTTCGTACATTTTGTTTTATGAAAAATCTCAACTCTAGTTGTTACTTAGAATTTCTATTATTCCACAGAATTTCCTTAAGTACTATTTTTGTACTAAACTAAGAGAAGGAATGTGTACACTGTCATGGAGAATACAAATATATCCCCATCATTTTAAGATCCCTTGACAGCATAAAGAGAATTATAATTTTCTAAAATATTTAGCAAAAAAAAAAAAAAAAAAAAAGAATGTCAATGATTTGCAATCTTTCCAAATGAAGGGCATGAATTCCAGCTCATGCTGCTTCCTCACTGGGAATTTGGCTCTATAATAATAAACTGAGGCACAAACAACACACTTCTTTCAACAGTAAACCTAAGATTGAAATGTTTCTTTTCAGTGGTTTTGCTATTTCTTGGGGATTATGAAAGAAATGCTTAGTTAGAATATAGAGGGTGGATGATAATACGATGAAATTAAAGGTGAGAGATAAAGTAGAATATTTTATTGCATCACTAGTATTTCTAATATAAAGATTGCATCATCATAAATACGGGGCTTTTGGAGCCCATCTTAGCACTTCTCCCCAGGTATGTTCAATACATATCATTTTATTGAAGTTGCTTGTACACCTGTCAGTCTCACCTACTAGTTAAATGGCTCCTCTAATTGATTCTTACATTTCTCTACCACATCTTGCCTTGAGTCGACTCTAAAGACATATTTGATGAAAGAAGGTAAATATCAGTAACGTGAAAAGGGCTGCATCAAGAAAGCTGCTCTATCAATGAAATCATTAGAAAAATACGATGTACTCGGTGTACGAATTTTAGGAAATTTCCCTATTACACATGCTACTTCGAATATGTGTGTTATTTTCAAAAACACATAAATTGAATATATAATTATTGAATGCATGTGATATATATATCATATATATATATATATATGTTAACATCACACAGTAGACTTAACTCATGGCAAAGATTTTTTCTGAAGCATCTGCAGAAATCAGTCTTCTTTCCAGTTTCAAAAACCCCAACATGGGCGAAAGAGGATCCTTTGGATGCCAGATAGTGCATGAAGTACATTGGGTTACAGTAATTTTAATATAGTTCTTATTCATAATTCACAGTGAGGAAACCTGAAAGTTGCGCCCAGCCATCAGTGAATGAAAGGTGGGGCGGAACAGCTGTGGGGGCGGGGCCTTGTGAGCCAGTGACTGGGCTTTCACATCACAAATGGAAGGGCGGAGCATGGAGGGAACTCAAGGCCTGATTGGTTCCTCCTAAGCAGGACGCGATCTGGTTGTCAGGGCAACCGGCCCTCAGTTGGAGCCTTCAGTGGATGCCTTCAGTTGGTGTCATTTGGTGGCCCTTCATGGGGAGAGGGGCAGGTGCTCAGCTCTGCAGGCGTGGGAGCAAGCGAAGGCCCCAGCTGCCTGAGAAGAGCAGAGGTGCACCATGGGGACCACGCTGACCTGTCGCATGTGCACCAAAGCCAGCCCCAGGCAGGGCCCCCACGGGGCTTCTGTGGAGCCATCCTGCGGCTCTGACATCTATGAGTGGGCGGCCAGCAAAGGCGCAGGCCCCAGCACAGAGGAGCAGAGGCGCCCAGAGCACGTTGACACCCAATGCCAGCTCCAAGCAGGGCCAGCTGAGGGTGCTGTGTTCAGAGCCATGCTGCAGATCTGAAATCCACCACGTGGAGGTGGGAGTAGCACCAGACTCCACTGATTTGGAGCCTACCCAGTCTGATTCAGGAGCCGTGACTAGCAGCACATTGGCTACCCGAAGATGCCAAAAGGTAGGGAGGCGACAGATACCACTTGGCCTTAGGAGCTCCTCTGGCCTTGCTCACCCAAGGTTCCCCCAGAGGCATCCACAGCCTAGGGCTCCTCCCTCCTGTCCCTAGTTCGCTTTCCTATTCCCTGCCCCAAACAGGAGAACTTGCTCTGACTCGACTCCCCACCCCTTCTTCTTTCCTGTTGCATCCAGCCGGTTACTTTTCACTGCCTTGCCCAAATGCCCACTTCTGAGTCTTCTTCTACTTTTCCTAGGCTGGTCAAAACTAAGTTTTCAAAATACAAAATGGATGCTACAGATTTCATTACAGTAGAGGAAATGTCTGACAGCTTTTGTATTTAAACTTAAGGAGCCACAGCGGGACTCCCAATTTCATATCTTGAGTTCTAGAGCAGAGCTGTCTCTCCTAAAGTGATGGCTGAGGGTTAGAGATACTCTTCTTGATTCTAATAATAAGAAATGATATTTTGTAGAGACAGGGGCTCACTGTGTTGCACAGGCTGGTCTCAAACCCCTGGTCTCAAGTGATTCACCCACCTTGGCCTCACACTTTTTTGGAACCACAGGCAAGAACCACCACACCTGGTCTTGGGAGCTGCCCCTGCTTGGTGTGTTTTGGCTGGTCTTCCTACGCAGCAGTCAGTAAGATGCTTCTGCAGCATAGTTCCAAATCTTCCTGCACAAATTCAGTGGATGCTGTGATTTTTTACATGGAATAGCCCCTTTATTTATTGCACAGAAGCTGGACAATTCACACTTAGTAATATATGGCCTAGCAAATTTCATTTCTTGATCAACACACCTGTTAAAAGGTGATGCTTGTGGTCTAAATATGCAGATTCCTCATCATCCCCAAGAAAAAGGGAACCACTGCAAGGTAACCTGGGAGGGAGTTTAGGATTGTTCTGAGGCAGTGCAAGCCATTGAAATTCACACATGAGGGGGTAGAAAAGACAATCCACATGTTCTGATCCCTCCATGTTCTGGGTATAACTTGGTGCTCTGTAACTTGCACCATTTTTGGCGTCAGAGAAAACTGGATTTGAATCCCAGTTCCATCGCTCTTTATGATGTGATGGTGAATGTATTTTTAACTGGTCTGAGCCTCTGTTTGCTCATCTATAGAAGATGTGATTGTTACGATGTTATAAGGCAAGTGGGTAAAAACCATGGCAAAATGCTTGTCATTTAAAAGAGAGGATTATGAGGCTTCTAAAAGGTAAGTGTGTAAAAGACTGGACACGATGTCTACCGTTTTGTAAGCGTTCAACACGTGGAAAAGGAGGGTTGTCTTTCTTTCTTTTCTTTTCTTTTCTTTTTTTTTTTTTTTTTGAGACAGAGTCCCACTCTGTCACCCAGGCTGGAGTGCAGTGGTGCGATCTCGGCTCCCTGCAACCTCCGCCTCAGGGGTTCAAGCGATTCTCCTGACTCAGCTTCCTGAGAAGTTGGTACTACAGGTGCCCGCCACCATTCCCAGCAAATTTTTATATTTTTAATAGGGCCGGTGTTTCACCATGTTGGCCGGGATGTTCTCAATGTCTTGACCTCGTCATCCATCCGCCTCAGCCTCCCAAAGTGCTGGGATTACAGGTGTGAGCCACCACGCCCAACCTCTCTCATTTTTTAGACCATTAATTTTTAGACCAAGTTGATAAAATCGGGGATACTTGTATTTCTTAGACGATCAAACCAACGATCAGAAAAACTAAATAAATCACCATAGTCACACAGCAGTTCACAAAACATTTACTGGGGAATTTCTAGTTAAAAGTAGCAAAGATGATCACATTGAAAACTTTGTATTATGTGGTGGTTTTCACCTACATAATCCTCTTGGTGTTTTTGAAACCATAGCTTCTAAGTTGCTCTATTAAAGTGATCATTAGAAAAATGTGATGTACTTAGTGTGTACATTTTAGAAAATTTCTTCTGTTAGTCTTGTTAACTTGATTGAACATGTGCGTTTTCAAAAATGTAAATGGAATATATATTGATTGGATTTAAATGTGTATATGTAACATACGACTTGACTTTATAGAGTAGGCTTAGCTCATGGCAATGTTTTTTCTGAAAGCACCTGCAGAAATCACTCTTATTTCTAGTTTGTTAGTGTTTCAGAGATTATTGGGAAAAGAGGGTTCTATGAATCTAAGACACTGCGTGAGGCAGATTTCATTTCTGTGATTATGGCATCATTCATCATAAGGCGATGATCCCTAGGAACTTATTCACAGTGAGAAACCTCAAATGTTGTAGCAGCCAGCAAGGAATGAAAAGTGGGGCGGGGCCGCTGGCAAGGCTGGGTATTGTGAGCCATGTGCCTCTGCTCTCAAGCTCCAAGTTTGTGGAGATGCATGCAGGAGATTCTGGACCTGATTGTTTCCTGTAACCAGGATGTGGTCTGGTTGGGAGGGTAACTGGCCTTCACTTGGTGGCCTTCCGTGGATGCCCTCATTGGTTGCCTTCGGCTAGTGCCCTAGTTGGTACCCTCAGTTGGTGCTGTTCAGTTGTCTGGTAGTGGTGGAAGGAGGATGAATCCGTTTGTGCTCTGTCCTCCCCCAGTCACAGCTCTCAGGCTTGTTGCCTCCAGGCCCTTCTAAAATAAACCAGACAGGCTGGCAGCTTTTTCTTAGCAGACAAGTCAGCTCAGGGTATGGGGGTTATGCGGGGTGTGGGCTGCTAGCACAGTGCCACCTATGGCCCAGGGCTGCCTGTGCCAGCCATGCTTTTGTCAGGAAGAGGCAATAGGTGTTCAACTCTGCAGACTTGGGGGCAAGCAAAGGCCCAAGCTGCCCAAGAGCAGGGGTGCCCCATGTGGACCACAGTAAACTGTCGCATGTGCATCAAAACCAGCCCCAGGCAGGGCCAAAAAAAGCGTTCTGCAGAGCCAGCCTGTGGCTCCGACGTCTACGAGTGTGCAGACAGTGAAGGCACAGGCTGGGATATACAGGTACAGAGGTGCCTGGAACATGCTATACCCCAATGCCAGTCGCAAGCGGGGCCAGCTCAGGGTGCAGTGGGTGAAACTGTCCTGCAGCTGTGAGATCCACGAGGTGATGATGGCAGTAGCGCCGGACTCCACTGCTATGGAGCCTGCCCAATCAAATTACGGAGCCAACAAGGGTCCTGAGAGAAGCACATTGGCCACCGGAAGACACCCAAAGGTAGGGAGGTGGCAGATACTGCTTAAATTCAGGAGCTCCTCTGGCCATTGCTGGCCCAAGGTTCCCCCAGAGGCATCCAAAGCCTCAGTTTTCTCATCTATAAAAGATGTGATTGTTTGGAGATTTCCATAAGGTAAGTGTGTAAAAACCATAGCAAAATGCTTGTAATTTGAAACAGAGTGTTACTATAAGGCTTTTATATGGTAAGTGTGTAAAAATCTGGACACAATACCTATAGTTTTCTAAAATGTTCAATATATGGAGAAGGAGGATTATTTTTTCTCATCTAATTTTCAGAGGAAGTTTATAAAATTGGTGATATTCATATTTCTTAGACTATCTAACCAATGATCAGAAAGAATAAATAGATAACCAAGGTCACAAAGCAGTTCACAATGCATTCACTGGGTAATTTCTAGTTAGAAGTAGCAATGATTTTCACATTGAAAATTTTCTATTGTGTTGTGGTTTTCTCTTACATAATCCTCTTGGTGTTTTGAAA